>NW_028277052.1:1825000-2180000 GCF_059951505.1 Python bivittatus | reverse complement strand
TCATTCTAATAATGGCCCTGAGATTTAAGGCATTTTGCTGTTCAGTCTTGAAAGACTCAATGAAATGAGTGAAAGAAGCATTTTGGGAAGGTTGGAGGGAAGAGTTGGAGAACTGATGAGAGATTTGATATTATTTGTAAATAACTGGGGATGGGTCATCAAATGCAAATAACAAGTTTATTTCTCAGAGCCAATATATAAATTTGAATAGCTTAGAGTGCAACTCCTACATGTATGGTTCTGTCTTTTCTTTGAAAATAAGAGCAGGAGCTCAGTCCATGAAGACAATAGGCAGGGAGAAAGGATGATAATCTTTCCTTTCCTCCATTAATCGACAAAGTTGATCTCCTCCTCCTGAGACTTAGAAGAACAAGTGACACTATTTAGAATTCTGGATCTGGACTTCAGTCTTCCATCTTCCATCACCCAAAACTGGCAGTTCCAGCCAACTTGCCTAAACAAACCCTATAAAAGTTATAGCCTCATCATGTTGAGCAGAAGGGCTAAGATTAACCCCCATAATTCTCACAGGAAATTGAAGTGCTTCAAGAGCAAATGAGAACCTGCTCACCTTGGCTAGCACAGAATGCCATTACAAAACTATTGAACGTCCCCCCCCACCTTGGATACACACACAAACACATTAAGTTGTATCTCAAAGTTGACAGTAGATGTTACAGAAAAATGGGTTCCTCCTCCATGAATGTCCAGAGTTTATGACTGGGGCACCATAGAAACACTGTAAAATAAAAATAAATAAATGGGTGCTCTGATTTTTACGTGATTCATCAGTATATTTGACAGATGATCCTGGGTACAAATATGAATTAAATACTTAACAAATAGATGAGATTTGAGCCATGGAAATGTAATTTTCTCAATTTTTTTTAATAATAATGCTGTGGGGTTTAGAAGGAAACATTGGACAGCAGGTATATTTGACCTTTGTAAGAAGACTTTGGATAGATAGGAGTTCATACATTTTCTAGAGGAAAATGTTTCTTACCATTAAAGGCAAACTTGAAGATTTAAAGCTTTCATGAAAATGATATAGTGTATCATCCCTGAGCTTGTTGTTGTTTAGTCATTAAGTCGTGTCCGACTCTTCGTGACCCCATGAACCATATTGCGCCAGGCCTTCCTTTCCTTCACTGCCTCCCTGAGTTTGCTCAGTTTCATGCTCATTGCTTCAGTGATGCTATCTAACCATCTCATCCTCTGCCGTCCTCTTCTCCTTTTGCCTTCAATCTTTCCCAGCATCAGGGTCTTCTCCAAAGAGATCTCTCTTCGCATTAGGTGACCAAAATATCTGAGCTTGAGCTTCATTATTGATCCTTCCAATGAGCAATCAGGGTTGATTTCCTTTAAGATTGACTGGTTTGACCTCCTAGCAGTCCAGGGGACTCTCAAGAGTCTTCTCCAGCACCACAGTTCAAAGGCATCAATTCTTCGGCGCTCGGCCTTTTTTATGGTCCAGCTCTCACAGCCATACATTACTACTGGAAAAACCATAGCTTTGACTATGCGGATCTTTGTCGGCAAGGTGACGTCTCTGCTTTTGCTTTTTAGGCTAAATTGAGACCCAGCGTTTGTGCATGAGAGCTTGCTTCTTCCATATTTCATGGGCATCTTGCTGTTGTATATTCATCTGCGAACCAGAGGAAACAGAAGCAGCAGGAGGAAAAATTATTGCACTATCCTATACTACAGTTGATCCCGATCTTTGTCAAAAGGCCAAGAAGCAGTGAGGAAAGAGTACAGATTATGTAGAAAGAGAAAAAAGAAAAATAGCCCCACTTGTCACTAACATGATGACTTTCACTTCTCCTCAAACCTGAATTCTGAATGAATTCCCCCCCCTCCCCATTTTTTAACACCTCTTCATGCTTTGATTTTGCTCCTCCCCTTCATGTTTGGGCCAAAGTTAAAAAAGAGGAGCTTTACAATGCTAATGTAAGATACAAAATCATGGACATCTTGTATGCATTGGGCTTGATAGATGTAGTTTGTGTGTAAATACAATACTGCAATCATAGAAGTGGCTTCATGTGGTATTCCATATGAATGGTCACCTCTGTGTCCATGCTTGATTAGAGTTCCTCTGGTAAACCTTTTTGGAGGTAAGCTGAGTTCCTGAAATGAGAAGAATACTTTATCCCCACTACAATCATGGATTCTTGAATGCAATTCTGCATTTGATGTGAGAAAAGATAAGGTTGAATTAGGAAAAATCTTTATTTTAGGAGTTCTTATGGGCTAAGTTATTTTTTATTGACTAGATAGGAAAGTTGGATTTTATCAATCCTTGAAGGTCAGTCTGTCTATTCATATTCATTTTTTCTCTGTGTGTGTGTCCAGCCCATGATGATTCTATCAAAATAATGTTAAAGTTCTTCCTCTGACCCATTAACATTATAAATTGCACATTGACTGTTACTTTGTGTATTTCAGTGTCTGGACATTAATGATCTATGATGTTGGTTATTGGCAGTAAGTTTGAGTTAACATTCATAGTGGCTTTGCAGTGCATAGATTATTTACATATGCTATTACTGACCCATAATAATGGGATGGGGAGCAATGCATCTTCTCCTGAGGAGCAGTTGTGCATTCAAGGCCAATAATATGGTTTGGCAGGAAGAGCATTTTCTTCCTTGCCTAATTTTGGGTGCGGAAAATATATGTAGATAGTGCATAAACTTGGAAGGGGCTGTACAGATCTAGTTGGCAGAACAGAATTGGCCAACAGGTTGATAATTTTCGAAAACCGATTCTACCATCTCTTGACCAGATGGAGCACAATCACTTGCTACATAATTATGATCAAGGGGAGGCCACTCACTTAACCCTGATAGCCTTTAATGTGGATTGATCTCTTACATGAATTTGTGCAAAGGCTTCACCAACATGTGTCTAACGTACCACTCCTCGATATGTGCAAGGAGGTGAATTCCATTGGATAATTTTACACTGCTCTTTTGAGAGTAATCCTTCACAATGATTAGCGACTTCTGTGACATTTGTAGCTTCCTTGCTACCCAAACAGCATGAATATAAGGCTGGAATGTGCACAGGCATTTTTACAGGCCCCAGCTTCTTTTCACGGTTTCTTTCCAATTTATTTATGTTCCGGCCTCCCTCCCTCTGCCCCCCCCGGCACAACAAAGGGGTCTTTGAGGCCTGTGTGGCTTTGGTCTTCTCTCCTTTCAGGGAATGGAGGCCTGTGATTTACTGCTGCGGCTCTGGTCAGCTCCCCTTTTCCATCTTTGTCTTTACTCTGTGCTTTCCCATATGCTAACATGCCACCGTGTCTGCAGGATAGCGGGGAAGGGGCCATAGAGATGGCCATTTTTAGTCCTGGGAGGAATAAGGTGGGAAAGAGCTTCTTTGGCAGTAATTGGTGGGTTTCAGTTTTCACAGGTAGAAAGTAATCAATTAAAACAAAGAAATGTTTTAAGATTTTCTGAAGAGATTGTGATCACACAGAAGAGTAAATCCTTCTTGGTTGCAAGGGGAGGGACTCCATACCTTCTGGGAATTGCTTAGAGCTCCTTTTGCCTTGCACTAAAATATTGTGACCTGTGATCTGTTGAACAGGAAGAGAGGAAGTGAGTTAAACTTAGAGACAGATGAAGCCAACATGTATTCTTTTTCCTATGTACGTTTTAAAAATCTGCTTTTATTTGTGTGTGCAGAAGTGCCATCCCCTGTCCCGGGTGCAGAAGAATTGAATGCTAATGATGAGAGAGAGAAATAAATTACAAGGCAGACTGAACTGCTGGGATGTCTGTTCCTTGCCTTTAAACCAATGCAAGCAGAAGCCATGCCGGGCATATGGCTGCTCTTGGCTGCAGTGCACAGTCGCGTTATCTTGCCATTGTGCTGCCGAGGCTGTCGTTGTTTCTATGTTAACGTTTATTCAGGAAAAGCACAGCATGATCCTTGAAACACAGCTGTGGCAGAACAATAGTAGCACAGTGTGCGTGGCACACAGAGATCTCTCTGTCATGCCTGGGTGGCTCCTGTGAGACATGCGCCTTTGCAGGTGTTGCGTAGACCCAGCCATGCATCTTTGATGTACTGTGATATTTGCTGGTATTTCTCTTGGACACTGGGGTATTATCTGAGCATGGGAAGCAGGAGAGAAAGAACAAAGAAGGAAATGGCATAGTGCTAGAACAGCCTTTTGCAACCTGGCACTTTACAGTTGTGGTGGGACAACCATTCAGAGAATCATCAGCCAGCATGGCAAACCCCCTATCTGGAAGGTGCTCGATAGAAGGAGAAGAAGGAGAAGGTGGCTGCAGTGGTTTGGCAAGAAACATTACTGCAGCAAGAATGTGAACTTGGCAGTAGCCTCTCCAAACATTACCTACTTGTAGCTGGAGTACAGCTAGCCTAAAATAGGCTGGGCGATGCTTTGGTTTCCATAAAGGGGCACCCATGTGGTGCAAGCCTAGCACTTGTCTGAATCTCTTTCAACCAACCATGCCTTCTCCTGGGATCATGCCATAGTTGCTTGAAAGAGTTGCAATTGGGTGCTACATTTGCATCCTGCATGCTCCAAAGCACCTTTTTGGAATTGCACCTGACCTGCTGCACAGCTCCAATCCCGGGTACCAAACATCTTCAAACTGTAAATTCACACAGTGGTGTTGGGAGGATGGGTAGCCATTTTTCCATAAGGAGAAGCAGAGGGAGTGATATGATGGAGCAGAACAGTCCTAACAGAAAAAGCAGCAGCTGCTCCTTGGGGGAGAGGGGGAAGTGGTGGGCTGCAGTTGCAGGGGCTGAAATAGAATGGGAATGGAGCAATGGGTCAGTGCGTGTCCATTTATCTGAAAGGGAGCTAACTCAGCTCTCTGCAAAGAAGATTCGTTGGGGGAAAAATAATCTTCCTTTTTTCCAGTATTCTCAATGAACTGAAGAAACCCCACCAACATTAAGGTAAATTATTTGAGGAACACTTAGTCTTCCTTAGGTTATAGTGATTTTGTAAAGGACAACAGACAAAAATCTGCAGCATAACATCTAGGAAGTAAAAAGATCATGAACTTGATGAATTGTTAAGCGCCTCTGGTTTTGCTCAAAGTTTGCTAATTTTCTCTGTTTAATTCACAACAGGAAATTTAGTGTTAATGATACTATATCAGTCAGCATCCCTTAGTCATTAGGGACTAATGGAAACTGTATTTTTCTTTTCCTCATGCCTCCTGCTACATTTCATCTGGCTGCTGAATTTTTCAAATGTGGCTGCCTGGAATAATCGGCTCTTGCCTTAACTCTGGATGTCTTTGATCTTCATCTTAAAGGTGAGGCCTCCTGAAAATACATGTAATAATTGAAGTTTTTAAGCATAATGGATGCAGTCTTTTCTTGATTGTGCTAATCAATCAGTTAATTGAAGGTCTACGTGACTTTACTGTCCGTGGACAGATTTTGAAGTTGTTTTCCTTTTGGCATGATGATGTAATCATCAATATGAAAGATGGCCTAAAAGTTAATGGGTATCTTTTGTATAGCTAGGAGGCTCAAGCTAACATTTATAGACTTGGGAAAATGGCCTTTGATTCACATTTTTATGTGAACTCAAGTTGTCAAAACTTTTGAACTCATGCTTTGGAACTGTGCTATTCAAATAACATCCAGCTGCACAGCGATTTGATACATAAAGGCAGAGGGGACACACACAAACACAAGCACACACACGCTCACACAGTCTCTTGTTTCTTGCCCAAAAGTCCTCTGGTGCTTTAGAATATGGGTTCTGCACAGAGGTATCACCCAGATATGTGATACACAGATGCAAGGAACCATAGTTACAAGTAAATTCACCCATCCTTAACTCAGTATTTGATAATGTACATACACATGTGACTAACTGGACAAGGATTTTGGTTTCCAGAAATTGGTACTGTTGCAATTATTATACAAGACATGAATCAAATCATTCTAAGATAGAATGGACATGTTTACCTCCTGTTGTGTGTTGTTTTAATTATGTCTTCTGCTTTTGTTTCCTCAATGATAAGGGGAAGTTCCTGTGTGTGGCAGATAGTACCATGTTGCATTGTGGTTGTTCACTTGTTTTATTGTGGTTGTTGGCGGGAGAGCAACGTAGCCTGTATACTACCTTTAAAGGTGTATAACATTTAAAGGTTTTGTTTAATTGTTGGGAGAATGATGTAGTCTGAGTTACATTTGGAAAGAAGGATCTCATAAACTTTTAAAATTTTACTCATTTGCAAAACAAAAACAAAATAAAGATATTGTTTTCTTTCTTTTTGGTTACATTCCGAGAATTTATGAGACTTAATACATGGTTGGGAAATTTTGAGAATGTTACCTAATTTCCTTTCAATAATATTTTTCTGGTGACTTTCATTTATATGTATGAGCCCTTTCAGATCTTTGTCTGAATGCATGAATAGTTGCCTGAAGGTCTTTGGATCGGTTCCCTTCTCTTTGCTTCCCCTACATTCATTCACTCAGGCAAGGAATGGAAGTGAATTAGATATCAAGAAGCTTTTTAATGGAAGGGTAGGGAAGAAATAGAAACAAGTGTCCATTTGAACTCTCTGGTGGATGACCCATTTATTTATTTTTAATTATTGAGGGTTTTAGCTCTCTAAATTCTTGTAAGCTCTAAGCAGCTTACACAACATCGAAATTTAAGGTTAAAAACAACAGTCACAGAAAATACCTAACCATTGTCACCCATGGGGGTAGACTAAACCTCCAGATCCCAGGTATGTGCTAAGAGGCAAGTCTTTGCCATCCTTCAGAAGCCCAGTCAGATGGAGGAAGAACAGGTAGCACATCTGCCATTAGACTGGTCAGGCAGAATGGATGCCGCAGTAGAACCGTGGATGCATATTGTCTTCTGCTGAGCCATTTCTCACATAGATGTGCACTGTTGAATATCCTACTGCATCCTGATCTGTTTGGCGCAGGACACCCTAAAAGTTAGTACTTTGTGCTTTTGGGGTTTTCTGCTCATAGCACCGCAGTGGTAGAGGAACAGGTAAACACTTCTATTTATTTAGTCTGCCCCTACCCCTTCTGCCTCTTTATGTTGCAGAGTCTTGTGTGGTGTAGCTTCACTGCAGTAAGGTTCAACATTTTCAGTTGCTGAATGAGTGTCAACTTTCAATGCTCATAAATCAAGGACATGCTTGATTCCTTACATGGGTGCTGCAGGGAGGTAAAAGAAGTCAAGAGGGAGCCACAACCATGCAATCAAAGCCCCACCCCTTTTTTGTGTGCATTGGGATGTATGTAAAAAAGGTGAGGCTTTGATCACATGGTTGCGGTTGCCATCATGATTTTTTGACCCACCTACCTCACCCCCTGTGGACACCCCTGATTCCTTAATAGGCAGAGCCATTGACCTTAGCAGTATTCCTACACACAAGTACCAGGAAAACTATAAAAAAGAACAGGCTGCGTACCAGGAAAGTATGGACTAGAGAGGGGAAGGGCAGTTGGAGGAAAGATGCTGCTATTTTCAGAAATAAACGCTGAGAACCAGTAGGTTTTCCAGAAAGTTTCCTCTTAAATTTGACGATGTCATTTGGAAGTGATACAAGTTGTCCTCACTTAACAGTGGTAATTGGAGCCAGAATTTCTGTTACTAAGCGATGCGGTGATCAAGCGCGATGTCACGTGACTGCATTGCTTAGCAACAGCAGTTCTGGCAGTCCCCAGTTACTGTCGTTAAACAAATCACCAAGAGTCATTAAGTGAGGACCTCACGTGCTCATGACTTGCGGCTTCCTGCAGGCTTCCTCATTGACTTTGCTTGGGGGAAGCTGGCAGGGAAGGTTGTAAATTGTGACCGCATGACCGTGGGACACTTTGACAGTTGGAAATCTGGGCTGGTTGCCAAGTGCCTTGATCACAATCACGTGACTGTGGGAGCACTGCGACAGCTGGAATTTCAAGGACCGGTTGTAACTACCACTCGTTCGGCACTTGTAAGTTTGAACAGTCGCTGAATGAGTGGTTGTTAACTGAGGACCACCTATAATCTGTTTGATGAATATAGCTTGTAAAAAGCTAGCCCTGTTTGGGAGTTGATACTGGCAAGATTATCCTGTTACATCTCTATGCAGGATGATACCCATTTAAATATTGAAGTAAACCCCCAGATAATTTCCTTGCTGTTGAGAAGCCAGTTTTAGGGTGAGCTTTCATTATCTTAATTACATTCAGAGAAGAAGCTCAGATCTCCAGTTTCCCTACAAAGTCTGAAAAGCTGCTTTGGAAACAGAAAGTACATGAGAGATGCTTGAAGAATATATTCTCAATAAAAGAGAGTAAGAATGTTACAACAATTGAGGAAAGATTCCTCAGTTGTTGATAGATGTACTGTTTTAGTAGCTGGCATGGAAGTTAATTATAATGTATTGTAACACAGATATAATAAAAGGACTATCTTTTACCAGTTTCTTTGTAGTAATGATTTCATTCTTGAGAAACTAAAATTATAGTCCTTGATTGGTGGATTATCCTCCTTTTTGCATTGTTGCATGATAAAAGATCAATACTTCTTCGTTATTGCTAAGCTGAGAACAAGCAGTGAACAGATTAAGCACCCAAGATTTCAGATCAAAGCACCACAAGCAGTTAATGCTGCCTTTTCTGTCCATAATGCTTTCTTCTCAGAATAACTGAAATCCATAATTGTGGTGTGCTTAAACAGCCCCACCAAACAGATTCAGTTCCATCTGACGGGCTTTTGCTTTTGTGACTGCCTTCTTTTAAAAAGCTCAATTGCCAGCTCGTCCTGTCTGCCGTCAAAGCAAATGGACCCAGCAACTTCCCCTGGAAAGTCATCCAGGAAAGATTGTCAAAATTTTAATATGTCACATTAAATAAATATATCTTTTAGAGCTACAGAAGATGCAGAGAAACAGCAAGCAAAATGATCAAAGAGTTAGAATGGATTCCATATGTGAAAAGCTGACAGTCAATAAAGGAGGTTGGGATAATGGAGGAATATAGAAGTTTGAATAGTGTGAAGATAGTGAAAGGTATTTTTTCCCCTGCACATGATTCTACAGCCTGAGGTCATCATCCTTTGGGCTGAATGGCAGGAGAGGAACCAAAAATAGCTACTTATTCATACAGCATGTAATTAAGTTATGGAGAATGCTGATGGCTGCCAACTTGGGCAGATCTGAAGGCAAATTAGACCAATTTGTGGAAGAAAATGGTTTTAACAGCTACTAGTCACAATGACTAATATTACTTCTAGTATCAAAGGCAATAGGCTCTAGCACCTGTTGTGCTTATTTTCTGTTTGAAGGCCTCCTACTGGCATCCAGTTGACTGCATTGGAAAAAGAATGAGCTAGCTAGGCTAATGATCTGATCCAGAGAGATGTTCTTCATTTTTGTCAATAATGAGATGTGCTGTAGGGAAGAGATCATGCCAGGTGAGAAGAGGAACAAGCAGTACAGAAGAGAGACTGTTTATTATGCATTTGCTTTCTATAAAAAATAAACTACTTGAGGTTGTCTTTGGAGCAAGTTTAAACTTTGCTCTTTCATGCTGCTTCTTATGCTATTAAACAAATGAAAAGCTAATCCTGTCCTACTCTATGTTCTTATCATAACTTGATTAAGAATTGGAGTTCTCTCTGGAAATGCAGTTGATCAATTTGAAAATAAGGGTGATAAAGAAGTTGCATCCCTAGTATGTAAGCAATAGTTGCTGTTTCTTTATACAGGAATTCACATTTATTGAAAGTCTGCTTACATGTGAGATAATGCAGGTGATGAATTTGGAGCCCTGGGAAAGGAGTCCAAATAAGAGATGGGCAGATACTTATTCCATGAGCACAATCCACCATTATTTTGCTGAAACGACTTGAGGTTGGGATAGAGCAGAAGAACCTCTGAAGCTGCCTTCTATGGAGTCAAGCCAAGGATGCCTCTCTCTCAGAGTTGTTTACATTAGCTAGTAGCATCTCTACAGGGTCTCAGCAAGTACCTTTCTCAGACCTACCAGAGATTCCAAAGGTTGAACCTAAGAAGGTCTGCATGCCAAGTATGTGCTGTACTGCTCCCAAATGCCCATTGAAAAGTTTTATTCAGGAGGACTAGCTGTTACATGATGTCCCATGAAAATCCAGTTAGAGGGTAGGGATGGTGGTAGTGGTATCTGGATTCTGACATAAATATCTTGGAACAATTTCACATCTAATGCTAGGTTTGTAAACAGTACTTGAAGAATTGCTGCAGTATGTTGGTGTGTGTGTGTGTGTGTGTGTGTGTGGCAGTTGATCTTGTTTGTTTTCTCTTACCACAAAAGAAGAGAACTCTTGGCAACTCACACATTGATTTTCTTTCGGTAACAAAGGCAACAGCAGATCTTTAATGATGGTGTAGCAAGAGGGCTAGGGGCTTCAAAATGACCTTTCTTTCTGTAATGAGTTCTTGGGGCAGTTTTGGGTTCTGCATTATTGACTGGTTGAAATATAAGCCTTTGGATTCCATGAAAAACATACTCTAATATTTTTTTCTTTATTTCAAAGAGCTGGATTGATGGATAGTTAAAAATCGGCACAGAACAAAAACACTATCACTGCTGAGAAATTATTCATGGTTATTCAAGATAGTTCAAAGTTACACCAAACAGGTTTTTGTATACTTTCTTATTTTCAGTGATGTGCATTTTCAATTTTGACTCAGCAACTGTTGTTCCATAGCTGAGGAAAGGAATGTTTTTTATTGTGGTGGTGATAATAGTGGTATGTTTTGTTTTTCTGCTTTTCTAAATATTAATGCTTTAAGCTTGTCATACTCGGTTTTACATCATGATGGGAATACAATAAGGTTCAGGGTCCTTAGTCAACCATAATTCAAACATCTGGAGTTAAATAACATCTTGGAGTCTTTCCAGCAGCTTCTGAAATATAAATCTAAAAAGACAGCTATCATTGCTGTATATTTTGGCATAGCAATAGCTTCTTAATGTTACAAAAAATGTATATTGGAGCAGCCTTCAAGGTGCCAGTCAGTGTTTTGAACAGCATTTCAAATAACTTTTCACCCTTTTTCATTATGACTTGGGCATATGGAAACTAACTGAAAACACTTGAAAGGCAACAGGTTGCTTACCTTTGATAGTTCTTGAATCAAAAGGCCACCAGCAGATGTACCTAGCTTCATGGTTAAGTTGTCTTCTTTCATATACCTTTTGATTCAATATCTTAAAAAGGGTTATGTCAGCACCTTTAGCATATCAAGATCCAACATGGGGACATGGGTCTGAGTCCATGGTAAAATTATGGCCTGCCTCAGGAAGGTTGCAGCGCTATCATAAGATCTGGGGTTGTTAGTTGAGCTGAGGGAAAAAAAGCAAGTCAGAATCATGGATCCATAAAAAGATGGAGATGTTTAGCAATATGAAATATGCATTCATTTCCATACATTGGCTAGGTCATAGGAATGACATAGAAGCTACCCAAAATCTGAAGTGGGTTTCTGTTCCAAGGTGAAGGGTTAGATCTGCTTATGGGAATGTTGGTCAAGATATGGGTGCTTAAGTAGACTGGTAGACCTGTAAAATCTTCTCATTAGCATACTTGTAGTGCTAAGCTTTTCCCTTACCCTCCTATAATAGTACATATGCAGTTCCTCACTTCCAATGCTCATGGCCTGGATATATGAATATATGAATATATGGATATTTTGGACTATGTTCAGTGGTAATTCCACTTCAGGCATCAGCTTAGACAATAAGGATTGTGAGATCATGGTCTTTCAGAGAAGTGATTATAGTGATAGTGATTATAGCAAGATTATAGTAGTTGTGCTGGTGCCATTCATTGGTGCCTGAAGTGGCAAGATAGTTAGACAGAATTGTGGGTGTCAGAGTATGGCTAAGGTTTTATTTTGTTCCTAAGGGTTAGTTGGGATCCATCATGTCCTATAAAGCTCTAGCATTGAAGCTTCCTTCTCATTCAGAATGGAAACAACCTAAATTCTTGCTTCCTTTCCCTGATCGCTGTCTTGCATGTTCATCTCTCTCTGCCATTGGTTGTTGGCCTGGAGCCAAGCTTTTGCCTGTTTTGGACCACCCATCTATTAAAACCATGTGCAATCAGCCACACATGTAGCCTGTAACCGTTACAGTGGCCTGTGGGAGGAACTGAAAAACAAATGACTTCAGTGTCACTGATGTAATGGATGAAGGGAAGGATGCCCTAAAGGCAGGTGCTACTGTCTTTCTTGTTGGAACAGGAACAATATTGACCCACCTAGGCAAGTCAGCCATCCATCGTCTTGATTTCTCATCATATTGCTGACACAGTGCAGCCTTTTTGCATTGTTCCCCAGGAAGGCCTCCTGTCTCCCTTAGCATCCCTCTCTCTGAAGAGAAGCAAATATTGGATTTTGTAAGACCAACCATTGTCAACTTGAGATTAATTGCTGGATGTATTATTTGCATAGCTGTGGTGCCAAGCTGCCTTGGGTGTTGGAGAGCTAGGGAAGTAATACCTATCCTGCAAAAATGAAAGAAACAAATATTGGTTCCTTGATTATCAAAATGAAAAGCTGAGGATTGTAGAAGAGAAATTTGAGAAGATTGCCTGTATGCATTGCAGCATTCCTTGGGGAATGTTTATAGTACAGAGCTATATTATCAGATTAATAACAATAGCAGGGAATCTGAAAAGCTTTTTAGTAGTACGTATGTGCTGCAGTTTTCAATCATGGTGGTAAAATAATACAGCAATAATAGTATGCATTGATTATTGGGCCATAAATATCTATCATGGATTTTTATGGATCCATGATTCTAGCTTAATTTCATAGTTCTTTTCATGCTCAGGTAAGGGCTTCTGATTGAATTTTTAGATTCTGCATTCTTTTGCATTTTTAGCATTGCATTTTTAAATAAAAAGATTACAAAAAATCTTACAGAGTGTAGCAGAATATAAGAATATAGTGGTTTCTTTTTTTACATGTTTACGAGCACAGTCTTTTTCCTTGTGTCAATTGAGGTCCCAATGAGATCTGGATAAGGGGATTGGGGGACATGTCACTGTTCCTTTGAATTTCTTTTGTTGTGTACATTCTAAAACAGGAAAAAGAAAGAGTCAACAGATATTTGAATATTTATTTAGAAGTGTATATGACAGTCTATCTTATACGAATAATCCTAGGCAGCTCACAGTAATATTAAATAAAAACAGAATAAATAAAACTAACACTACAACAGCACCACATAATCCAAACCCAGGGCCTCCCCATGCTCTTACATTTGCTGGGCTATCTTAGCCCAAAGCCTAGGTGGGGTCCAGGCCTTCATACCTCTCCAGAAGGCTAATAGGGTGGGGGCCCTCTGAATCTTGGCAGGGGTTATGAGGGAAAGAGATATGAGAGGCCATAGGTAAAGGGATCCCTTCAAGAGCAGCACCAAGGAAGAAGATTGTTTGCTTTTCATTTAATGCACTCTTTCTCAATTTGCACTTTGTGGACTTGTTCACGCATAGAAATATCATTGTTCTTCAATGTGTCACTTATTCAAATTTTTGTTATATAGTTTTTCAACCAAAGCGATTCATGTAACAGTGTCTATATTAAGGAAATGTGCAATTATATGTTCAGGAAAATATAAAAATGCATTTTACATGAAAGAAAGACATTTGCCCCCCCCCCCAAGCATTTATTAAGGGAAAAAATACATACGTAAAAGTTGGGGCGGGGAGCTGGTTTCTTTGTGTTAGAGCTTCAAACCCTTCAAAGGATTACATGTGTTCCGGGTGCCTGTGTTCTTGGCCTATCTTGATATACAAGTTTATATTGTCAAGGGATATGTGAATAATGATGAAACTAGGCTGTGTCCTAAGAAGATAATGAAACCAAGGGAAAACAACTGTCTTAGGACAAATGCCAGTGTTAGTCTAAATTGGGGTTGTAATATTTAATCCCACATAAATTCAAGTACATCCATCGTGAGAGACCCATCTAGCATGGCATATCCTTCATTTTATCCTTACCAAGTCAAGTTTCCTTTCTGTAGAAATTCTTGTCGGCAAAATGTCAGTGGGTTCATCATAACATCTTCCCCACTTTGCGCCGCATAATGTATTCCACCTAATACGTTAGTTAG
This sequence comes from Python bivittatus, assembly GCF_059951505.1. NCBI lineage: Eukaryota > Metazoa > Chordata > Lepidosauria > Squamata > Pythonidae > Python > Python bivittatus. The sequence goes on along the minus strand of NW_028277052.1, from coordinate 2,165,873 downwards.
AAACAGAATTTGATTAACGTCTTTGTCAAGATTTATGGCTCCCTGGACCAAGTCTCCTTTTACTGGACTGCAATATGTCTTTTGGGGCAACTGTATAACTTCTTATACTTTCTCAGTTTTAGTGCATGGTTCCAGGCAAGAAAGAAATGGGCAGGAAGATTTGGGGGTTGGGGTGAGGATGCTTCATAAATTGGACTCTTCCAGAGGGTTTTTATGGTTTAGTGGTGGACACTATTATGTAGATTAACTGACTTTGCTGCTGCTGTGGTTTTATTAGTGATGCTTATTTTAACATTTTTAATTACTTACTATACTGTATGTACCATGGACATTTTATATTGTTTATGTTATATACTGCTGAGAATCTTTTGATTACAGAGGCATAGAAATGCATCAGATAACTAATGCAACAAATGAAGTGAAATGAGACAGCAAAGGAAGAATTGGAGTAATATTTTTTTTTAAAGATATTTTTAAAAAGATCTTTACTATAAGCTGCAGTGGGAGAGGGTGGAATGGATCTGAGCAGAGGAGAAATGAATGGATGGTGGATTTATTTCTATAAGGTCACAAATAATGTTGACTGAGAGGTGAAAGGACAGATTTGGCTCTCCTACTCTCCTCATTCTGTGTCTGGCAAATCTTTTGGTTTCATGCTACCTGCTGATCACAGGGCTGATGTCATTCATGCCCGCTGCTTCATGTTTATGTCCAAGAACAAACTTGGTCACAAACAGCTGTGAGCCTTATCACAAGAGTCCTAGTTGAAACATTGGAATCCTCTCCCCCCCCCGCCCCCAGCCAATTTTGGTTACTTATGGGATGGTTCTTTGGAACGTCTCCCTTTCATGGCTTAGGCTTTACACATTTTCGGTATTGGTGAAAATCTGTAGCCTCAGCCTTTTTGTGTGGGTGGTTCCTTCTCTTCCCTCATACTTCTCCTGTTTAAAATAGGTTTGGTGCAGAATTTGCATTATGTGGTTGTGCAGACTAGCCTATACTCATTTTGCTGTTCTGTAAAAATAAAGAAAAGAACCTTTTACTTTGTTGCCTTTTTCATGAACCCTGAAAAATATGAAATGGAGTTAATAAGACATTCTGTACAGTAGTTTTGGGCGGGAGAGTATGCCTCTGCCTTATTTATTCAAGTGAGAGCTTCCTTGACTAACCGTCTCGTTTTCTAACTTCTTGGAAAGGACAAATTCCATTCTGAAGTATTTCAAAGCTTGGCTTTCTCTGTAGTTTTAAAGAAAAGGCAGCATCATTGTGTTAATGCATTATTAGCAGTGTTGAAGATGAGATGTGCTGAGATCAAAGCCCTTCTTGTTCTTCATTGTGCATTGCACCTGCTTCATTTGCCTTAGGTTGCAGCAACTCTTCTGCAGCCATGTCCGCTAGCCACAAATGAGATGATATGGAATGGCAGAGAAAATGCCAGAAAGCCTCCATGAACATAAATAGATACAATCACAACTTCAACTTTGTGATGGTTTGCTCCCAGAAATATCTTGTCAACCATGGCTGCACCAGTAATTCTTTCAGATGGTTTGAACAGAATTTGTCTTTTCATTCCCTCTCTCCCAGAGCTATTGAAATAAGTGGTTTCTCAAAATGAGTTGCTTTATGCTATGCCCCTCCTGTTGAAATCTTTCAGCCTTCAAGCATGAGCTAAGAGAGGGCTATCATTTGTTGACTTGGAGCAAGATATTCTGGACATTTTTGCTGCAGTGGGCAAGGATGGGACAGGGCCAGGGCTATTAAGTGCAGGAGTCAGGAAACAAACATTCTGTTCTGCTCTTTGTGGTCAAGCCAACAGGCTTAGTGCCCAGAGTCTTCTTGATTTGGGTGATTACTAATATTGTAAATAAATAAATAAAACGTCGCAAATTAATCTCATTTCACCTTCCATGAATTTGGTTGTTTCAGAAGGGATTTTGGTCTTTCAGATTTTAAATAGGCCTGATAGGTCATTGAAACTTGATAAGTTAACCCTGCATATTAGGTTTTTTAAGAGGGCTGTTTTTAACAGAATCCAATGCAAGTTATTCAGTATTTTAAGTATCCCCAACAGATGGTTGTCCAGATTCTGCCTCAAGATCTCCAGTTCATTTACCCTTCTAAATAATTGGTTCCATCAACAGACTGCTCAGCTTTCAGTTGAAATGTGGACTTTCACAAATTGAAACCCATTAATTATAGCCTATGGGTTAACAGAGAACAAAGCTCTGTTTGAGGAATGCTATCATATCTCCCCCTTGTCTTTCCTCCTAAAGGCTAAACAAATACTATTTCTTAATTATTCCTTGCAGGACTTGTCTTCTGCCCCCCTCCCCCATCAGTTTCACTGGCCTGATCTGAATCTGTATGCCAGTTTGTCAGCATATGCCTTAAAATGCAGCATTTAGAATTGGACACATTATTGCAGGTGAAGTTGGGCTAGGAAAACTGGGAAACATAGACTAACTCCATCCTGTACTTTCTCCAGTGGCTTCTTGAAGTGATAAGATTGTCTGAGGTGGACAACTTGTCTCATTGGCCCTGCTCTTCTTAATAAGGGGTTCCTAATAGATGTCTGAGAATATTGTGGTTGCCCAGTCTGCAAACCTTTATCTCAGGGACTAATTTTGGGATTTCTGTTTGCAAACCATGCCATGTACGTCTAAGATATGAACCCTAACCCTAAGTTCTTTTTAGCAGAGTTCTTATAATATTAAAAATATACAATATTTATAATTGGCCTTGTGAAGGTTCTGGGAATTCCCTTTTTAATCCTGCACCTCCTTTGTATCCAACTACTGGAGTACTTGATGAGAGATATCATCCTGCAATTTTGCAGGTCTCCATGTGGCAGTTTGATAGTTCTACAGCACAGTTATTATTCAAGTAGGCCCCATAATTTTGAACCTTCCTGCTTCTCAACTTCTCTTTGGTTGTACTTTGATGGTTTACCTAGCTAGTTTTCCATTTGCCCAGAAGGCTCCATCTTTGATGGTTCAACATCGGGTTTCTTCCACTTGTCATTTGTTTGATTGGTTGGTTTTGAACGCTCTTGAATTATTTACAAATCAGTGCCCTCCACTTTGAGATAATTATTCTGGTCTGGTCTGCCATTATTTGAGCCTCTGCTCAAGCAAACTGGTTTCTGTAAGTTTTTCTGCAAGTTAGTCTGATATATGACAATAAAATTTTAAACAAGTCACTCTTGTTATGAATTCAATTCTTTCCCATACAGTGTTGTTTTGTGATGTGAAGGGAATCTTTCTTTCTTATTGGTCCAACCTACTTACTTAGAGCTGTCCAAATATTACTTGGATCCCTCCTGCCCCCAAATCCTTCTCCATTACCTGTTGGGCCACCAAAATAGGTGTTTTATCAAGAGCAGAAAAGCTAGATAATCTTACTGATTCTCAAAATTGTATGGCAGATATCCTCAAGTTGTGACTCATTAAACTAAGCATAGCCCATCATCTGCCTGTTTTTCATTGTGTTCGAACAGCTGCTTGACAACTCTGCTGTTGTGTAATACCAGGCAGATGGTAAAAAATAGACTGTTTATCAAATCATCTAACATATGTGATTTGTATTTGGCCTGGCAGTTCACTAATTCTGTAGTCCTTGATTAAGAAATATAACTTACTAGAAGATTCTGGTTGAGATTTACAGGGATTTTGGATCTTTGTCCAATGAATATAAGTGTGAGAGATTTTGGGGAGGCTAAGAAATGAAAGGAAGAGAAAGTAGGCATAAACAATCAAGAGACAGCAGGAAGTCATTTGGCAGCTTATCTTATGAACAGAACTTAGCTCAGGTGGAAAGAAATCCATGAAGAAACTTTTGAAATGATTCAAAGACAAGTTGTCTTAATTAATTGAGAGTGGGAAGTTCTATCATTAAAGATATGTTACTGAAATCTGAAGGCATGTATTAACAGCTTTCAAACTAACAAATTTTATCTACCTATTTTTCTGATTCTTTACTTCATTTATTTATTTTGAAGATTTATATAGCTGCCCATCTTAAGTATCATAACTCTAGGCACCTTTCTATTAGTCACAGATTCTGAGAAGGTACTGGCAGGATCCTTTTGATTTTTGGCTGCCACAGACTGACACAGCTCTCCTCCTACAACACCTTATTAGAATTGTGTAGTTTTTGCTCCCATGATCTTGCTAAGCTGTGTAGGGCTTGACAACAAGGATAGAGAGGGCTTCTCCGCAGTGACTGCATCTTTTATATAGATGAATGTGTTCTTTCAAAACTAAAGTCTGAAGAATTGCAAGGATGAAATAATTGGATAATATTTAATATGCCAAGACACAGCTTTGCATATATATATATAGGTCTGAACTCAACACATTATGATACGTGATATAGAATGAGAATTGTAAAGCTGATGGTAAAAATGGAGAACTTTTGTGTTGTTCCTGTTTTCTTCTGTCTGTACTTCATTTGAGAGCCAGTTTGGTGTGGTGGTTAAGGCATCAGGCTAGAAACCAGGAGTCTTTGTGTTCTAGTATTGCCTAGGCACAAAGCCAGCTGGGTGACCTTTGGCTAGTCACTTTCTCTCAGGCCTAGGAAGGAGACAAGAGCAAACCACTTCTGAAAAACCTTGCCAAGAAAACTACAGGGACTTCTCCAGGCAGTCTCCGAGAACCAGACACGATTTAATAGATTAAAAAAAAAAAGAATTGCTCCAACATCTGGATTGGGAGGGTGTTGTTTACAAGTACTTTTGTAGTGTAGAATAAGCATGGACCTTGAGTTTGGGGGGAATATGGAACAAATGGTTATATGTGAGATAGTGTTTTTATCAGTCACCTTCTGGCTTTATAGCTGTTACAGGAGCTCTCTGTTTTGATGTGGGGAAGGCTTTATCACAAATACTTCCTCCCTGTGCTCGGTTTCTGTTTTCTGTCCATGTCTGGCCCTCGGCTCATCCCACTCGTCAGAACCCAGCTGGCCGAGCTGTGTGTCTCATCTTCCTAATGCTGATAAACTCTTCAGATTTTTTTCACTGCAGGATTATATTGGTCTGTTCATTAGTGGCCAGACTCAAATTTAGGCATTTCATCTGACAGTTTCCGGTTGGTTTGACTGATGTCAGTTGCATAAAATCTGCAGCAGGACAGAACTCCATAACTTGCCGGTTTCCTGACTCTTTCTTTTGGCAGGCCCATATACTGAATTCCAAACTTGTATAGCTATAGAAAATGATTCTTCTTTGAGACAGATTCCTTGCTACTGGGGCATTGCTAAAATGAGGTCACTGGTATGCCAGACTCAAGGTGGTTGGTACAAGAGTTTCATTTTGGAACACAAGCTCCTAACTGGATATACCCTTAAGAGTCATAATCATCCATTGAGTGACAGGACTGAAAACTTTGGGATGGGGAAGGGGATTCAGAATTATCCAGCTTCCAAAAAAGAGCTGAGGTTAAAACAAACAAACAAGCAAAAAATAGGCAGGGCCAAAACAAAATTATACTCGATTAAATTATTAAATACAGTTAACATAACTATTCCCTATATATTTAGTGGGTTCAGGTTAATTACAAATTGGTGGCAATGTTTACACAGACTTTAGGAAATGTAGATCTTTGGGCTTCAGGAGATTCACTGATGCTACATGATATAGCTTCCATTTGGAGGAATGAATGTTATTCAGGAGATCATAAATTAGTAAGGGGAGGGGGCTGGAAGAGAATTCTTAGCCCTGAAAATTTGGCTGTCTGAATTTCTGGTGGTTTCTGGATTAGTTTGGCTCCATGTATTGTTTGTCTATCTCACCCAAGGTCAACAGCTTATGATGGCTGTTGACTTTCCATGTTTTGGGTAGAAAGCAGTTTTTACTGGCCCACTACCCAGTTCTTTTAAAAAAAAGTTTGGGGATGCTGTCAGGCTCCCTAGCATGCAACAGATATGCTTCATCCATAGCTGAGGCCCTTCCCCAGTCAGCTGTAACTAGACCTTTAGCTAACTTCATACTGTCTGGATGTTCTTTGGCCCACATTATGAGACAGACGATCCACAGAGGAAGAGGCTGGCCCAAGAGGAAAGAGTTGGTCTTCCACTGCCAGAACAGAAGCTTAGCAAGCTCCCAAAAGAAGAATAGCATGATTCTTCCTTCTTTCTGAAATCTGTTCCCTTGCCTGGATGGCATCCCATTCCTTCACATGGAATTTCTGATCATCTGTGATAATTATGGGAGATCTTCATGCACAGAACTACCAAGTCAAAGAAATTAGCAGGGATTTTCTCATTTAAAAACATTATAGATGGTTTTCAAATGACATCTGTTTTCTCAGGTCAGGTAAAGCTGAATGGCTTTGTAAAACGTAGTTGTGAGTAGCCCTGATACTTTCTTTGTTATAATTGGTATATGTAGAAATTTTGACTAGATGTTTCAAGCAGAGTGAGAAACAGAAATGCCAAAATATTTAACCAGTGATTAAGTGATCCATCAAGAGGGGTTTTTTTCACACAACATGGCCTTAGCTATTAATCAGACATTCCAGTGTATATCTTTCATTCTAAGTAATGAGGACTTTGAAGGAGATTGCCATAAAATGGATTAACCACTACTGGTAATAAAATTAAGTAATTCTGTTAACTGGGAAACTCCAGATAAAAGTTATCACTTACACTTAAAAAACAGAAATAATTAAAAGCATTGGCTAGAACAATTATGCTAGTGAACTGTGTTGCTTGGTAAAGCATCAGAAGACAAGAACAGAGTGATTTCTTCCACATTACACTCATTATTTGGAAGAAACACGATCCTCCTTTGATTAATTAAAACATATTGTATGATTACAAATTAGAATTGTTTTAAAAATTAAAATTAAACAATAAATAGAATAAGATCCAGGTTGGAAGCCTGCTTAGTCTTTTGATAGCTCAGCACAATCTCACAATTCCATTTTTCTCCAGCACAAAGTTTTTGGTTCATGGAACCATATCAGAAATAATAGCGATAGATAACGTCAAGATTTTCCTCTTGTTTATCTCAGCCATATACGGAGCAAGGCATGCATTTTGCAGGAGTAATTTTAACAATATAGGAGTGTACGAAAGCTGTCTTTCTTTGAGCCAAACACTGGTCTATCCATGTCTTTCAGCTTTCTTTAAAGGTCCTCTCCATCAAGTTGGATAGAATGTGTCTAAGCCTTCTTATCTATTAGTTTACATTTCTGCAAAATATTTCATGCCTTTGGTCTGGAAGCTTCAATTAATATAAAACACAATGTCTTTAAGTATTAACTGTAGCTGAGCATGTTATTCTGTTTTAAGGCTGGAATCAACAATAAATCATTTATAATCTGGGAAAGATCAGAACAGCCGTCAAGTGAAAGTATATAGATCCACAGTTCAGGATCATGATATGCAGATCTGGTCGATTAAGAAGTAACATCAACTGTAGTTCTTTGCAACTGAATGAAGCACTGTAGTTTTAGCATCACCAAGAAATTGTACTGTGCAGATTTAAATGCCAATAGATAGGTATTTTTTAGAGGCCCAGATGTTGATAATCTTTCCAGAAAATGGGGGAGTTCCTTGTTCTGCAAGCCCTCTGTCTCAGGCTTTTGTTAGACATTGCTTCTTTGTCCACATTCGGGGGCGGGGGGGGGAGGGCAATTTGTTATCATATGCTGTTTTCTTTTGGGATCATTGCTTGGTCCACCCTCATTTTTGTCTGCCACTTCTTCTTGGCCCTGATCCAGCAATAGCTTTATGGTGTCTTCCTCATGTGAGGATTTTTTAAATCAATGAACAGTTTGGGGCTATGGGATCTGGGGCAATGCTGGTTCTTATACAGTCCTACGTGTCATCAGAGGCTATGCTCTAAATGCATGAGTCCTGCAGAATGTAGCACAACACACAAATTACATACTATCTCACATGCATGTGTACCCATGCATATATACATATAAGGGCATACTTCATTTTCTGCAGTTCTAACATGTAACATCCTGATCAAATGCAAAGTGGGGATAAAGGAAGCTTTTAAAACTCATTAATTTCCTTTTGAAATTCTCATTTTTTTCCCTCCTATTAATACACAGAAGGCTTTTCTTGCTGTTGCTGTGATCTGAAGGCTTGAATGCCACTACATATGAAAAATTAATTGGCAGCTTAAATAGAATATTGATTGCTGCTGGGGCCTGCATGCGGTTGGCAGGAAACAGGCCAAGTTATGATGCGAGTCTATTAAAAGTCATAAACCTGTTTGCCAAACAAGTGGGCTGTGGCTCTCGGCATGTGGGAGGAAGTGGTGAAACTTCTACCAAGCGTTTAAGGTCCTTCTGACACCAGAGGTGTAAGAAACACTTTCCTGGACCAATGTTGCCAAAAGTGCTTTGGGAGAATGCAGAAAAGAAAGCAGTGCTGAATATCATTAGAGAGATGCAAAGGAGATTCCTGATGAACAAATAATTGAGTCTCTTTTCTGGTTCACGTAGCTGGCAGACCTCTTCTTTCCTTAGGTGGGTAGCTTCACTTTGCCATGATTTTCATACTGTATGTTAATGGCAGGGGGTTGGAGGTCGCATTTTAGTAAAGAGGGATGATAAAAGCAGCTCACTTCTTGGCAAGAATGAACACAGTGGTTCTTCCTGGGAGTCCCAAGATGTGTTTTCAAGCAGGTTGCCTTGGCCGTGAGCTCTACAAGCAGCTTATTTTAATCCAGTGGTTGTATTTTGGACCAACGTGTGTACCCAGCTTTTTACCGTCCAGGTGGTTGTATTATTCTCCTGTGCCATTTTGTCCTTGCAACAGTGTTAGTTTGAAATAAGCCAAAGATTACCCAGTGGCCAATAAAGCTCAGTTGCTGCTTGCTTGACCTGTTGAGAATTCCTTGCTCCTTTAGAAACCATGGGCAATGAGAAAGTTGGTAGACAATTGCCAGGGAAAAATTTGAGGTATCATTCAGAGGCTGTAAGCAAATTTCTGTTCAAACAACTCTCTTTTCACCAGTTTCCAACAGCAATCAGAACTTTTCACCCAAGCATCTTCTCCTTATTTGAGGGAAATACAGCTTCCTTTGTTAAGTTTTTAATTAAGACTGTCCGCACTTGGAAATCAATGGCTTCATAAAGTATCTCGGCTTACTCCACTGCAGGTGAATGAAAATGTTTGCTATGGAAAATAACAAGGCTATTAGTTTTACAACCCTTCTACCTCTGAGCATTAAATAGCTTCTATCAAGAATATAATCAGGACAGGCATAAAACTCTGCCCCTTGCAAATTTATTGATATCCTTCCACAGAGTTTTAACTATAGTTGCTACTTCCTATAGGGAAAGGTTCTTCTAGAAAAGAGACTTATTTTTACAGGGGAGCACAGGCTGATTGGATGTTTTGTTGATGTCTCATTGCATTCAGTGACATCTAATTGATTGCTTGCAAGTTACAGGCCTGGACACTTCTAAAAAAATTGCACTGGACTAAGTATAAAAGTAAATGTAAAATGCTTTATTAGCGCAAAAGAAAAAAACTCACCTGACTATGATTCAGGAATAAATACATTTGAATAATATTTTGCCCAAACCAAAAGGGGCAGTCCCAATTGCCAGGGAGAAGTCTATCTTCCATGCTTTCTGATATGATTTAGTTTGGGTGCTTTATGGGCAGAACAGTATAAAAGGACAACTTTGTTTCCTAATTAAGAGTAATGCTAGAAAAATTATTGAAGAAGGGCTGCCTGGAGGAGCCCTGTGAGTGTCTACTTGCATGTGAAACTGCTCCCATTTCGTGCGTTTAGGAGGGTTCTTCGGATCAGTAGGTTCCCACGCTTAGATGTTACCAGATCTTTCTGCAGTGTGCAGGAGATACGGAGGCCACATGCTTTTCTGTAGTACTTTTCCAGGCAGAAGGGTAGGTTCTCTATCAAATGAATCTAAATAAATAAATGGTCTACTTTTCTCGGTAACACATTGAGGGAAATGTTTTCTTTTGAGCCAAGCAAGGTAGCCTTGCAATTCTATCTCCCCCCATTTTTTTTTTTTTTTGCTTCCAAAATAGCATTCTGTCACTTTTGATCACCCCAGTTGTTTGTTCCTTATGTAACTGGACTCAGCTTCATGGCTGACTGCAGATTTGAAGCTCGGCTCCCAGATGCCCTCATTATCCCCTTTGCCCATTGGGCATCCATTTCTTCTCCATCTATGTGACAGTGGTCGTTGGGGAATGCTCTCTGGGGCTTCTCTTTCCAATTCTTAGCCATGATCTCTTTGATGCTGTGGTTTGAGCCTTGCAATTTCTCTTCTTCTGCTTCCTGTCTTCCTCCTGATCCCCATTCTTCTTCAGAACCACATTTTCTTGTCCTTCCTGGAGGCTTCCTGATTTCAGATTTGACACTTTGCTTACCTTTTCTCCGCCTCTTCCCTCTGCCATCTCCCCCAGCCCCCTCGAATTACATACCTCATTTCCAATCCATCAACCACTGGTGGTTGCCATGGCAACTGGCTCTGCAGACTAGCAAGATCAATTCCCCCTTCCCAACCCACAGCCGTCCCCTTTGGAAAAAAAAATCCAGCAACCTCCTTAAGCAGGTACAGTAATTTTCATCAAATGCCACAGAAAAAAAAGGTCAAGATGCTACTGTACTCCTCTCAGCATCCACCTTCTCCTCATTTGCACCTATATAAATGTAGAATGAGTCCATGGGGTGAAGATCTGTTCCTTTGGGAGTGTTTAAGTTGCAGCCCGAATCAGTAATCAGCCTGTTGGGTTTATTTGGATCTCACATTTCTTGGCAAAATTGCCATCTAATTCTACCACGTTAACTTGCTCTCTATATGGTGAAAAAAGAACATACTCCTAAAGCAGTAGAGCTCTCATTCAGTTAAAGCTTTCTGCCTAATGCAGCTGAGTATGTGTGAGAGAAAGAGAACTTTTACAGGAGCACACATTTGTGAAAAATAAAGAGTGTTTTCTCACTTAGTGGCAAGTTTTTTCATAAGGAACACTAATGTAAATTTCATGCTGAACTAAACTGAATATTCTGTTGAGTAATTCTGGGATTTCCTTTATGACTGATGTCTCCCTGCCCTGATATTGTAAGTTTTTTGGGGAGGGTGGGAATACCCATTTCAAATGCATGCAGCGTGTGTGCATGCAAATGAAATAATTTTTAAAAACTCTGAAAATGGAAGTAAATCACTTTAGTTGTTGCTATGTATCATGCTCCAAGTTTCTTTTATGGTTTTCCTGTGTACCCTTTAAAGAGTTTCATAGCGATAAACTCCATGTACTTAAACATAAGATTTAACATCCTAGAGACACTAGATAATCACTCTTAATTCCGTTGCCAGTGATTTTAAAATAGGAGGATGATTCTGCAAATTATTTACTGTGGAAGTGAGAGGCATCTTTCAGAATTGAATAGAGGGGTGTCACTTGTTGAGGTGTGATTCATTACTGGGACAGCCACCTTCTTACTGTCTTTAATTATTTTTATGGTTAAACAGAGCCTTTTGTGGAACTCTAGGAGGAGATGAATTTAACATTCACATAAGGTAGTTTCTGAGCTTGTGTTGAAGGCTACCATCATTTTCTGCCCTTGACTGCTTTTTGTGAATACTTTCATATATGCATGTATAGTATGTATTTTTGTATGCATGATATTGATAAGGATATTATGTATATATTAAATAGGCTGTGTATATGCATAAGGGATGACAGTCTGGATAAATGCCTGAGTATTTCCAAGATCACTTCTTTGTACCCTTGATTTCAGTCCCCCGAAGGCTGACGGTTGACTTTAAGAAATGGTCATGAAAGTTGGTATCTAGTCTTATTGAAATAAGCAGCAGCCAATGCTAATAGGTCATTTCCTATTATAACTTTACAAGTTCAGCTTTGATTGGGTGTGTGAAAACATTTTGACTTACAACAGAGATTCAAATGAGAGAAGGATGTAGGTCAGTCCAATCCACCAAGCTTAAATTTTGGCCAGATATTTTGTACTGTTCATGAATCACAATTTGTAAAGACTACTTCTAGAGTGAAAAATCTAAAGACACTTTAAATGACTGTATATGAGCTTGGCATGTGTGGAGTCAGACTTTTAGAACTTCCTTTCAAGTAAAAATTAACTAGTTTTCTTTTCCATAGTCTTCTGTCCATATTTTTTTTCCATCCATAGGATTCTTGTAAAGCATTAACTTGGTCTAACTGACAATTATCCCTTTCCTCACAATCTGGATTGCAGACATTTTGTTGTTGACCCCTGAAAAGCTGGAATGGACATTCCATGCCATGGAATGGACATTCCATGCCATAGCATCAGCACAATCAATCAATGCCAAAGGTTTCACCACCACAAAATCAATATCTGTAGAGGTAATGGAAATTTCAGTTGATACAGACTGCCTAAGAAGAAGCCATCTTCTTTGGAATCTGGCCTCAACAAAGAGAAATGGCTGTTTCTGAAAACTGCTTCTTTCAACATGGTTATTCTTTAGATAATGATGCATCTTCCCATCACCACCATCAAAAAGGCAGCCTTTCTTGTCCACAGTGTGAAGATTCTATGGAATTTCACTAGGTGGAATACATTTTATTGCTGGGATGCAAGAACTTAATATGAAAGTCCTCATCTGGCAGGCAGTTCTTTTCTCTGAGGGGAATATGCCTGAAAAGGAGGCAACTCATGAATATTCACATCCTTTCCTTTGACCGGTCCGTTGTCTTCCAGAAAAAGCAGCAAAGAGGAAGGATCTGCAATCTCTGCTTCTTATCTTCTCTTGAAGAAGCTGGTTCTGAATGGCACCTTGCACGGTTTGAAGGTTATGGCAGTGGGGAGGGTCCCTCTCTAGACACAAGCCTTCCAGGGTGAGCAAGTCTGGTATTGTACCAAATCTCTCATTTTTAGGACAGAAAAATAAGGTGGCTTGCATTTTCTTTCTTCCTTAGCCATAGAAACTAGAGGGTGTTTTCTGCATAATTTCTTAGTCATCCTCTTGAATTTAAGCCCAAACTGAACAGCTGTAAGTTCATCCAAGAAATCAACATCAGTAAAATGGTCTATTCATAACAGAAGAACCCCTAACCCCATGCTTCATCCTCCCAAAACAAAAGACTTGTTAGAAGCCACTCCCAGCCCAAAATGACGTGTTTGTCTGCTGTTGTCTGTTGCTGTTGTGGCTTCCTCTAATGCTCTGTTTTTGTTATAAAATGTGCTGTCTCTGTCTTCTCTGGAGAGTTGTGGCAAACACATTCAGTTGAGTAGTTAACTGTCCAATTTCTCTCTTTCCTGTTTACCCGAGGCTAAAAGGAAAAGGGACAGAAAGGAAGGTAGGATGCACTGAGCACTATTCTGCGGGGGATGGGTCAAACCCCTGGACCTGACACATGGAAACAGACAGACCTGTGCACAACTTTCCTTGATGAGTCAAGTGCAGGCCAGTCTCTCCAGGGCTCGGGCTATGTTTTGTCCCTTCCTTCTGAGGCCTTGGTCAAGTAAATTCCAGTTCCTGTAGATGAGATTAGCTGGTTCTGTTTGTGGTGGACCCCTGGAATTTTAATGGGCTGAAATGACCCAGCAGGACGCTTGCTGCCTTTCACTCTCCGTCTGCTCTAAAAACGTATTTCTGGAATCAGCAAACCTCAGAAGGAAAAGTTGATGCCACAATCTCTTGAGACAAGACTAAATTAGCTTTCTTATTAAAGAATCGGTTGTTAGAGGGCAGTGTGCCTGGGGTAATTGGGCCATTGTCATCAGCAGGATGTCGCTGTGGGATAAATTATGCATCCCAAGTAGAAGCAGCTATTTTATTTCAAGGCGAGTGGCTCTCAGGCATGGCAATGCAAGGCAGCGTTTCTGCTGGAAAACTTAAAACAGGTATAAGGAAACCTTGTCTGTGGACCCAGGATCAGTATAGTGTTATGATATGGCCCCTTGGCTGGGAACCCTTGCACGGTTTGGAGGACTGCGCTAAGTACGAAGAGCAAGACATGCAACTCATTTGTTCAGACTTGGTGTCTGTTGTGGGGCTTTGTGTTTGGAAAGTCCAGCTTGGGTGAAGAAGAGGTGGCCCTTGCATCTTTGATGTTGAGTCATGCTCCATCAATACCTTCTCGGTTGCCCTTTTGTTAATAGCGTCTGGCACAGCAGACATCTGCGGCACTCTGAGATTTCAGACAGAGAAGAGTCTTTCCTATCACCAGAAGGAGTTTGGTAGCACCTTTTCAGACTAACAAATCTTATTGAAAGGCATAAGCTTTCAATCTTATTGAAAAGCATAAGCTTTCTCTGATTTTTGGCTACCATAGCTTACATGTAGGCTCTTGTCCTATAGTATCTATCACTAACGGTCCTTTTAACTGGTAGTGCAGCTTTACATCTTTTTATTATTTGCATTTTCTCCATTTTCCTCAGAAGAGTTCAAGGCACTGCATGTAATCCTCTCTGCATAAAAACCTTGTGAAAGCAGGGAGCTGCAGAGATTAAGGCTGGCCATCAGTCACCTGGTGAGCTTCTGGCTGATCTCCTCGGTTGTAATCCAGCATTCTTTCATATGCGTACATTGTGTCAAAATAATTAATACCTTCGCCACCCCCTCCACACACACACTCGGTATTCAGATCATTGCAGTGCACTTGCCATCGCAGTACACTACTTCCTTCAAGGATATAGTTCCATTTTCACCCCTTTGTTCTTCATGGCCTGACAGATACCCCAAACTGTTTTGTCTGGGCAAGAAGGGAGAGGCGCTAAGGATCTGGAATTAAATGTCATTATGGAATGAATAAGTGGCTTGTAATAGTGTTATGGATTTGTATATATTCTTCTTTTCTGATTTTTAAAAAAAAACTTTTGAGGGAGAACCCCCCCCTAAAACCCATCTTTTCTAAATACATGCTTTGGGTGTGTATGTTTGAATGGAGAATAATGGATCCCAGCAGACTATGTTTATTGCTGCCTGCGTGTGCTTTGGTGAAGCTCCTTTTAGTAGATTGCACCAGTTTGCTTCCTCTGAAAGGCATTACAGATTCCTTTTTAACACTCCTTGTAAGACAGTTCCTTGGAGTTTCTCCATAGGAGAGTTGCTCTCCTCCCTTCCCTGTTACTCCTTCCTTAAAATGCCATAAAGGAAGCATGGGTTGCAGGATTGCAGCACAACTTTCTAGGGAAAGTGAGAGTCTTGAATGTAAATAAAAATGTTACTTGTTGCCTGTTTGAATTCAAGTTCCTGTCTTACCCAAGAACTTCTGGTCTTCCATCTTGAAACATGCTAGTGTGGGCAGTTTAGCTCTTGGGAATTTAGAGGCTTGAGTCTCATGGAGTCACTGTATTTTGCTTAAACTTCAAAGGCCTTATCTGCAAAGCTGCACCTAGTCCTGTGGAGGGTAGCAAAGATGATGATGATTATTATTAGGCTGGGGCTGACCAAAATGACATCAGGGTTTCTTCCTGCACCACAATTCTTGGGCTAATAATTCTGTGACAGAGTTACTGCTTTAAAGGCTGTAGCAGCATTTGTTCCCCAAACACAGCAAAAGCCAGTTGAGCAGCCTACAAGGCAGAGGGGATGAGTAAAAGATGACTCAGCCTTTTGTTCTTCTACACATTGGTGTAGCAGAGCCTGTGGATTTAGTTTTTGCTAGAGCTATCTGAAAAGCAGCCAGAGAGGAAAACCTCTTAGAGTTATGGCTTTGCCTAGAAATCTTTTGCAAAGGGAATTTACTGAGATGTTAATGGTGTAAATAGCCTCTTAAGTGCTCCTAGTTTTACAGAAAGATCATTTGGGGCATCTTAGCAATATCTGCAAAAAGGACTGTCTTTCAAAGAAACCGAGTGCTGGATAAACATTGACTTCCCCATAATATTTCACCACTTAGAAGTGTAGTGTATGCGCACAAGTCTCAGAAGGCTGAAGTTCTGGACTTCCTCTTGGCAAACAGGCTGCATACATGTCCTGTCTTCCTAGAAATGTTAGAAACGTTACAACCATCCAGAGTCAAGATTTTCCTTGTCTTCCTGATCTGTATTCAGATATGAGCAGATCCCTCTCTTGTTTGTTTATTTGCAAAGGCCGCTATGAATCTTTTCATTAAGCTTCGGAACTACCCCAGCCCTCATATTAAACATCTGCAGCCAGCCTGGCAACACACAGTGGGGATTGGAGAAGCTTGCTGCTTTCGCCGTGCTGCCTGTTCTAACTGTGAGAAGATGGGCCCTGTAAGTAACGGCACGGAACATTTTCTCTTCCAGAAGATTGCCCCCTCCTTTGGTTTTAAAAAATCATAGAATACAAAGAGAGTGTTCCAAGGCATCTTCTTTTGGGTTCAGGGAGAGATAACAGCCTGTAAATAAATGCCTGAAGAAAAAGGGAATCTGTTTTTCTAGCCTGGATGAGTAGTAATTAATTGTTGTTGGGAATGAAGCCACTGAGTGAATGACAGCTCCTTAACAAGCAGTAGCCTTCAAGCTCAGGAGAGGTACCCCAGGCCTTTCCATTTCTGTCTGCATGCCTGGAAACCTTGGCTGACCCTGTTGCCCAATGGCTGCAGTAATGTGGTGGACCAAAAGGTTTCACCGTTCATCCAGTCTCCTGGGCAAGGAGTTATGCTGTGCCTTGGTCTTAGCTCGCCCTCTAATGGCTGACCTTAGCTTGGCATGGCTCAGCACAGTGGAGTGGCCAGCCTTTCCCAAGCATTCAGAGGCTCTCCTAGCTTTTGAGTTCTTGCTTTGTAAACAGAAGGGATTTGCAGTCCAAGTTCTTCTTTTGACAGGATGAAGCTGAAAGAGATTCTCTCACATTGTGTTTGCATTTTTCATCTGCTAGCCCTATGTGAGCTAAACAGGCTCTGTTGCCTTCAACCTGTTATTAGCGCACTTATCTCTTCACGTGCTGTGGGTTGTTATTAACAGAGCACTGTGGTGCAGTCTGCATCTGACTTAGCAGGAGGGGAAGACCAAACTTCCCCAAATCATAGAGGAATTTAATCTAATCCCCTGCTAAAGAACTCCATAAATTAATTATGCTCTGTATGAAGCTCTTCCTCATGTTTGTATTTAATCTCTAGCCAGGCAGCCTCACTGGAGGACCCCACTGAGTTTTAGCATTATTTCTTTTAAAAGCCCTTTACCAGTTTACCTGTGCTTAATGTTACAAAACTCTTCTTATTATGGGGATGCAGAGATAGAGAAACCTGGATCCAGTCTACCATACTTAGACCATCGAATGCAGTGGGGAATTTGCTGAAATGCTTTTGCCAACTCCCATTGGTTTTTGTGGGAATGAGCTTTGGTGTTTGATCAAAAATGGCATTTTATGGCTCTCACCGTTTGCTGCTAATGGGGACCCTCTTATGTGGACTTGGAGGTGCAGTCAAGGTGAGAGAGGAAGTCAGAAAACCCTTCTTGGGATTAAGGAAACTGAGAGGAGAAATTAATAACGATGAGCTTGTAATTGCAATTTGGGGTTGGCATGGTTTAAGGAGACATCTTTTGCTGAGCTTGACTACAGCAGTGGGGGAAGTTTGTTCATGGATCAATGGGTGCTATGCAGGCAGATCTGTTTACCCACAGAGCTGTGCTAGTTGACCGTTTCAACCTGTCTTTACTGGTAGAACATTAAAGAGTGAATTTTCCCAGGAGGAAGATTGTGGGTACAGGTTAGCGTTAATAATTCAGGGTAAAAGTGGCTTCTTTTGCAATCAGAGAAAGATAGTCTTTTTTTAGAAAAGGGAGAGGAGGGGTCTCCAAACTGGCATCTTACTACACATAAAATATTATACTTCTGCATGCATAATGTGAATACTTTAAAAGAAATGGTTATTAGGGTGGATTGAAGGCTGATTTTACGAGATGATCAGCCAGGGCCTGGCTATTTTCACTGCCCTTCAGTAATTCCCATACCTGCAATGACCCATCCAGAAATGTTTCCATGTTATAACAAAATTGTTATTCTTGAAGCTTGAATGTGAACCTATATTTTTTATGTGATACAATAGCTGAGATTAACATCTGGAGAAATAGTGCTCGAAACCACAGAGCTTCATTTTCCATGATTTATATGGAAGTAGCACAAGAAAAATACAGGATTACTGAAAGATTGGCAGTAGTTCAGCCATAATTTCTGCACAATGGTTTAACCACAGCATCACCAATTGCCTCCCTCATCCAATTTAAATATTAGAACTCTGATCTATAGTGTCCTAATCTACTTCCACACGATGCTGTTTCCACTCCCTAATCCTTCTGAAGTGGCTTGAAAGATATCTCCTGCTGTCTTCTGAACATGCTAAGTTTACCATGAAAAATTAGTGTTCCTTCTGTCTCAGCAGCACCTTGCAGAATCAGTTATTCAGTCATTGCCCTGACTCAGCTACTGTAGGCCCTAGGGGAACAAAGAAAACCTTCAGTTCCATGGGATTTCTTAGATACTCTTAGAATCTGTGGGGGACCCCTTTCAGTAGAGGATCCTCTGTTTCTATCAGTTTCATTGTAGGTTACAAAGCAAAATAGCCTGTTATTGGAAAAGAGATTTCCTAATGTAGTATATGTATAACAACACTGTCAAGTGGCTATGGGCTCCTTGAACAGCTCTTAGCTTTACTCTTTAATTCGTTGCTATGAATTAGCTACTATATGTCTTCACAGATCATTGGTTTTTAGCGGATCCATCAATTACCCAACAATAGGAACCAAGAATAAACAGTAAGTGGGCTGAGAATTAGCTATACCTCTTAAACAGTAGTTATTACTTTTAAAAGTGTAACATGAAATCACCATTTGCTCATGGACGACTTAGGAATGCATGTCAGGAAGTGCTTAAACTGATGAATCCACAGCCCAGAGAGGTTGAAGAGGAGCCATAGAGGTGCACAGAGCTTGGCTGCACATGCATCAGAAATCAATCTTGATCCATCACCTAGAGACTGGTTGGGCCATCTCAATTCCTCCCTTGCTGTTTGATCCAGCTTTCCAGCTCTGGCACCCTCTGGATCAGCCTTTCCTAATCTCTAATAGAGAAGTATGGATTTCAATGCTGAGAATTCTCAGGAACAACCAAAAGGCACTCAGGTTGGGGAAGGCAGCTCTAGATGAGTTGGAGAGACTACAGCTCCCAGAATTCTCAGCCAGCATGTCATTAGCAGAAGGTGAAAATGACACCTTGGTTGTATACACTAGCACATGTGCTGGCTTTCCACACACATATGAATGGTCATTTCTCCACTGGGGGCAGCTCTTACCTCAGCGCTCTTCATGGTTCCTGAGTTTCAGCTGTCTTGCCAGGTCCATTAAGGATGAAACTGATGAGTTCCATCTACTTCTCCCTTCTTTTCAGCAGATTTGCAAAGCCCTGCTGCTTGGGTATCGTTTCTTCTCCTTTTACGTGGAGTGAGAAATGAGGGGATTTGGGTAACTTCAGTAGAAACAGCAATTCACACATCGCTTCTAGTAATCGTTTTGCTTAGCTATACTTTACTACATAAGCTGCAGTTGACTGGCTTTGCACAAGTCATGGCTTAACAATCACTGATTTCGTACATTGCCTAAGGCAAAAGCAAACCAACCACATTATAGGTTAGATCACATGGTTGGTTGGTGTCTGAAATGTACTGAAATTTATGCTCATACTTTTGTTATATTCTATTTTTTTAAAAGAAAGGAAGAACTCTGAATACTACTTTGGAATATTCGGTAATCCTTTAGATTACCTCCTTCCAAGACATCCTAGATTGCCAGAGTCCCTGAAAAGAGGCAGTGACTACTAACTGCAGCACCATTTTAAGTTTATGCTTCCTTTCAAACCATCTCAACTTTTCTTGAGTCTTTGAGATGGTTCTGAAAAGTGAATGCTGGCTGGCAAAAACAATATGGCTTGTTTGAGAGTGGCATCGTATTTGCAGAGCATGTTTCCATCTGGGGTATGACAAGCCCCCATGTTTGGATTATTTCTAAAAAATCCAAAATGGCTAATGGCCTTCTCCCAAGGCAGTTTGATGGAAGTTGTTCTAATGTGTGTTTGGTTTTCTCCAAACTTATACAGTGTTAGGTTTTAACCCTATTGTTTGGCTTTGATCAGTTAGCAAGGGATTAATCTGATTTTTAAAAACATGCTTGATTCTGCATGACTTTTTCCACCAGCAATTTGTCAGGGAGCTCTTTGGTCTTGCAAGCTGCCTAAGATATAAAAGTGTGTCAACAATGAATCCTCATAGTGGCTATTTCTGGTCTATCTCATATAATAAGCAATGGTCAAAAAATTGGCACATCAGGAAGGAGGGGCTAGAACTCTCCCTGTTTACCTTGCAATGAACTTTGTAATTTATGTTTTCATTTGGGAATGTGGAAGAATATTTAACTCATCAGACTCCTGATCTGCAATCTGTTATGGTACAGCTAAGTCCTAAGTTTGTTTAAAACTTATATAAGACTCCATAAGACTGACTCTGGAGTCTTCCGCAATATCACTACAGCAAATGCTGGTGTGGCCAATCTGTGTTATGTTTTCCTGGAGGAGCAAGCATTTTTTAAAATGTGATATACCTGTGTGATGTAGAGAGCAATCCATCGGTTGTGATCCCTAGACAAATGTTGATTTTCTTTGGATAGAAAACTATTAAACATTCCTCTTTGCCCTTTCATTTCAGGGAGAGGAGATTAACTGGATTAGGAAACTAGGGCAGAATGGACAATTAAATATGCAAAACTCCTTCTCCAGATTGGTGTAGGATGGGAGAGTGTGTGTGGAAATCCAGGTCTTTATCTTTTCTGTCTACCTGGGCTCAGTCAGATCACTCCATAGTACCAGGATAAGGGAGGAAAATTTACACTGTACCTATGATCTGTACTGGCAAAACAAGGACAATTCCCAGTGTGTCCCCCCCCCAACTCTCCATTTGTCTAGACATTCAGCTGGTAAAGCAGCTAGAGTCAGCTAAGGTAGCTGCTGCCATGGAGAGTCGGTTTGTATGTCTGGATGACAAAGGCAATTGTTTGTCCCCCAAACAATAAGTGGACAACAACCTCTGTTTCAGCTGGCTTGCTGCATTCCTGAGCAAAGAGAGGGCTGGCTTGCTCTGTTCCTGTCACGGCTACATCTACCAGTAAGAGAAAGATCTCTACTGACTGTGCTGTTCACACAACAGTCAAACACATCACAAATGCCTGTTCTAATAATTGTCTGGAAGGGATCAAAAATTACAAAATGCCCCCCCCAAACACATGCATGCACACATATTGGCACGTTGTTTCTGAAGCTCTACAATTAATTATGAATTATATAATAATTATATGATTAATATTGAGGAAAGTCAATACTCTAGATTTTTATCCTGATTTTTTTGCTGTGAAAACAGTGTGGCTGCTTGATTAGAGAAACTACTTTCTTGAAGTGTAATTTGGAGGATATTATTCAGTTACAGTTTTCCCCAACAACAACTAGAAAATATGAAGTCTAATTTGGGGGGACCCCCAGCTTCAGATTTCCTAGTGTCTCCTTCTGAAGAGGAAGAATAACCAGTAGTGACTTTTCTCCTCTTTCCCCTCCCCCTATTAATTAAATAGCCTCAATAAATGAAATCTACAATAAAAGAGAAACCAACAAGAACAGCTTAAACAGATTCTTGTACATCTGATATAATCATTATCAATAAATAAACATATACTGTATGCATTCAGCCACTTAAGTTTTGATTGCTTGGTAGATAGCAAGAAAGAATGTGCTAGGTTAAAGAACTGCAGCGTAGCTATCGTGAAAGTTCTGTCCTTGGTTTTAGCTTTCCCAAATGATCATAAAACAGTTAATGCCATCTTTATTAACCGGGCAATCCTGGGCATTTACTCAGAAGTTCTCTGTGCTAAATCCATTAGTACTCACTTCCAAGTAAGCTTGCATAAGATTGCAATTTGAATGTATTTAGAGCCAGTAAGCGTATGCATTCCTTTCAAACTTCTGTAGATTGTGTAGTTCATTTTAATAGGAATTAATATAAACCAATAATTTCCAGTGGCCTTGATTGCAACAGAAATGGGGTGTGATGGAAGGCATGAGCAGGGAGGATTCTGGAATGGAGCTTCAAGGTTCTATCTATCTATCTATCTATCTATCTATCTATCTATCTATCTATCTATCTATCAAACTTATCCCCGCCCATCTCCCCCCAATAGGGGACACTGGGAGGCTTACAACAGATTAAAACAATAAATAAATACATAGTTAAAATTTATTTTAAAAAGCACATTTACACAGAGTAAAAGGTTGCTGGGAGGGGGAAGAGAGATTCCAGGGGAAGCACCTCCTCAGCCCCCAACCAGAGTGTGGGAAAGTCAAGAGGATGAGACTGGCCCCTCCCTAGGGCACCGTGGTTATAGTTGCTATTGTTGGGGATTAGAATTAGTCTGGTGAGATTCTGTCTATTAGGTGCATGCTAATAAAGGAGCTAAACTGTTCTGGACTGTCTCGCTGTTGTTCTCGGGCTGAACCTGACATAGGGACATTGTTCTAGCCTGCTAATTATTGGCGGGGGGGGGGGGAGTAGCAGTCCAGGTGACGGATTGACAGTTTACATTGACTCCCCCCCGCCCAGAAATGGCAAGAGTGTGTTAAAACCAGGAGAAGAGCTGCTGTATCCTCAGAAATTGGGAGAACAGCTGATCTCATGAAAAGAATATGGTTTGAAGCTTCCCAGTTGAACAATTAAATACAGTGTGACAATTCAGTGGGCCCAGCTGAATGCAGAAAAGATTTATAAGGAAGTAATTCAGGCTGCTGTGTCCCTCCCCATCCAGGGGAGTGGCAACCTCCAGATAACATCCAGTGTGAAAAATATCCAAAAATACAATGTCCTGCACCCACAAGGAAACTGAATGCAGTACTGGAAATTCAATCTGTGTTTCACTCTCATTTTGCTTTAGTTCTATAATTAGAAATCATCCCTAAGGCATGATAAAGGCACACAACTTACTCTAGAACAGGGGACAGCAAATTTTTCTGGTCCTGGGTATCACTCTGCAATCTCACAGTGCCTGCCAAAATATCACAACATTGGGCAAGATCTTCAAATCACTCAAAAGACGTTGTCCATCTCTCCTAATGCTGAAATCTTGGGCATTATTACATGAGATCTTATGTGATTTTATGAGATTCCATACATTTTTTATTTTATTTGGTGGGAACAGTTGACTTCTACTTGGGGTTGAGCAGAACTCTGAAACTCCTGCATTGAAGAAGCTCTGCTATAGAACATGGAGGAGAGAAGGGAATAATCAGTCTCTATCCATACAATCTGTTACGGGCATAGACTTATTAAGCTTGAAACAGAACAGTTATCTGGAGAGGGCCTAACTTGCATGGAGGCTTGCAAGATTACACACTTTTATCCCTTACAATGGGGTGTAAAATCTCAGAGGTTGGAAAATTGCTGAATTCTGATAATAGTATCTTTATTTCAGAATTTTGCCATTCACCCACAGTTCCTAGGAAGATCACATAAAGGTCAGTCAGTGTAGTCCTCCAAAAGCATAATTTTCTCTCTGTGTGTATAAAGGCTGTGCAGTGTTCAAGTACCGTTTGAAAGAAGAGTTTTGGAATAGGTGGGAGTGTGAACAAGTTCCTGTTTGCAACATATTAATGCAACTATGTCTGTTTCCAGTATGGTGTGTCCTGCAGTGGAAGTATCCCTACCACAGTGGCAAAATTCTGAAAAAAGCCACAGCTTCTTTAATGAGTTATAAGAGTTCTGCATTTGCAGTCTTACATATTAGTCCCTGTCAGTGTAGCTCTTCAGTGTAAGGATGACAGAGATACGTACCTTTTCGTAACAGTCAAGTTAGGCAGAAATCACCTCAAACTTTGCATCTTTCTGTCATGAAACCCAAGAGACACTGTTTCTTACATGCTGACTTCTGTGGGCAGCCTTTTCTTTCTTGTGCACGTGTGCTACGAGGTTGCATTAGCACATACTTAAAAAAAACTGAAGACTTGCACTTAGAATTCCCCAGGGAAGGTGATGAGTCAAAATATTAGCTTCCAGTGAGAGATTAGCAGTCACTGTATAAACAAGCAAGAATGGTGGTGACTGGGGAAAGACCGAGAATCTAGAATTCAGAATTCTCCACTAAAGCAAGTCTTAATCCTACAAATGGAAAAAGAAATAGCCTGACACTTCTGCAATATTATTTGCTTGCTTGCTTGCTTGCTTGCTTGCTTGCTTGCTTGCTTGCTTGCTTGCTTGCTTGTTTATTTATTTATTTATTTATTTATTTATTTATTTATTTATTTATGCATTGCTTGCTTTCTTTTGGATTTGGCTGGGGGAAAATGACTCTGTTTGGTTAAAGATTAAATTTGTCACAGACCATGGATCTCCTAATTAGATGCTTCATAGGCCCTTCACTTTCCTTAGAGGAGAGATGAAGTACTTATCCTACAGTAGGTCCTTCTATTCAGGCCCTTCACCTGAGATCTTTGTAAGTGGAGATGCCAAAGGCTGAATTTAGGAACTACGCATGGAAAGCATGAGCTGTACCTCTTACTAAAGAATCACTCCAGAGCATTGATCCAGATAAATGAAAATAAGTGTGTGTGTGGGGGGGGGTGCTTTTCATTATTTGATACCATTTTGGTGAGGGTGGATCTATTCTTCTGTCCCTCACCGTGAGAGCTGTTAATTGGGTAGAATGCTATTTGATCTGCTGTAGCAGGAGCGGCTAAAATAGAGAATGGAAATATATCTGAAAAATAAAATAGCGGCTTGTATCATCGGTCTTGTGCAAGGGAAATCTGCTGGCTTTGTTGCAATGAATGCTTAAGAAGTATGAGCCGATTTGCTGATTCCAGATTTTGGCACTTGAGTAAAGATATCCAGATCTCTCTCTCACACATGTGTGCAGCCGGAGAATGCATGCTGAATGACATGCATGATTCCGCTGAAAGGTTTTTCAGAGCAAGTCTCATTGGAATGCTAGGTCTGGTTGCCATTTTTCCTCTTCTGGGGAGAGACCTGGTGTGCCATTCAGTAGGCAGGTGGAAAGGTTCTTGAGAGAAGGGTTGAAGGAAAAGCAAAAGAGATGCACCCTCAGATTCAGAGTTTTAAATATGCATAAAGTCAGGGGAGGAGACTCAATGACACTCAAGCTGCCGTTTAGCAACATCTCCTGATGTTCTCTAGTAAATATCACTGGCCTTAATCACGTACATGGCCTTTGTACTGTATATTACACCCATGCAAAGAAAGCCATAAGGGGGGGCCTGTAGGCAACCAAAAGTAACAGTAATATTGGATGTCACATTATTATCTGCCATGTAATTTACTTCACAAGCGTCCTGCTGCACTATCGCATTCTCTAAATTTAAATAGTGCTGCTTTTGAATGATATCAGTGTGATAAAAAGGTAAAGGGTCCCAAGTCATGGGATACCTGGACCAGTGCCCTTTAGACATACAGAATGTGGGAATCCCCCCAAAGCAGCTCATTGGCATTTTATCTGGCACAGGCAGTACATAGTGCCTGTGGACTGCACATAGGAAAAGGTTAGCAACTATTGCTGTAGCCAATTCCTCTCCAGTTATTTCATTAATAAATAGACCTGTGCAGGACCCAGTAAGGTGGGGCTCTGTGATAAACTAGAGTGGAAGCTGCCTTTGGCCCCTGCAGTGCCACTGTAGGCAGTATAATCACTCCCCCATCCCCTACCCCCCGCCCCCGGCCACAGCCGAGTTGCTTCCAAAAGCAATAGCCATCTATTTCCTGGGAGCCACTTTCCTAATGGATGGCTGATTTTTATAAATTGAATCTCTGTTGAATTAATATGGGTAGCAAAGCTTGGGCAAATGCATTTGGAAGAAGGATGAAGAAGGTCTGTCAGATGGCCTTATGGGAGCTTAAATGCCTTAATTGACCAGGAATGAGTCCAGTGGGCAGTCAAGGCAGGTCTTAGTTTCTGCCCATCAATCAGGATGCATTGTCTAAGGCACTCCCTGCCTTTCTAGTGGGTGTCTGTCCTTCCCACTCCATCCAGACCAGGAAGGAAGGCTGTGATGATCCTTTTATATGTGCCACTTCCTAAACCCCAGTGGTCATCTGCATAACTATTATGTGATAAGGAGGGCCTCTGGAGGGCTTTGCAGATGTTAAAAGAGAAACAAAATAATTTTTGGGATTTGGGGCTGTTCCTTCCTAATAAACTAGTCTTGGAGTTACCCCATGCCCTTGCATGGAGTTGATCCTTCCCAGTGCAACCTTTGGAGAGGGTAAGCAAATAAGGCCTCTTGGAGCTTGAAGCACCTGAGTGGGAATCTAATTTTATAGGCAGAGATAAAAAGATCAACTGGCAGCACCTCTCGGTGAAGGAACCAATCACATGGCATAGCCTTCCTCCATCCAACACTTTGATGATGGACTGGAGTTACAGCTTCCAGAATGTCCAGAAAGTTTGCAGTCCCAGCCTAGCTGGAAGTTCCGTTTTGCAGATGGTAAGAGAAGAGACGTCTGCCTGAAAGGCAGGGTAATTCATATTGGGCAGAATGGACCAGTTGTGTGCTACCTCTGCTCTCAACCTCCCCTTCCTTTTTTCTTTTCTTTTCTTTTCTTTTCTTTTCTTTTCTTTTCTTTTCTTTTCTTTTCTTTTCTTTTCTTTTCTTTTCTTTTCTTTTCCCTTTTGCTGTTTGAGCTCATCCCTGCCCTCATTGTAGATGTTTAGCATGTTCTTTCTCTTTTTTTTTTTCATACCAAACATGAACTCTATGGTGCATTCATGGTAGCCCTGAAAAAATCCAAAGTCAGTACTTTCACTTAGTTTTCCCCAACCTGGTGGCTTCCATATGTATTGAGACTGTCTGCCATGATTTCTTTTGGCATGCTGGCTGAGAATTCTGGGAGTTGATACTCCAATGCATATAAAGGGCACTAAGCTGGATAAATTGAGCTAGGATCTCCCCCATAATATACAGCAGAACATAATGGTGTCCTGATCTTGCCGCATCTTGCATTTCCTTTTGTGCTAGGGTCAGTTGTCACAGGAGGAAAGCAGGTCATGATGCTGTCAGGACCTGGATTCTTCTCCAAATACTTGCAGATAATTGAGTGGCAGTAGCTGTTCATTTATCCTAGTTTCTCAGTTTTTAACCTGGATTACTTTTAATGATTAAATGCTTATTGATACTAATCCAGAATTCCCTTGTTGCCATCTAGCCAGGAGCAATTGCACTGTCTTCCATGCTGCAGTCATGGGTCAAAGTTCCACAGAGGTATCCCTTGGTTGCTAGCTGTGGCTGATCTTACTACAGTATGCCTTTGACCTTTCCTTGTTGAACAGCATATTTCAAACCAGACATGGATGCTTTTGTAGTGGGTCAGTGGTGCTGTCAGCAACGACACATACATAGTTGTAGATCAGGGTTTCTCAACCTCAGCAACTTCAAGATATGTGGACTTCAACTCCCAGAATTCCCCAGCCAGCATGGTGGCTGGGGAATTCTGGGAGTTGAAGTCCACACGTCTTAAGTTACCAAGGTTGAGAAACATTGATGTAGATGGACAATCATAACGACTTTCTGGGAGACAATAAATCAGAAATGCTAAACATTTTTAACCTTGGGTCTTTCTGTTTATTTTAGGAGGAGCATCCACTGGCTTATAAATAAATGTTTTAACTGTTTCTCTTCTTGGAGTGAGGCTGTTTGTTATCACTTTTCTGTGGGACCCAGGAAATGAATGATTATCTGGTGTACTACATCTTCTAGTAAAGAAGATGCTGGTAAATTATCCCCTTTATGAGATCTGTTTCAGCTTTTAAGTTCTTCTATGTAGAGGCAGACTGGCACTGGAAACCAGTGGGTCTGTGGTCTGATGATCTCAAAAACCGAACAGCCAATTCTAACTGGGCCACAAAGGGGTTGAGCAGATTAAGCGTTTGCAACAATAGAGACTGGGAAAAAAAATGCTTTGGCTATGCTGGACCGAGCAGTCCTTCTATTAAGGTGATTGTTTTCTATCCAACTAATGGCTGCAATTTAGAAATTGTGCACATTAGGTCAGACCTCTTGAAATCTTTCTTTGACCTGGACTTGTTAGGGCAGGAAGCTCCAGCAAATGTATCCACAGATGGGAGCCAGGATCCAATTATGTCTTCTCTAATGGCTCATTACTTATCATGAAAAACCAGAATGCTTTCAGATGCCAGGGTTGTGAATGCCATTGTGGATGAGGAGGCCTTTATAGTACACAGCAGGAAGGTCCTCAGCTAGCTGCATGCAGAGGCAGGCATGTTCAGTGGAGGCCTTTTTAAGCATAACCCAAACATGGAACAAAGCTGAGCCATGCCTTCTTCATAAGGTGTACTTCACGGCAACCTTAAGCTTGAATTTGTATATAAGCCTTAGAGGTTATTTATCCTTCATCCAACAAGAAACAAGGATAGGGTCAGAAGATAAGTAACTGTCTGGAAGCTGCCCTTTCTGGAGCTGCTGATCAAGATCCATGCCTAAGACACTGTAGTGCTAGTGAGGTACAGCAATAGCAACCCCAAGGTGCTTCTTGGGGATGTCACTCCAGAAGGCTTCTGCAGACAGCAAAGCAAAGTGGAGAAGAAACTCCACAGTCAACCAGTAGATACTGGTTGAATAGTACCCACTAGTTCTAGGTAAATAGGGCTGGGCTGTGGGCAGGAGATCTCACTCAAAAGTGCCCTGCTTGCTATCTGGAACAATCTCACCCAAGCAGTTTCAAAATGTTCTCTTCAGCTGTCCTTACGTGCTATGGAGGAGATGGGGATCTGGCTGGAGTCTGCCCCTCCTGCATTGCTTCTAGCTATGAGGTTGAGGGATTGGGAAAAATCCCGTTCTGCAGGCTACCCATTTGCAATTCTCTGGTGTGTCGCCAAGGTTTTGCTGCTACCCCTGTGAGAAATCGATATTAAATGTGGGGTCTTTGCCATGTGTGGTAGTGCTCTGGTCTGCCCTTTGGATTTGAAAGAATGTTAGCGACCGTTAGTTGCTGCCTTCCTAAAGCAGTTGCATGGAATTGTTACCGTTTGAAGTGGCAGAGTCATAAAATAATGGAGAGATGGATGGCAAGATCTCTCAGGGTGACTTCTTTTTACTAAGCACGGTCCGTTGTCTTGGAATCATTTCTGAATCTGTTCTGTTCTGTGCTTCAGTGCTGAGGCTCACATCACCCAACACTCAGTGAAAATGGCCCTGCAGTGCTCAGAATTTTGCACTTTGTAGCCAAAAAGACACCCGTGGAGTTGGCCCCACGCAGAATGCAAAAGAGGCAGGAGAAAGATGAGTATGCCCAAGGTTCTTGGGTCCTGGGCTGTTTAGGTCTTTGCTGCACTAAATCTAATAAACCTTTCAGTGGTATTATTATGTTCAGTCCTGTCATTCTGTCTGGGAGTGAATTATGCTGAAGTAAAATGGATGAGCAAAATTAGATTACACAGAAATAAAATAGAGTAAAGGAGTAGCTGGCACATTATTGGGAGAGGGAAGGAAAGTCACTCGCCTCCAGTGAAGCAATATGAGTGGAAAGAGTCAAAAAGAAAAGGACAGCATGGAATGGGAAAACCCTTTAATTCTTATAGACAAATCCCCAAAATGGGATCAAGGAGAGAAAGCGTAGGCACAGCCAAACGCCCATGGTGGAAATACCATAGCCTTTCCTGTACCTCATGATGAAATTTCCCAGTTGGCAACTGACTTAACGCACAGGGAAGGAAGTTATTGTTGGCTATAACCTCTAGGCTGTGCAGTCAGGAATCTATGGATCCATTCCATGTGATGTGCTTCCCTTTTCAAATTTGAGCAACCAAGACTTGTCCAAAATTAGGAGCCAAGTGGAAGGGAATGTCTGATAATGGCAATAATGTTACCATAACCTATATTGAGCCCATGAATTGAGAAGAATATATAGTAATTGATTTTACAAAGTACTACAGAAATGCAGTGCAGAAATTGCTTCTCCTAATTTCTGTAACAAGATGTATTCTAACTTTAAGCTGCTGACGTGGTCAGATCTATGCAAATGATCTCGCTAAAAATAACTGAACATATAGCATCTGGAAGTCTTCATTTGGGCTATGCTAACAGTATTAACATAGCCCAAAGTCCTAGACCTAACAGTCTTCCACAGAGCTGAAGTTCAGTTTTGCAGTGAATATTAGATTATACCCTTCCTTTTTTCGGTGAGCAAGAACATAATAATCTCATAGCACTTCTTTCTATTTTTCAGTCTCTCTTCAGGTGAACATTGCTCCAAATAAGGTGGAGGTACCCGTCGGAGAATCCAAATTTTTCTTATGTCAAGGTGAGTAACAGCTTCCTAACCTACCCATTCCTGGCCTCGTGGGATAAAATATTCTAGCCATGTTATCATGTGGAGTCCTGGGAAGTGGAGCCTCTTGTCCTGCTATCCTGTCTGCAAGTCCTGATATGCCTTCCCTACATGGACTGTTTGTCCTGCCTCATAACTAAAAAGGAACCAAATGGCCAGAAGAGAAAGATGGGGCTAGAACTTATTAAAGATCAGTTGTGAGATTGCCAAGAGAAATTGGTGCTGCTTTCAGATTGGTAGCTCATAGCATTGCCCCAACAAATCCTAGTTCCATACAGTTGCCTGTAGAACTCCCAAGATTTCACTCTGGGAAAATGTTTTCTTTGATGTCTTCCAAATGTGTTGACAATTGAAGGAATTGAAATTCAACACATCTGGAGAACGCAATCACATTGTGGAGTGCTGTTTTAGGATATTAATAGTCAGCTGCCTTTTGGAGTCTTATGTTGGTCATTAATTTTTTTTTTAGATTTTTTATCACGCCTTTCTTATTTTTATAAATAACTCAAGGCAGTGAACCTACCTCTTACTCCTTCCTCCTCCTATTTTCCCCACAACAACCCTGTAAGGTGGGTTGGGATGAGAGAGAGGGACTGGCCCAAAGTCACCCAGCCAGCTTTCATACCTAAAGGGGCACTAGAACTCACCGTCTCCTGCTTTCCTAGCCTGGTGCCTTCACCACTAGACCAAACTGGCTTACTTACCTTTGTAAACCTGTATATTCCCATATTCCTGAATGTTTTCATTCCTCACTCTGAATTCAACAAGTGTTGAAAAAACAACTGAGAAGACATCCTGAGTTTAATCTTGCTCTCATTCTACCAATTTTGCGTTAAGACTACAGGCACAGAGTGCTATAACCTTTTCCAGAAGGATTATAGAACTGCACAGTTGAACCTATGGGAGGAATCCTATGCAGTCGTACATGGAAGGAGGCCTACTGAATAGAGCCATCCCTTCTTCTCATGCAATGGCTGAGTAAACTGTCAGATAACAGAGGGCTGAGTCCAAGGCAGAAACGTAACCTGAGAAAACATCTCAGACAAGACCCTCCCTGGTTCTCATGAAGACAAAGGGAGGTCGGGGGAAGTCCAGAGTCCACTGGAGCTAGGCGGCCAATACATTTAAATAAATAAATAAATAAATAAATGCGCATTCAGACTTGCACAATCCGGTTACTATATCTTCACAATAAAATTAGTAATGGCCTACATGACTTCAGTTTGGTCTGCTCTACCCTGATGGGCTGTCAATATCGTGCATACACATAGCCAGCAGATCCCCCTGCTTATGCTTGAATTTCTTCCTTGGTTTTAGTGACTGGTGATGCCAAATCCAAAGAAATCTTTTGGTTCGCCCCCAATGGTGAGAAGCTGACGACAAACCAGCAGCACATTTCCGTGGTCCGATCAGAAGATTCTTCCACTCTCACCATCTATAATGCTAACATTGATGACGCTGGCATCTATAAATGTGTGGTCTCCAGTGAGGAAGGGGAGGAAGAGGCCACTCTCAATGTGAAGATCTTTCGTAAGTGGTTGGGGCTGGAGAAGGAAGGATAAGGGTAGGAAATGAGAGAACACCTATTTCCCTTCTGTAAGGAGTTCAGCCCCATAGAGCGCCACAAGAAGAGATGCAAAAGCAGCTTCTGTGGTGGGTATGTCAATTCTGCCTCCTCCCAACAGTGTTATTTCTGAAATTGGTAGTTGATTTAGATAAGGAAGTCCAACCCTCACTTCAGAGATGTGTGTTTTCAATTAATCCATTTTTGATTAAGGCTAATGAGCTGTAGTTTTGTGTACTTCTTTTAGCTTCATGTCAGGTATTTGACAGGGCAGAACTTCCAGGATAGGGTGAAGTGATAAGGTATCATGCGCCCATTAGCAGCCTAGTGGTTAGCTATTTGCCCTCTTGCAAGGCATCTGGCCTCTGCTTCAGCTGAAAGGAGCAGAACTACTCCCCATCTGGGGACATGTTTGCTGTGTGAACTCTTGACAGGCTCAGGATTTACTCTTCCCTTTGCCCTACATCTGCTTTCCAGAGAAGCTGACCTTCAAAAATGCCCCCAGCCCACAGGAGTTCAAAGAAGGAGAAGATGCAGTTATCGTCTGTGATATTGTCTCCTCACTGCCTCCCACTATTATGTGGAAACACATGGGCAGGGATGTTGTCCTTAAAAAAGATGGTAAGTATGCATCTGTATGTGCGTGCATGTGTGCGGGGAAACCTACAGAGAACTTTACTGTAATGCCCTAGCTTAGTTCTGGGGAGGAAAGCTCCAGAATGGGTGAACTGCTAGCCTGAAGCTGCCAGTTGTAGTTACTGATGAGTCAGGCTTAGACATCTGTGATATAAACTATAGGTTGAGTTCAGTAACTCTGGTTGGTTTGATTGGACTTGCTCTTTCCAGGAAGCTATTTTCATTTGTAATGGAAGGAGTACGTGTGCCACATTATGCAGCTTGCCCAAGAGCTGGGAGCTGGCTCCCAAGAGCCAAGCATGTGTCTGTCAACTTTTCTGTTCCATTCCTTCCAGTGAGGTTTGTTGTGCTGAGCAATAATTACCTACAGATCAGAGGGATAAAGAAAACAGACGAGGGCATGTATCGCTGTGAGGGGAGGATCTTGGCCCGTGGAGAGGTTGACTTCCGAGACATCCGAATCATCGTGAATGGTGAGGAACTTGCGTTAGGAGGAGTGTGAGCTTTGGCCACTGCGCCTGGTATTGTCCGTTCCTTCAGGTCTCTGGAGTCCAGGGTCCTCCAGATGGCTGAGGCTACAACTCCCACAGTTCCAAGCCAGCATGTCTCTGCTTGTCTGTGATAATACATTTGGAGAACATCAGACTGGGGAGGAGGGATGATTGCTAGCTGACAAGTAATTTCTTTCTGTTCACTAATTAGAATTTGAATGCAAAGCTTATTTGGCAGCGTTGAAATGTAATAATAGAAAGAGAGGAAATTTATTTTTTTTTATTTTACCCTTTCTGAGTTGTGGACAAACCAGAAGATACTTTATCTAGTTCAGTAGCTGTCATCCCATGATAATGAATTCCAAGGCAGCTAGAAGAAGTTGTGAACAGTCCTCATCTGCAACTTGCTCCTTGGGACTGGTTGGCCTGTTTTTCACACACTAGTGACCTGCAAAGGGATTGCAAACTCATTGGGTATCTTTTGTGAAAGACACAGAAAGAGTTTGCAAGCTGTTCACAGGTTATTACTGTATGAAAACCAGGTCATGGTCCTCAAGTCCCTGGCCGCCATTGTAGGAAGGTGCAAGTTGTGTGTTGGTGCCTTCTGCTTCTGTGAGCTGATAACTACCATCCTGAACATTTAAATGTTTAATTTATTCAGCCTCTTAACTGCTGCCTCTGCCAAATACATACACGATGATGCTCTGTAACCAAGAGTGAAGTCGTAAATGTGTGAATGTGTAGCTTTAGGACTCTGACACAGATCTGAGCAATTAAAATGGGCACTGTTTTCAGGGAAAGCATTTTGAACTCTACAGTTTTATTTCTGCTGTTATGTTCTGCATTAATTATGTCTTTAAGCAGTCAAATGTGGAAAGTCCAACATAACACTAGCAAACCTAAAGTAACAGAGGGTTCTTTGGACATGTTTCCGGATTGGTGTGTGTTTTTATTTCAACAAGTAGAAATATGGCCGATTCAGAAGATGGATCTTTCTGGAAAGGAAGAGCAGTTGCCCACAAATTCTAGGGTGGTCAGCATCTTGGATTCAGGTTACCTTCTAGTAATCATGCAAAGAAAAGAGCCAAGGAATAAGAGTAGACAAGATGCACACAAATTAGCCCACTTTACAGTGGTCTTAACTGTTCTCCCTCTTTTGCCATTGAAAGAATGCATGCCTAATTTCACTTTCCAATTTTCTTTCAGTGCCTCCCACTGTTCGCTCTCGGCAGGGCACAGTCAATGCCACTGCAAATCTCAGCCAGTCGGTCAAACTGGTGTGTGATGCCGATGGCTTCCCAGAGCCAATCATCAGCTGGACCAAGTAAGATGTGTTTGTATGTGTTCATCGGGGGGGGGGTGTTGCTCATTACCATGGTGCTAGTGGGTCTTAGCCCTACAGAGAACCAGGTGATCCCAGGGACTTATAACCGTGCCTTGACCAAAATTAACTTCATCAAAAATTTGAAGAACACTGTTTTTCTTACAGTACCTTCATTTTAGTTGCAAGCCTTCCAGAGTCATTAGGAGTCAGGCAGCCTCTAAACTGTATACACAAACAAATAAATTTCCCAGTGCCAGACTCCCAGGTCACTTCCGTTTCTGCCCGTGCGCTTTCTCTCCTGCAGGGACGGGGAGTCAATAGAGCGAGGGGAGGATGACGAGAAGTACGGCTTCAGCTATGATGGCTCTGAGCTGACCATCCACAGGGTGGAGAAGAGCGATGAGGCGGAGTACGTGTGCATCGCGGAGAACAAAGCTGGAGAACATGACGCCACCGTGCACCTCAAAGTCTTTGGTGAGCTGTTCTGACAGAGGGCTCTTTGGCCTCTCTCTCTGTTCCTTTTGCTGCCCAAAACTAGGTTCCCAGGATTTGGACTACCAAGTTGAGGGTAGAATTGAGTCTGAATGTTTTCAGGTCGACCCCCCAACACGCGTCCACTTCTTTTTAGAGTTTCTTGTCCTTAGGGCTACCAAGAAAGGTCTGGAAGGCTGTGCCTAGTGAATTCCCCAGTGCTGTGTAGCTTTCCTGCTTTTTTCTGCAACGGATGACAAAAACGTTGTTGATTTAGTTTTTGTCGCACACTTAATTTTGATCCATTCAAATATGCAGTGTGTGTCAACATATGCAAATTTACTTCATATATTATTGGATCATGTGGCACTTATAATAATATGAATAAAATTAATAGTAATCTAAGAAAAACACCTATGTTCTCACCTAGCCATAGTGTGAAAAGGTAATCCAAGGATATGAACCATCTAAGCTTGCTTGCTTGCTTATTTATTTATTTATTTATTTAGCAGACTTATACCCGCCCATCTCCCCCCGATGGGGGACTCTGGGCGGCTTACAACAGATTAAAACAATAAATAAATACATAGTTAAAATTTATTAAAAAAAACATTTACACAGAATAGAAGGAAGAGGAAAAATCCAGGAAAATCCAAGCTTATGAAGGATGGAAAAGGACTCAGAATAAATGAGCATGTTTAAGTCTCACTGATTTCAGTGAGGGGATTTAGAGCACAACCCCATGCCTTTCAGCCCTGGGGAAGAAGTACTTTGAGATTACTTCCAGAGTTGGCTGGATTGTGCCAGTCGGTTGCCTCTTGACTCTTGCACTGCTGTTGCTATGGCAAGGCTAAACTATTCTTGAGAGCTGGATACCATGTTAGTTTTTCATAACACTTAGACCATCTTTCCTTTAAGAAGTTCTTGTAGGCAGCCTTCTTAGAAATCAGGGACTCCTTTCTTGACAGTGAGCTACTAGGAGATGGCGCCTGCTATCTCCAACTCCCAGATCAACTGAGGCGGGTCTCTTTTTGTACCCTTTCTTTAGCAAAACCTCAAATCACCTTTGTGGAGAACAAGACTGCAATGGAGCTGGAAGACCAGATTATTCTGACCTGCGAGGCCTCTGGGGATCCCATCCCCTCTATCACTTGGAGGACCTCTTCCCGAAACATCAGCAGTGAAGAGAAGGTATGGCTTTCCCTTAGACCTACCTGTTCACACCCCTAGGCAGTAGAAACCGAGGCTGGATGGGAGATGGGCCAGGGCTTTGGGTTCTCTGAGTCTTGCAGCTTTGCACGCTGAAACCAAAGCTCTGTAGGTTAGGCATAGAGAATTGTAACTTGCATTCAGGCAATATCAAAAGTAGCTTGTGATCATCCTTGAAAACACCTGGTTCCCCACTGGTGAGGGAAGCTCATAGGACTGCTGCAATGGAATTTGACCAGCAGGGACAGCGCACTCCCAGCCTAGAAATCTGGCCGGAAACCCTTGGCAGGACCCAAACCCAGAGCCATGGAACCTTGACCAGCCTGATGCCTTGCAGATGTGATGACAAAATGTTTTTTAAAGCAATTCAAAAGTTAACAATCAGGAGGAGCAGTTAGTGGTTTGAGAAGGACAATATTTGTAAAGAAGGAGTTTACAAAACAGGTCTCTCCTGCAGGGGAAGTGCTTCCACAGGGAAATAGCTACCTCAGAGAAGGCCACTCTGCCATGCTGTGAAGTGGCAAGCTACAAGCCCCAGCACAGACCGCAGGACTTCTCCTAAAAGCTGTGTGTCTGGGAGGCTGTCTGGAAAATGGGAGTAGTAGTCTAACATACTATAGAGAGTAGTGGGGCTGACGCTTACTTAGAAGGCCTTGGGTTCAGAAAGGCTGCTCTAAGCATTACAATCACAGGGCCCAAATCTATCCTCAAGAAGCAGGCAAGTGACACCACATATCTCATGATGTCATTGCGGAAACAACACATGTGATGTCACGATGGCTTTTCATTCCAGAAGATCAGGGTGACAAACTCATTATGTACCCTTCTTCTTTTTTCATAGCCCTTTTGATCTTACTTTGAAATTAGCATTTCAAAATGGACTAATGTCAAACTAATCAATCAACAATGTCTTTAAAGAGTTGGTTGAAGTTGAGCCATCAAGAAATGACCAAGAGCCTTGTGACAGGCAAGGGATGATCTGGCGTGCCAGGGGAATCATTTTGATAGAGAAACATTTCCAATCTTTGACGCTCTGGCTCCAGCGTGCACTGTCATTCCAGCAGCTATTGCCAAATTTATAAGTTGCCTTGGGGAGGAGAGGAGGTGAGGGGCAAAGGATTTGAAGGATCCTGAAAAGCTTCTGTGGACCAAAATTAGCTTGTTTATGGTTCTTTTTCCCTTTTCTCTTGATTGCCTGCATTTGTACTCTTGCGCTACACATAATTCTAGGCACAAAAGCCATGGCTGCCTCTGTGTTCGCTTGTTACCTGTCATTGCTCACCTCTGGAAATTGTTTTTGTTCTTACTGGCAAAAATAATTAGCAGTTTGGAAAGAAAAACCAAGCCCACAAACAGGATTGGTGCTTTGTCTCCTGCCCTTGTGGTCCTGTGGGAAAGACAGGTATTTGCAGAACAGGAGAGCGGAGATCTGAAGTCCTGTAGCTGCAAGATCAAACAATACTGAACTAATATTAATATTAAAAAGGGGAAGAATTGAGATCTGAACTCAAAAAGTTATAGCATCACAATACACTGAGAAAGTGCTCTCTCTTCTTGAGGGCTTCCTACAGGTCAGGGTGGTTCCTTGGCCTGATGGACCAACAGGCTGTTTTTTGCATTTGCGGGTATAATTATTTTCTTTGATCTTTGATCTAAGAAAGATCATTATGGAGTTACAATTTTCTGCCTTTTCAATGATCTTCTTATTAGCATGCTATCATCCCCCTGATGAAATGGCCTATAGGGAGGAATATTGTTTTTCGGTCCTAGAAAAGCATGGAGTTTTCAACTCCTGGCATGCTCAGAATGAGAGATCCAGGAAAGCAACTACTTTTGTATTTGTAAAAGGAACCAAAGTGTGACCATTTGAAAAAGCCCTTTGGTACACTGGTGGCATCTTACTCTTTTGTACTATACAGTGACAGTGATGGCACACGGAAGGAAAGATATTGGCGTACAGGATTACAATCCGTGGCTTGTTAATGCAAACAGCTGGAGATAATTTTTTGGCAAGGCTCATTCTCACGTCTAGTTTTTAGAAATCACAAGGAGAAATAAATGGGACCATAGCTGAGTTGTAGAAATTGCATGTCGAATCCCTTTGATTCCAGTTAGGATTAAGAAAGTTTCACATCTGACCACCTGGACAACCACATTGCCAGTGTGTAGAGTTCGACCTTATTTGCCCATCTTGCTGGATAGGTGTATGGATGTGATAGTCCAACATCAGTTCAGGGAAGGCTGGTGTAGACCTAAGCTAGTTAGACCTGGCTTAATGGAAGGTAGTTATGTAGTATTTCAGCACTAATGACATGGGAAAGGATGGCACTTTTCACACACAGAGTAATACAAAGTAGTATGTAAGTTCAACACGGGCATTTTCCCATGAAAATACTACCTTTTTGTAGAAGACTCTTCAAGGAGTGGCTGTAAAACTGCTAACTATTTTTGAAACATTCACCTCTATGGTTGGACAATATATACTGAAGAACTGTGAAAGTTCCTTTTCTTTAGGATAATTTCTTACATAGAGCCAGTGGGCTGGAAGTCTTGTTTGATGCATGCTGTTCAGAGCTGCAGCTGTTGTTTTGTTTTCAGAAGTGTGGCCTCTGCATTTTATCCTGGTTTTCTTATTCTTTGTATATTGCCAACTATCTTCTGTGCATTTATCAGCTGTCTGTGCTATGGTTTTCTTGTCAATGAAAACCAGAAACCTGTGTTCCAAGGGCAGTGCGGCAGAATGATAGTGAATGATAGTGAATGATCCTTTGGAGTTATCAATACTCAAAACAAATAGCAACAATTATAAATGTCTCTTTAAAAAGAAAAGAAGAGGGAATCAATTTATTACAACCTTTCTCAGTTTAGTGTCTTCCAGATGTTTTGGGCCAATCTGGATGGCAGAGGATGGGGAAGTTTATTACACTATGCAAAGTAATTGCCTTTGTTTTTCAGTGATTTTTTATTTTATTCTATTTTTTTATTACATTCTATCCCATCTTTTTTCTTGAGAGCCCAAGTCAGCATTCATGGGAAGGGGGGAATCTCCTTTAATTTTACCCTTGCAGTAATAATCCTGTAAGATAGATAGGTCTGGGAAAACAATGACTGGCCCAAAGTTAACTGATGAACTCAGTGCTCAGATAGGGACTTCAACTCAGGTCTTACTTAACCAGCTACTTTTACTAACATGGTGCCCTGGAGATGCAATTACCCATTGATGAAATTTAACACCAGCAGCAGATTTCTCCCATCTTTGCTTGATGCTAACGTTCTTCTCTGGCCTCTGCTGGCTTAGCACAAGGCATGAGTTTAAAGGAACTCTTCATGGGATGGCATGGGATAGATGGTTTTCATGCAACTTTTGGCAGTAATTTCCCTGCTTTCCTCCTAAATGTTAGGCCCCTGCATCTATTGAAGACAACTATCAGATCATGTGAAAAGCATGTTTCAGCAGAACCAGGCCAAACAGTCCTCACTTTAAACAGTTTCTGCCCAGATGGAACAGTCCCTTATTTTGAGGTGTGTTGATCTAAAACTAATGGTTCAGGAATTGAGCAGAGGTGGGTAACCACATCTTCTAGAGTGCCAGAGCTTTGATTGGGCTGCTTGGGGTAACAATTCATTGCTTAATGTTGCTGCCACCACTGTTGGTGGAAAACTGGCAGATCTTGTATGATTACTCTTTT
Source organism: Python bivittatus (assembly GCF_059951505.1). Classification (NCBI taxonomy): domain Eukaryota; kingdom Metazoa; phylum Chordata; class Lepidosauria; order Squamata; family Pythonidae; genus Python; species Python bivittatus. The sequence goes on along the minus strand of NW_028277052.1, from coordinate 2,126,198 downwards.
CTCTTAATAAAACTCACAAAAGTCATGTTACCTCTTCCAGTCAGGTGTCATGTTATAAAAAGAGCCTATAAACGTGGGGAAAGCATTGATAGTAGTGAACATAATTCTCCTTTCCAGAAGACCTTTGGGGAAGAGTCTGCTACATGACTGCACCGTTATTTACGTTTTACCACTCATATTTGCCAGGGTTATTTGTAAAGCAAGACATAGTTTCAAGGCACTTTTTGTGTTGAACTCTCATCTGACTGGCAGTGCCTCCATCAAAAAAATTGCATACCTTTTTTTAATATGATCTTCAAAATCCTGCTCTTTTTTTTTTTCCTCAGAATTGCCAGGATTCTGTGAGAGTTATCCACGTAAATATAGTTTAAAAAATAAATAGCAGGCATGTAAACCGTGTTTTTCTATATTAGAAGTGCTTCCTATGTAGTATCTTAGGAAAATTAGGGTCAGCATTATGAAGACTGAGAGATGGTTTATCTAAAGCTATATAAGGAGTTCCTTGAGCCCAGAACCCTCTGCTTCATAGCAGCTCCTTATTTTCAGGAAGATAATACCCCTTTTCCATGGTTTTGTTTCCTGGGTTGTATTTGGGAGAAACATCTGAGGACAAATGGCCCTTTGGATGGATTTTGTTTCGATTTTGTGTTGTTAAAATAATGTAGCCTGGAGGCCTTTTCCTCAGATGATGGAATTGAACTGTAACATTGAGATGTCCATCCACACCTAGCAGAATTGAAATTTTTATGTGAATCTCTGGAGTGGCTGTTACTTGAAGTATGAACTGGATTCATCTCTGGTGATGAGAGGGGAGTTTCCCACCCTCTCAGCAGCCTCTAAATCAAAGCCAGGACACAATTTTTTCTTTGTTAGGGGAACCAGTGTTGTGGATGTGGCATGTGCGATAGCAGTCATTGTTCCAACTCTCCACACCGACCAGTCTGCGGAAGCCTTGGGTAGCCATGCCACCTTGGTCCTCTTCTCCTTCAAGCATCCCATTTGTCTGTTGCGTGTCTGGTTTTGTGTCATGCTTGCTGACTGCGGACTCCCTTAACTGCAGCAGATTAAGTTGGGAAAGCAACAGGTTGAAGGACAACCTGAATGCTTGGCAAATACATGAGTCGAGTCTCCAGCATTTGTTACCCTCCAGTAGCTTCATAGGGTTTGATCAGTTGGTGTCTGCATCTTTTAAAAGAACGGATGGGTATTGGGGAATGGAGGTAGCTTTTTGTTGCATTCATAGATCACCTTCCTCGCACATCCTGCCCTATTTAAATTTGATTTTGCATGTGCACGGAATGAAGGGTGATACATAGACCATTGTAACTGAAATGGGGGTGAAGGGTGGGCTGGGGGAAGGATGGATTAACATATGTAAAAAATTTATTATTCTTTTGTGTGTGTGTGTGTGTGTGTGTGTGTGTGTTATTTATCTATTCTTTCCAGGCTTCATGGACCAGGCCCGAGAAACAAGAGGTATTAGATTACCAGACAAATAGTTCATTTTATCTAGCTTTACGTATATGTAATTTGTAAATATTTAACAGTTGCAAAATAACCAATTTATTGTAGAAGTAACAAAACAAACTAAAGCTAGTGTTAATAATGTAACTTCCTTGATGCCGATTATATAAATCATATCTGCTGGAAAAAAAATCAATCTGGTAGCTAGAAACTGCGTTCTCTCTTAGTGGATGTTGGAATGAGCAAGCATCATCTCTCAAAATGGGCAAAACCTTGTTCCTTGGGACTTTGGTGGATTTAAAATGGTCACATAGTTTTTCCATGACAGTGAGCAACATCAAATTCACAACTCTTGGAGCTGTTGAGGCACAAATGTCCAAAGCAGGGTTCTTAAAATATGTAATAAACACCAGCATTCGCTGGGACCGGAACAATTCCTCTCCATCCACCTCCCCTCCTGCTTAAATTTATATGTTTGCTCATTTCTCTCCGTTCAGACACACTCTACTCTCTCTTGATACTCGCATCACATTCCGTCTCAGAAGCAAAGCAACGGCCCTGTCTCCCACTTGCAGCATTTCAGAAAAGGGCCCTGTAGACCAGAGTCTCTGGCTCCCTGCCTGGATTTCTTGTGCATATTTAACAGACCACCAAACGTTCCCTAATGTAACCAAAAAGAATGAATTGTGTGCCTCAGTTGTCCATCAGATTTGGATTTGGTGAGTGTAGCCGGTTCAGTTTTGTCTTTGGGAGAGGCGGGGGAGGGAGAGTCAAAAGCAGAAAGGGCTTTTGTCACAAGATTCCTGCTAACTGGGATTGTGCAGAGAGTGAACAAATCCTGAACTGCATAAAGGCAGGTGTGAGCGAGATGGTGGCCTTTACGTGGGGGATAGAGCTGTGACTGATTCATGAGATTCTGCCTCTGTCTTGCCTCTCTACCCACAGAAGGGATCCTGCCTGTGCAGTGCACGTTTGATAACACGGGGATGGTTGTGCTTCAGGCAAAGGCAGTTCCACAGGAAGCAGCCTTTAAATTGACCCTCCCTAGATAGTGGGCTGCATCCAGGGGAGTTTGCAACGGGACTCCTTTGACTGGTTTTCGTGGGGTGGAAGTTGGTAATGGCTGCCAGGCCTGTTTTGGCATCTCTGGAGCAGCCATCCTCTGCCTGCATCTGTTGCCATGGCAACACATGATCAGACCAGGCATTTTAGCTATCTGTGTGTTCCCTTTGGGGTTGAAACAAGCCTCTTCAGGCACATGAAAGGTGGTGATGTTTCCCTTATGGAATGCTGATTCAGGTACAGGCACGGTTCTTTTTTGTTAGTAATCTGTTCTCCAGTTGATTTTGGAAGGATCAATGTGCAGGTTTGGTTAGGGTGCACTCTGGATCTTTTCACTTTTTGTTAAGGGAGAAAGAGGGGGTTCTCCATTTTATCCAGCGTATAATCCGACTGCTACACCAAAAGAGGAAAAGGATCATGAAACTGGGGGATTGAGAAGGAAGGACTATGAAATCCAGGCAAGCAATATAAAATCTGATCTGTCTTAGGCGAGGGACGGGTATCTGGGAGGCTGAGACAGCCCAGCCAGCTGCCCTCCCCCATTTCTCCTCCTCTTCTGAGCAGGAAAGACTTGAAGGCAGCCCAGTGGGTCTGTTTGGGGCACCCCTGGAGAGATACAGCTGCAAATGTCAGGGCTTTCTTCCTAAACCAAAGCAGGAGGGAAGGATTGCAACAGTCCCTTCTGCAGACAAAGCTACCTCCCTAGGAAGTGGCAGTCTGGTTTCCTGCATCCTGGCACACGTGCAGCATCCTCTCATCTCCATGCCTTGCAGGAGGAAGCAAGTGGAGGAGTGAGGCCCAGGGCAGAGCCACCCTTTCTGTTGGCCCCTGACCAACATGGGCCACCCATTGCTTCCTGAGAGCAGGAATGAATGATCTCATCATCCCCCCCCCCAGCCCATTGCAAATGCACCCAAGCCCGTGTCTGCTAGATTTAATTCAGAATTGCTGTTTTCCAACCAGTCTTATGTCCTTCAGAGCAGATACTCTCCAGCACTTTGTTCCAGTCTGATTGGCCACAGTGCCTTGCATGCCCCATCCCCTTCAGCGGTTGTCTGCTGCCTTGGGCAGCCGTTTTGTCCTGGGGTGCCAGGCTGCAATAAGCTTGCAGTTGATCCAGTGATATCAATGAACTATCTGCACCACTAGAAGCTCATGTTCCATTCAATCCTTGCATCTCCCTCTGGACACCCCCTCAGTTTCTGCCCAGGCGGCTTCCCCATTCCTGTCCACAGTATTGCAAACCTAACCTCCCCTCCCCTCCCCTCCCCTCCCCTCCCTTCAAGTTGAAACATAGGTTCGTTACTACTTTGTTCCAAGGAAGCTGAACTATCACTTCTTTCTTGCTACAAAATTTCCAGGGACCTACAGGGAAATGTAGGAATGAATAAACAAACATCTTTCACAATGGTACCATAAGGGAAAAAAAGAAAAAATATAGAAAGGGTCTGTGTTAGCAGGAAAGGGGAGAAGATGGGAAGGGGGCTTGAAGGCATCCATGTTGCAAAACAACTTGAGGAAGCAAAAGCAAAGGAAAGGCACAGATAGGGTCTAGAGAGGAGGGAACAACCCCTCAAAGGAAGAGGCAGGCACTGATAGGCTGGACCGCACAGAAGCCAGCCAACCAAGTTTGGCCTGTTAGGATGGGAAGGGCAAGAACCAGGAGAATGACCAATCAGGTCCTACAGGGGCTGTAGTCCGGACTGAGTACCAGCCTGACCTGGTTGCCAATCCTCTGCGCTCCAGACCAGAATATCTGAAGCTGGCTTAAGAAGCTGCTAGGGCATCATAGGAGACAAGCAGCTTTAGTCTGCAGGGCGGAATTGCCCTCAGTCTGCCGAAGAGGTATTTTCTGGACAAGCAGCATTGCATCTCTTCCTGAATCCACTCCTTACCCACTTTCTGAGACTTTTCCTCTCTTTCCTGCTAGACCTTAGATGGACGTATTGAAGTACGCAGTCATGCCCGAGTGTCTTCCCTGACGCTGAAGGATATTCAGTACACAGATGCTGGGGAGTACACCTGCATAGCCAGCAACACCATCGGGCAAGATTCACAAGTCATGTACCTAGAAGTTCAGTGTAAGTTGAGTCATTCCACCACCAGTCTAAGTACAGCTAACTACTGTGTTTCTCCCTTCTCTTCCAATTCATGGGTGGTAACAGTGATCATTTGCAGAACAGGGAACAAGAATCAAAACATGAAAGTGTCATTCTGAGCTGGAGAAGGTCTTTCAAGTGACGAACTTTTATGGAATACCTGAGAGAATTGGGGAGGGGTGGGACAAAGAGAGAGAATGGGAAGAACTGGAAAGTAGAGTGCATAATCCCCTGATATTGACTGGCCTTATGGCTAAGTGGCAAGAATAAAAGGGAAGAAGCCAAACTAACCCCTATATACTCAAGCTTGCTATCAGTCTTTACATTTATGAAGTTTATCCACTGGGTTTAAGCCCATGTACTGCTGAATAATAGATGATCATAATAATGGAGCAATAATGAGAGAGGATTGTTGCTTATGTAGCCAGCTGATGAGCTAGAATATGTCTGCTTCTAGGTGGCTACTCTTAGGAACAGGATGCTGGGTAATGGGACCTTTGGCTGTGTGTATATGTCCAATTGCACAGCAAGGGAGAAGCTTCATTCTTCTTGGACTAGGTGAGGGCTTCCTAATTCCCTTGGTTTCTCAACAATCAAATATAGGAGATGCACGTTGCTGGACAAAGAATCAACTGATTGCATTCACCTATAGGCATAGCCTAGATTTTGAATGATCTGCAGTACCTCTTGCCAAAAAGAGTTGAACTGTCCAAGGTCTTGCAAGGAATACAGCATGATGTATGTGTGTGTAGCTCTCCCAGGATCCTTTACATTGGCCTTATTGGCTGAATCTGCCTGGAATTTCAGTTCAGTAGTATCATTTGGAGAACCATCAATTGCCACTGCAGAATTATGGCAAACAGGGTGGGAAAGAAAGGATAGGAAGATGGGAAGATGTTCTTCTTGATACCTCCTGCTGGAGACCGTCCTAAACTCTGCTCCCACTTGGTTCCAGATGCCCCAAAGTTACAGGGCCCTGTTGCGGTTTACACTTGGGAAGGTAACCCTGCAAACATCACCTGTGAAGTCTTTGCTTACCCCAGTGCTGTTATCTCATGGTTCCGGGATGGACAGCTGTTGCCAAGCTCCAACTACAGCAACATCCGGATCTATAATACATCAGCTGCTAGTTACCTGGAGGTGAGTGTGGAAAGGTGGGCTGCAGCTGTATTTGCCCAGGGAGGTGTGGAAAGGATGGATATGAAGAACAAAGGAACAGCACAAAAGTCAAGGGGACGAGCCAGAGCGAGCATTGCGGGCAACCCTGTCAGTTTAGGACATTTGTCCCAACTGCCACCTAGCATATGTTTAAACTGCTTTAGTTACTGTATGTTAGAACAGTGATACTCAGGAGCAGTCTTGCTTCTCGGCATTTTAGTTCAGTGTTGTGCAGCCTTTACATATGTGTGTATGATCTCCCTCCATCCAGGCTGATAACTAGTTCACTCTCGCTCCTCCTCCATTAATTGCTTGTTTTTGACAAGTTATTTAAGCTAACGGGTACCCCCACACCTCTTCCCACAAATTCTATAAATTTGTTGTGTGTGAAAATGTCCTTTCCTTCCTTCTCCGCTGAGTCTGTTACTAATCATCTTCACCTGAATGGCCTTCAGTTCTGGCAGCATGAGAACAGCATATTGTGTAAACTCTGATTGCACCCTTCCTTAAATTGTCTTTTTTTCTAAATGACAAAACCCCAAATGCTTCTTCAGTTTTTCTTCATAAGTAACATTCTCTGACCCACACGCTCAATCTACCCTTTTCAGGTTACACCAGATTCAGAAAACGATTTTGGGAATTACAACTGCACAGCAGTCAACCGGATTGGCCAGGAATCCTCCGAGTTCATCCTTGTGCAAGCAGGTTTGTCCTGGACTGTCTTGCTCCTTCTTTAGAATAAATCAAAAGAGAAAGAAAGAGTATTCTGCCAGCATTTACTGCTCTGCCTCCTAGGCTTCCTCAGTGACTGACCACAGCTGGGTTTTGTTGGGGACAGCTTAGAGTCCTCGTGGAGAACGTAGGACTCTCAAATTCATTACCTTGTGCAGTGCAGAAAGTGGGACCTCCATCAGTGAGCTCTCCAGTAACTCTCCAGTCATACTTTGAATGTGGATCTGAAAATATCTTGGGGAAAAATCTGTGGCTGGGAATGCTTGCAGGAACAGCGAAATGGTGGAGGAAGCAGAAATTGAGGCTGGTCTCCATGGTTCCTGGGCACCTTGTTTTCCTAATGACCTGCTCTAAACCCAGAGGGGATAAGAAAAGAGTGAGTGAGTTTCTGCTGTGGTTGTGCAGAAATTCAGGCACCAGCTTTTGCCCCAGGGCAGCAAAAGTATGGGAAGGCTGTTCTTTTACTTTTGTTAAGCTCTCAATCAGTTGTGCAGCTGGTAAGAACTGGCATTGGGGTCCTCTCAGTAGTGGAGCACTCCCCAGGGAGAGTCAGCCAGCACTGAGATTTTTAACCCTTTGGTGCCAGTAAAGACAGCTTGATGCTTCTACTCCTGAATTTCTTGCAACCTGTTTTCAGTGGCAGTTAAATTGCTGCTCTAAGTTGAATAATATTTTTCTAATTCGCAGCGTTTTAAAAAATCCTCATTTTTCGTATTAAGAACCATTTAAAGACATATACAGCTCAGCAAGTCATGTTGAAAATTATGCAAAAATGTCTGAAATAAGCAGAAACAGAATAGGATATGTTACAAGGATTCCCCAAACCCAAATCCCTCAGTAGCATAGGCCAAAGATCCTGCTCTGCTGGAAGTTCTTAAGAAGGATGGGTGGATCCTGCGACACACTAAGACCAAACTGCTTTTTTATAAATTGTGTCTTCCTGCAGCTTCTTTTTTCAACTAGTAGTTTTTTCCTAATTACTCAATAATTTTAGTTCTCTGTTCTACAGTGGGCTTGAGACCAGCAAGTATGGTGGTTGCTCCATACAGTCTCCTGTAGAGGCAAGCTTTGCAGGTTAGACCCAACAGTTTCTGTGTCAGGACAAAAATGAAAAGGAAGATAAACCCAAATACCTTTCTGTGTACAGCATTTACAAAGGGAAAGATCACAGTCTTCCAGGGACAAGCTCATCAGAGTTCAGATCTGCTGGATGGAGCCTCTTTCTTTTCCTAACAATGCTCTGTTCCAAGTGCCATTCAGTTCAGAAAAAAATATGTGAAAAGTGCATCAAAAAGAGGCAGGTGTTTGGGTTGTGAGATGGGCAGAGGGGGGATAGAAATCTCGGCCCAGTCTACACCTAACCTCCTTTTTCGGTTCCCCCTTCCTTTCCTCTGCAGATACGCCATCTGCGCCTTCCATTGAGAAAGTGGAGCCCTACTCCAGCACAGCCCAAGTCAAGTTTGATGAACCAGAGGCCACTGGGGGTGTCCCCATCCTCTGGTACAAGGCAGAGTGGCGAGCCCTCGGGGAGGAAGACTGGCACACCAGAATCTACGATGCCAAAGAAGGTGAGCTGGCGAAATCTGTCCTATGTTTTGCAACTTTTCCACTCTGGTTGATAGGAGAGGCCTGCTTTGATTCCTCTATTTATCATATTTACAACTCGTCTCTCCTACGAAAAAGGCTCAAGCTACCCAATGGGAAACATAAAACCAGAACCAAAAATTTGAAAACATTACTCCCAAAATGTCATGACAATAAAGCAATAGGGAAGAAATAGTAGCAACTCCAAAAACACACAAACAGACAGACAAACAAACCCAACCCTCTGTAGACATTCTTCTAAGAAGCAGATAATATGAAAGCCACAGCCAACCCCAAAACAAATGCTAACCTTTCCTTGGGAAATAAAGCCCAAGCGCACCCACAGAAAATGTCTTCAGTCTAAATCAAATTTAGATTGATTTCTGGGGATATCCTGGAGAGCCCATTATGAATGTTGCAATAGATTGGCTCTTCCAGGTGGAGATAGCTTTGAGATAGCCTGGCCCTGCCTGCCCAGTTTTTAGCAATACTGCGGTTTCGCCCTAGAAAAAGACCTTTTTTCCAATACAGATGTGGTATGTGACCCTTATTAATAATCTGGTGACCAAAGTCTGGACCAACAGCTCTTTCCAAGTTCTCATCTAAGACATTTTTCATGTATGTCCAATGGTATAATCATCTAGTTGAAATTAAGGCGTGTTTCAGCATGACAGGCGTAGCTGCGTATTCTTTATACCGATAGAAGCTGGTCTAAAAAGAAGCCTGATGGGAAATTCCCCTGTCCAGGGTTTCTTAAATTTTTCCCACTCTCCTGCTTCTCGTGCATATAAGCAAAGCTAGAAGAGTGAACTGAAGTATTCCTAGAGATGGTTCTGATTCTCTCCTTGTCTGCTATCTTTCCGGGAGCAGCCAACACTGAAGGCATCTTCACGGTCATCGGCTTGAAGCCAGAGACCATGTACGCCATCCGACTGTCGGCCATCAATGGCAAAGGCACGGGTGAGATCAGCACCCTCTCCGACTTCAAGACGCAGCCAGTTCGTAAGTAAAACCCTGCTCGTCTGCTCTCCCTGCTTTTGCACACTCAGCCCTTCGGATGCACCCCCTTCCTCCGCCCATTCCCACCAGGCGTGCATATCACCTCTCCCTCCTTCAACTCTCACTCTGTCCTCTCCCAGACTCTGCGCAACCCAGAGTGTTTTCTCCCTCTCCCAAGAATCTTTTTTAAAAAATCCTCTTGTCAAGTTGTGTTTTCAACCAACGACTGGGGAGAGTACACTATCATCATTTAGGAGTGTATTATTATTACTACTACAATTACTTCTATTGGCTTTTTTAAAATGCTTGTCCTAATATCTTCTGTGTAAATTAGGTCATGTGGATCTTTGACGTGGGTTGGGGGAGACATGACACAGTTTCTCTCTGGGTAGGTGGTATGTTTAAGAGATTAGAAGGGGAAAAAAACAAATTCGCCCTTCAAGGTTTTACTCCCGTGAAAATGTGCTCGAGTTATAAAGCAGTTTTCAAAATGTACTTCCACTTAAGTTGCTTGTGGTACAGTGCTCTTTCATGGCTGGGCTCACCCATCTTCTTCCTTGTCCCAGCTCAGAGCTCAAGTAAATTCCGTATTCTGCTTCCATAACATTCAGCCAAATAGGTTTGGAAGATCAGCTTCAGGTAGGAAGGGAGCAGGCCCCCCTGGCTCTGCTTCGAGAGGAAAGCCAGGGCTGCATGGTGCCGCCCCATCACGTGACTGTCCATAGAGTTAGCAGGTTCTGCAGGCTTGTTTCATTACATTTTAAAGCCGTCTAAGGAGGAGGCTTTCACCACAGCTTATGGCAGTAAATTCCAGGTTTAACGACAAGAATGTCGTTGTTTTATCCCATCTGAATTGCCCATCAATCTGTTTCCTGAATGAGTGCTGACCAAGCAATATTGAACCGTGCATTAAAACTCTGGCTAGCGGAGAACAGATCCACTGTAATTCAGTTCAAAATGACATAAAAATGTCTGCTTTGCAAATAGCATGCATGAATGAGCCACTTCCCGCTCCCTGTCTCTACGTTGCAAGTCCTCCCCACTCTGCCCAGTTCTGGCAGGGTTCAGGATGAACAAAAGTGCAGCAGGTGAGGGATGGAGCCAGAGGGGGCTGCCGGTGTATTTTCTCAGGCTCCCTGGAGGAAGATGAGCAGTTTGCAGTCCTGTTTAGATCCTCACTGCCCTGTATAGTTTATAAACTCTGGGAAATTCAATGTTTACTGGATGTATTTGTGGTGGTTGCTACGCCTATGCGTCTCAAGTCTGTGCCATTTGAATTCAGAGAGATGAATTCGGATGGGTAATCATCTTGCTCATGCCCAGGTGCCATCGCTGGCTGTCCTGGTGTTCTCTTCCCCTGCCTGGAAATGATCAGAAGCAAACCTCTTCCGTCGTCTCTGCTTCTGCCACCTCCAGATTCTTGCAGCAAAGCCCTAGGGCTGCCCTCCTACAACCTTGGCATCCCCTATCTCCCCTCCCCCTTTAATAATAGTAATAATAATAGTAATAGTAATAATTCATTAAAAAGGAGAAACTGACCTTGCATCTGTCTGCAGCAGCTTTTTATATTAGAAATGCCTCTGAGTCTCAAAGGCTGCGTTCTTAAAAAATGAAAATGCTAGATCCTGCAGACAAAGCTTAGTTTGGAAGGATGCCCACCTTTTCGGAAAACAAAAACAAGGGGAAGCTGGGCTGGCTGCATAATTCACCGACACAGGGAATAACCTCCGCAATTTTTACTTCTTCTGATACCGCCCTCCCCCTCCTTAGCAGCCTTTCTGCGATATGTTCTCGGCTCCCCAAATCCTACAAATGACTCGAAGGGTAGCCAACTTGCCTTGGTGTGGCTGCCTCCTTTTGTCTTTTCTGACAATCTGGTCGGCCTCCTGGGAATCTAGAGCTCAGCAGACAGCCAGGCCAGAGCGTTCGCTTGTTCTCAATTTCCAGTGCCTTCTTCCATCATCTCCTTTTTTTCATCTCTGTTGCATCTTTTCTTTTTTGGGGTCTGTCTTTTCTTTACACCCGTCTTCCAACTATGGGGGAACCACAGGCACTCGACCGCCACGTAAGTGCTGCTTCTCAATTCCTTTTCCCAGAGTGCTCCGACTTTAACATGCCATGTAGATCCACGTGTTATTTTTTCTAACTTAACGTTTCTCTCTTTGGTTTTGATTTTCTTTCTCCTTGTCTGTAGAAACAAAGTAGTGGGTAAATCACTTCTCCTAATAATACTGACGCTAGAATAGTTGTTGTATTTCCCATTAACATTTGGTCAAGAGGTCAATGCTCTCCTTTCCCCCATCTCCAGAGCATGCAATGTTGTTTGTATCTGCATGCTACCCATTTGAAGTGGAGGTGTGTTTTCTTTTCTTTTCTTGATCTTTTAACATCTTTTCTGAAAATGTTACCTAGTCGGGTAACAAAATGTCTGCAAGAAAACAACCAAACTCAGAGAGGCCCAAGGACTCCACATTTCTTTTCTTTTTCCTGTATGGCAGGGGCATGCAATATTGACACCCCCAGGCTGTCTCAGGGGAGGGGTGCTAGATGCTGCCAACTCCTATTTTGTGGCTAAGGATTGTTCAGGTCAGAGGCAGGAAAAAAACAGCAGGAATAACTCAGGCAAAGATAGCGGGGGAAATGCAAAATGATGGATCCTTTCAAGACTGCCTTGAAATTCTATGAGTAGAAAGCAGGGGAAGAACTGCATAAGTACATTACTAATCTGTCCATAATTTGAATTCAGTTTTTAGTTCGAGAACCATTCCCTGGAAGAGAATATTAGATGCAGTCTCTTACTGTATGTCTCCATTCATCTAGCAGAGTATCTTTTTTAAAAAATAATTTTTATTGAAGGTGATATAAAACAGGTAAAACTAATACAAAAACCAAATACAAAAAAAATCAAATATAAAAAAGACAGTGCAAAGAAAAAGAAAAAAATCCCCCACCAAAAAAAAAGTAATAATAATAAGAAACTTTCCCCTTCATTCCCAGCAAGTATATACAACATTAACAACTTATCACTGTCTCTTAAAATACTATCAAATACATCTTCATTCCATACTTCACCCCATTTTCTATAGGCCATCTCTAAGTCCTCAGCTCTCTGTATTAATCAAGAAAAGGTGTAAAGATTAACAGACATAACTAGCAACATAAGGATTTAGTCCCCCTTTCCATTTCAACATAATCCCGCTAATCCTTCTCTTAATAATCAAAATCTCATCCCAGTTGACAAGTAAACGTTACAAATGAATAAAAAATTTAACCACTAATCATCACCCAAGATAGCAACCCATTATCAAACTCAATTAACAATTAAACATTACAAAAATTAAAGAATAATAATCCCTTATTCATATACCAAAAATACTACCAAAGATACTACAGACTAATCCATTACATCCAATTGGGCATTCCAAATAGAGTTATCCAGTCAAAGTAATCATTAAGCATCACCAAAAATAGCCACCCGTTACTTAACCATAATCAAATAAACCAGTTTTATATTTTTTCTTCTTCCTCCCATCAATCCTCAAATCCCATAAATAAAGTTCTAAGATCTGTCTTCTATTACTGCCTTTTCTCTCAAAATCCTTGTCGTCCTTATCAAAGTCCATATGTATTTTCAATGTAGCCACTCCTATAAGTCTCTTACATTCCAATTTAAATGGGTAATCCACATACCTCTTTTGGTATATTATTTGTATATCATTTTTAATTTTCAAGTGATCATCCAATTCCATTTGTAAATCCAATATTTCCATCTTTTTCTTATAGGTTATAATTTTTAAGTCCACCTTAAAATCCATTGCAGTTATTTTCCAAGGAACTTGATTCTCTTCAATAGCAACTTTTGGTTCCAATGTAGGGTTAAATATTCCTAGGATTTCTTGAGCTAATTTATAAAATGTTTCCTTTAAGGTGGCCATCTGGTGCTCTCTAGTGATTAACCTTCAAGGCTTTGTTATCAAGTCGAAATAACATAACGTAACATAACATAAGTAACAAACATATAACATAACAACATAACATAACATAACATAACATAACATAACCTTTCCTACATGAGAGGATCTTTTTAATTAACGTCCAAGTCTTTCTTTAAATCGATTTCATCCAAATCCTTAGCATTTAAAAAATTTCCAAACAACAACACTATAATTCCCTTTTTGTTATATATTACAAAAAATAAAGATCTTACAAAGCTGGAAGCATATAATTTTCTTTCTTTTTAAATGGATTGAAGAGAACTCACCCAGCGAATATCCAACTTGCAGCTCTGAAGGTTTTTCAATCTTAATGAAACAGTAAGAAAAAAATTAAATTCCAAGGTGATTAAAAAGATGAGGTTTGGACAAACTTTAAGTCCTTCAAAAGGCTGCATTAGCATCTGAGAGCATGATGGAAACCCATGACTCCCAGCTGATCGCAAGCAGCTGCAAAAACAACTGTTTCTGCTGCTGACTCACCAAAAAAACACCCTCCCAGCTGTCTGAATTGCATGAGGGTAATCTCAAGATCTCTCTTTTATCCAGAGAGAATTATGGACAGTCTGGATCCTGCATCCAGCTGCCTTTCAGCTACAATGTCTTCTGCGAAGTGCAGGCATCAGTTCTCCAGCTTCACCGGAAGCAAACTTCATCTAGCGGAATATCATCTATGGTGACTGGCAGGAGTGGTCTTTCCTATTCTAGCTTGGTTTGAATTTGGGAGCTATCCCTGGATTATGAGTCCTCTCCTAGAGGCCTCTTAGGATTCCAGAGCATTAAAATGAAATCTTTACTCTTTCCCTGCCTTAACTGTAGATGAAAAATCTTCAAATGGGGAGCATAACTTTGTTTCCTGAACTCCCTCTCAATGGGGGAATATGTATGCAAGAAGGTTCTGGTGGATGAGACCAATTTCAGTTGCCACGATCTCCAGCCAGGAGGCCAAACAGGGCAATACCCCTTCACGGTTGACTGTTTCTGACATCGAACATGCTACTGAACAGAGAAGTCTGATTTAGCTAGTGTGTGTAACAAACAGTGATTATACTTAATGGAAGTCAACTTTATACAGTCTGTGCAATACAAGAGAGTGCAGACAGCTGGAACCTCCCAGATGGACATACAGAAGATCCCCTTCAGTGGAACAGCTAGAAGGAAAACCTGGTTGCAAGAACTGTAACAAGCCATCCTGTGGGCGGGTGGGGACTTGCTTTCAGGTGACACCGGAACAGCTGTCAACAAAATCCTGCATTTCTTGGGCAAGGGATTTTCTTAAGATCAACCCTTTGGAGAAAGGTCATGAGGGTGTTTGTCGCCTGAGTGGGTATCAGAACTGCACATCTGCAGTTGCAACTCTTTCAGCTTCAGGATCAACTCCTTTCCCTCTTTCCAAAAAAAAAACCCTGCTGTCAAATCAAGACCAGATGGAAACTCTGAAGCCATGTATTTCATTAGATTACTGATTGCAGTTCAGAGAGAGAGGAAGTGCCTGGCAAAGGAATGAAGTTGTCCTGAAAGATTCCTCAGCTTCGTTGTGATTGAGCTGTTAACCTTTTGAATGTAATTGCCGGAATGTTATTTCCTAATTTTTGGGGGGGAATTAAATGAGAGAGAGAGAAGTAGTGAGAGATGAATTTCATCAATGGAAGATCCTCAAAATAGAAATCCCAGTTTTAATGTGATGATGAGGTATTCTGCTTCTTCAGAATTAAATAAAGAGCTTGAGATAGGATGCAGAACAATCCTGAATGGTTTCTAAATTCCCTCTCAAATACTTTTCTTTTTAAAAGAAAACTTCCAGAAGCTTTTGAGAGGCAGAAGTTTACAAATGAAATAATGCTTCCCTGATGTTTTTCCAAGCTGTTTTGGACGAAAATTGTTTTTAAGAGAGAAAACAGCAACCAGTGAGGTAGATTTTGTATCATTCTCTCATTTTACAGGCAGGTGGACAGCAAGGCTGAGAGAACAAGATGTATCCAAGGCAGTTTGGTGAGTTCAGGTGAAACTGGAGTCAGGAATCTGGCACTCAGAGGTCTGTCTCTTCACCACTATGTCCAGATACCCAGGTTGTAGCCACTTAACAGTTTGTCTTTGGCTTCCTCCACTCTCTGACTGGCAGGGGCACCTTGGCCAGGGTGGAACTACTGCTGTTCCCTGGGAACATTTAAAGGAACAAGTACTTCTGGCACAAAAGGGTATCATTCCTTTCAACAAGAACTTCTCTCACACCTGCGTTTGAAGTTCTTGCTAAGAAATACATTTACTTTATGTGGAGGAGGCTGTTGATGTTGGCCTGCTTCAGTGCACCATTTTCTACCTCTTTCTGTAGAACTCTTGCAATTGTGTTGGTTCTTCTGACCCTTGTCTTCTACTTGGCACCTCTTTCTGCCCAGTTCTAACTGCTGGGATATTCATTTCCCCACTGGGGATAGCCAAATGTCTGTTTTCTCTCTGAATATTGCCTCTGCCAAGGGCTCAGAGCCAGTGGAGTTCTTCCCTCCTATCATTTTTCTCCAGATATTGTTGTTACTTATTACATTTCTATCCCACCCTCCCTGCAGGGGGCTTGGAGCACTGCCCTGCTCGGTCCTTTTATTTTTCCCATAGTCTTGCAGAATGGGTGAAATTGAGAAGAAGCCCCATGAAGTGTAATACCCAGCTCAGCTTTCCCCAACTTGGTCTTTCACAGGTACTGAGGTAAGACTGACCATCCCCAACTGCCAAGGGCTCATGCAGCACATCTGGAGGACATGAGATTGAGAAAGGCTGCTCTAACCTTTATGTTCATAGTCTGTCTTTACACTGTAAATCCAGAGTGCAAAGTCTCTCAGTCTTTCTGTTCATCCTCCTCATTAGGGTTTGTCTCTCTCTTCTGCCTTTTATTTTCCTTCATAATTTATCTTCACAGCAGGCTTCACCTTTATGTGTCTTATCTATCCTTCATGTTTCCATAGCAACCCAGCATCCCATCAAAACTGAAAATACAGAGCCAGTTTGGGAGTAGCAGGATGGCGTCCTCCCTTTCCTTCCCTCCCAACCCACATCTTCTCCTGCCCCTTTGCCCTCCCCTACAACTCCATGGTCCCTTTTGGCTGGGACTCTGCAGCATCAGTGGGCTGGTTGCCCAGCAGATGTGGACCAGATGGGTGTGAATTAAGGAAAGAGGAGGAGCCTTTTTCCTCCCCCCAGATTCCCAGTGGGAGGATTTGTTTGTAATGCAGGCATTAACATGGATGTGATTTGGATTTTTAGCCATGTTCCAAATAGCGTTTTTCTCCTCTCCACACACTTCCTCTTTTGTCCCTCTTTGTAAGCAGCTTATTGATCTTTGCAAATGGCAGAGATGAATTAAATTATATTAGTACTTGTTTAAAAATTGAGCACGATAAACCTGAAGAGACTCAAAGAAAACATGAAAAGACTCAAGGGCCTTGAAAAGCTTTTACAAGTCTCCAAGGCATCCCGTCCTTAAACCTAGACTGTAGCTTTGGATGTATAACTATTTGGGAAAGTTCAAGAAAGTCCATGAGGATGGGGGAATGATGTGGACCTTTAAGTAAAACTCAGCTCCTTTGGCAGTGATAAAAGGTAGCATCCTAAGTGTTAGAATAGCTTTGTTCCCACCCAAGAGAAAGAGAGGGAGGTAGTCTTCAGGGACCTCCAAGGTGTAACTTAATTCTGCTCCAGCTGAAAGCAAGAGATCTATTTGAGTTGACTGCATCCCCATGTCTCACTATCTACTTCCAGCAAGAGCCAGAAGCATGTGCTGTTTCCCCTTGATAACATTCAGATCAGTTCGAAATTTCTTAGTAGGATTTGTATTTCTTGGCTGATAAATGAGCTGCCCTGAGTCAGATGAGAACAGGGCACTGAATGGAGTTTCTGTCATTCATTCACTCACTTGTTTACTCATTCAGCAAAGCGAACCAACGAAGAAGCATACTTGCTTGCATTAGGCAAAGACAGTTGTTAGAGTACATGGCATCCTAATTCTCAACTTCCTTCAGAGTCTAATTGACACACAGTTTGCCTGCATTTGTCTAGGTGGACCCATCTGGTCTTCTTGCTCTTAGTCCAAATGTCTGAAATCAGAACTGAAGGAATGCACATAGAACGTATCTTTCCCGGCAGAGAGGACGAGGTATTGCCCCATCACTTAGCTGTAAGTCAGCTTGCTTATCTCGGAGTGGAGCAGTTTGTTGCGTCAGGAGAGCAGAATTAGCAGTAACCGATACCTCGGGGGCACCATGGAGGGAGTTGCAATTTTGAAGCAGGTATATTGCAAAGAAAGCTCTTCCATCCTATTATGGAGGGGGGTTTTGCTTTGCATTTGCCCTAGGGCAATAAAAATGTTCTTGAAAAACACGTAGAAGAGTCCCTGTCTTTTGTCATTCTGCGACTGGAAGAAGATAATCATTCTATGTTTGGAAATTCTCCTTGGAGTCCGTTTTGATTCCTGGTAACTAGTTGGACATGTCCATGTTGTTTTCTTGGTTGGTTATCATTGCTCTCCTTGGGGTGCTTTTGGGACTGCCCACTCTGACCTAGTTCCTGGGATTATTTTGTGGTCTCCTTTTCAAGTACTACTTAGATCTGACCTTTGTTTTAGACAGGCCTATCTCAGCTGAACACTTTCATTTGCTGTAATGGATTAAAAAACCAAAACCAAAAGCTAGAAAAAAGTCATCTCCTCGAAACACTGCCGAGTCCCTAAACTCGGTGACTCAGTGACTTTAAATCCCTAAACTCAACGATTTTCAAGGATTCGTTTGGGGCTTACACCAGTGTAAGCAAGCCGTAGATCAGCTCTATTCACAGACCAGGTCCATCATAATTTTTCCCAAGGAAAGATTGGCACACTTATTGAATCATTTATTTCAGCTTTTATTGTCCACATTTCAGACAAATCTGGGTGACTTCACCTCCATTTATGGTAATATTTGCATTTAACACAGAAGCTTAAAATATAGGATCTGAAACTCCTGACGTCATAAAATTGGCTTGACATTATTTTTAAACCACTTAGAAGTTTGCAATAAGGTAAAGTTTGCAGAAGGTTTCAACTGGGTTAGCTCTAAAAGTGAATAGAGTAGGGAATGTAACACATAGGCAATTATTCTGATGTTTTTCTCTTACAACTTAATTTTCAAATTCAGCCCCATTCATTCCCTGGACCTTAGTCCCTTCCAACTAAAGGACTACAGCTTGTTAAATTGCTTTATGCAGCATAATTCCAATACAGAATTGTTTGTTCAGTTGGAGTGAAATTTCACTTTTGTGTTTACAGCTCAAAGATTTGAAAAATGTCTGCCATCTCAGCAGCGCTCCTTCACACTACATAGACACGCCTAAGACCTCAGTAAGCTTGAACTAGGAACTGAACCAAAGCATGACACCAAGAAAGAAGAAATCCCATTGTGGTTTCCTTTGAGAAGGAATTGAACCAGATGGGATGTTTGCTGTTGCACTGAATACCAAGACAGGCAGCAGCCTGAAATTATTGGAATGCTTTGGTTCTGTCCCTTTTTGTCACATAGGGACTGATGAACCATCACATGTTGTGACCACTTTTCAGTGTAGAAGCAATCTTGGCCAGGTAAAATATTAAAAGAGGGAAGGAGGGAGGGAGTCTCTTTCATATAATTCTTGTGGACATCCCACATCCTGACTCCCTAAAGTAAGTAAGTTGGTTTAGTCTGTCTGTCTTTCTTTCCTCTCTCTCTCTCTCCCACAGACACACACGCGCATACACACGCACAGATTATTTCACAGAAAAGAAGAAATGGGTGAAGGATAATACAGGCAGGTGATATCAAGCCTCTGTGAAAGGACAGGACTGCCCATGCAATGGCTTGTTGAGTGAGAAGACTTCAAATGGATTTGTGGTCTTAGATTTTTGTTTCCACAAAGCTGCTCACATTCAGTGTTTGAGTGATAAGAATATCATTAAAAATGGTCTCCTCTTTCTGCCTCCCACATCACCATTTATTTCAGTGCCTACAAGGTATAAATTTGAATTGGGCCAAAAGGTTTCATGAAGATGGGTAGATATTAATGGAGAAGGAGGCTGGGAGGTGGCGAGCTACAGAGAAATAGTGGAAATGCCCAACACCTAGATCTGAATCTCTTGGGTATCAAACTGTGTTACTTTATTACTCTTGGACCTGGAGTTGTTTGATAAGAATCCTTCCAGACTACTAGCCTTTCTGTCTCCCAATGCCTCTGATTCTACTTTAAACACAACAGGGTTGATCTGGGCTGCTCTGATTGTCTTTGGACTTTTGAGAAACTGTTAGCAAGGGGATCTTTACTTGTTTGTGAGTCTTTAAGATTTGCAGCCCTCACTTGCCTTTCCTCACAGCAAGAGAACATCGACCAGTTTGCCTCTGTTGCTGGCCAGTAACCAATGCTTTGTTCTGAGCAAGCATCCCTTCTCCCTCCTTAAAAAAGAAAATAAAAGGCATTAAACTGCTGGTAACATATCCTAAGGCTATGCAAAGTTTCAGTTAGGAGATTCAGTTGCAAGGGGATTCAGTCAAATGATCAATGTGGTCTTCCAATTTGGATGAAATCAAATGCCTCTAATTCAGTGATTTAGATTATTTATTTTTTAATTGAGTTATTTACTTATTTATTTTTATTTGAATTTACCTGATTCAGTGATTTAATTAGAAATATTCAATCATCTGGATTGTCTGAACCTAAGCAGTAGTTCAAATCAAATCCCCACTCCGGTTCTGGTCGGAGCCAATGCACGCGCCCTTTACATGACCCCTTCCCCCTGCCTGTAAACCAAATTTCTGCCAAACTGACCTTCTGCTGAATGATGGCAGGCAGGGCAAGCCCACTGGCCATCCCCTGAAATGCAAGATGTTCTTCTTGGTAACAGATAACTCAGGAGTTGTTGCCATAGTGTGGACCCCCTAATGTCATCATGCTATTTTGGGAAAGCCCTAAATAGGCATTTTTGGGAAAGCCCTAAATAGGCATTTTTGGGAAAGCCAGGGTGTGAAATTGCTCCCAGCTTCCTTTACATTTTGTGGTGGCTGAAGAGCAGCAGCTCTATGAAGGGGTTGTCTCCCCCTCTTGCCCCCTCAACTTTAAAACCCCTGAATTTCTCTTTCTTCCAGTTTGAATGGGAAGAGCCTTTTAACGCAGCCTTTGTCTAATTATTCAAGATCCTGCTTTAGTCCTTCCTCGGCCATGGAATTCCCCTATTGCTTCAAGCAATGGAAATTTGTTATTTAAAACACAATAGCTACATAAAGCTATAAAATGCTGAAAAGAACAGCAGAAAACAATAGCTGCATTGTTTCTGTGCAGCAACAAAACATGAGATTGTACAGCCTTAGGTTTCTTTTAAGGAGTGCTCCCATCAACCCCACGCTATATCACTAGTGCTTTCCCTCTCCCCCATATGAAGAGGACAGGCATGCCTACTCTTGTGTAATTTGAGTCTTTTCAGGATTTTCTGACCTCCTTCAGACATGCTGGCAGTAAATCTTGAACTCCCAGAATTTGCCAAGCTACAGTCCCAGGACAGAAGGCTGGCTTAGGAAACGAGGGTCCAGAAGCACCAGTGGGCTGCGTTGCTTCCCACAGTGCCAGCAATGGAATGGGAGGGTTTGATTCTACTTGTGTTGCAGAGGGAAGGAATGAGTTCCTCCCTTGTTTCCCATGATTTTGGCTATAATTAGATAAGGAAAGGCTTATGAGAGCTATAGTTCAACTCATCCAAAGAGCACCAGGTTGAAGAACTAAAAAGATGCTCCAAATTCAAGTCCTGGATATGGCTTCCAAGTTCTTGCTCTTGAGATGTTCGGATTATGCTGGTGGAGAAGTCCTTCACATTTAATATTTGTTTCTGGGGTGGCAGAGAGGTCTCCACCAACAATTGCAGTGTGCGAGTTAGGTCATACAGGAAAAGGTGGCCTGATGTATTGCAGGCTGTACAAGAACAATTTTAAAGTGATAGGAAGAGGAGGCACATGCCACATCTAGCTGCTTCACTGCTGTCCCAAACAGCAAAAAGTCCTTTGGACACTGTGTGCTCCACACTGCTTGTGAGTTTCCACATGTAGTGAAATTACTGATTGACCCTTTCACAGTCTTGCTCAGCCCTGAAGACTTGTCCCATCCTAATTGGGCTGTTCCAGCTGGTCTGTAGCTACTGATGCTAGAAACATGGAGCTCATTTCTAGACACCCTCATTTTATCTTCCTGCACAGCTAGCAAGGTGGGCAGGCAGGTGGGATTCCATTGGTTTTCCTTTGTTTTTCTGTTCCTACAGAGAAGAGGAGCCACCAGTAGAAAGGCAGCCCATTCCATTTGCCTTAAATTTTAGAAGCTGACTCACTTCTTTACAGTCTTCCTTTGGATGAATGACTTGTTGCTAAATGAAATATCTTTCCTTTCCTTTTCCTTTTCCTTTTCCTTTTCCTTTTCCTTTTCCTTTTCCTTTTCCTTTTCCTTTTCCTTTTCCTTTCCTTTCCTCCCCTTCCCCTTCCCCTTCCCCTTCCCCTTCCCCTTCCCCTTCCCCTTCCCCTTCCCCTTCCCCTTCCTTCTTTTCTCTTTTCTTTTCTTTTCTTTTCTTTTCTTTTCTTTTCTTTTCTTTTCTTGTTATAGCTGTTGCCAGGATTCAGTTTCTAAGAGGACCCCTTCTCTAGTCTCAGTGAAGTTTTGTGACTCTTTACCTGACTTGGTATTAATTACTACGCAGCCCCATAGCTCTGCCTAACCAACCAGACCTCTTCCTATAAGGATCTCAGTGCTTGTGCTTGTTTAATAATAATCTTGTGGTTTTTAGACTGGTGGATTTTTTTTTGTTTTTTGTTTCTTTGTTTTGTTCTGTTTTTTAACTGTCTGCTCTGGTGTTTCAATAGAATGGCTAATTTGATTTTGTTTAGACTTTAATCTGTAAATGTTGTTGATTCTTTTTTGCCCATTGTTTACATCAGTTTTTTTAATTTTTTTTTGTATTTTTCATGTGACTTCCTCCACTTTCCTTTCAACCAAATCATGTGCGTGCGTATCATGTGACTATGTCATGTGGCTTGCATGGTGCTGATGATGTCGTCCACGCTGGTGAACAGAAGGTAAAACATTTAAATGACAGCAACAAAACACAGCTTTGTTCCGATTAGTTAACAAGTTCTGCACAGGACAAAACAAAACAAATTAAAAACTCAATACTTTTTTCCATTCAGAACCTCTGAATTTTCATCACTTAAAATTTTCCTTCTATAACCTCTCATTATTTTTAAAGCTTTGTTCAACACATCCTGTCTGCATGCAACCCAACTAAAGTTCCTCATTCCGTTGCTCTTCTGTGCTGGCAAGATAGTGATGCTCTTGGGGACGCAAGGCTAAATTGTTTGCTTCCATTGTACCAAGGGTCGGTTTCTCAATTTATATTATTAGGTTTATTTTTCTTCCACACTGAAACAGAGCATGTTGCAGACAAAGATATCATCCTGACATATTTGTATAGGGGCCAGGTAAGCTGCAGAACCTGTGGTTAGTGCAGAGTAAAAAATGCGAGCTTCTTGCATTGAGTCTGTCCTTGCTCAACCTGTGGATCCAGGTTGTGGTGCGAGTCCTGAAATGCTGTAATTGTTGCACTGATATAACAGTCCAGTTAAGGAAGTTTGATGTTCCACAGAAGAGAAAGATTTCCAGGAGAAGGATTTCCTGTTGCAGCACAGGATCTTGGGTGACCTCTGAAGCACTCATCTGGCACTGGTGTTCTTGGACTGGGTCTATTAAATAGTAGCCCATGGCTGGAGACTAATTCTCTACCTCCTTGCCAGCAGCAGTTAGCGATGAGATGCTTGGATAAGAGGCCAGGGCTCGTTGCTCATGGCACAGGCAGATATGCTCCGATGTTATGGAGAGGTGGGAGATAATGAGGAGCAGCACTTGGGGAAGTCCTGAGTATCACTTCTTCTGGACTACATTTGTCCTCCTTTTTGGGAATTTTTTACTATTCACAGAGTTTACCTGTCCACTATTTCCTTAGACTCATCTTCCCTGATTATCCTAAACAGGAACAGGGAGAAAGAGAATGCTTGGTAAGCACATCCTTATTTGAGCAAGAAGGCGGACAACAGCTAGGAACTAGGAAGTGAGTCAATTATAAAAATGCAAGCCATAGTTCGATAAAGGGAGAGTTTACGTACGCTTGTGTGATAAAATTGGCATAGATGAAATGTTCTGGTAGTGCTTCCTGCTCTACCTTTTGTACCTCTTATGATACAGAAAGGCTTTTAAAATTCTGCTGAAAGCATCTACCCTTTATCATTATATCTGGAGTATGTTAGTTTTTCAGGAATATGGAAGCAAACAATTTAGCCTTATAAGAAAAAATGCTTACCTTCCAGTTTGAGTTGGTTGCCATGAGGAAGGAGGAAATGCCTAGAATTTCACTTTGTTAATCCATGCATGCCATTCAAGAAGATCAACAACCTTTGCCTTTTTGCTTCCCAGAAGATCAATAGTTTGTTTGGAAAACTTGCCAAGGCAATCATCATTTCATTCCATTTGACTTGCATCTTGGAATGCTGCTCCTCTTTGCATTCAAGTAGGGGTTTGCCAGGGAAACTAACATCAATAACTCAACAGCTGTTGCCACGTGTGGAGTGCAGAAGCCACTGTCCTGTTCTCTCTCTCCTTCCACAGATGTTTGGGCGACATCCCCGTGGAACTAACACTCAACCTTCTTGATTTTGTATAGCCTTTGTATTTTTTTCATCCATCTCATTTTTTTTTGTATTATTTTAACCCTCTTCCTCTTCTTTTCCTCTTTGTCTCTTTCTACCTCAAATATTTACCAACTTGTGATGAGTACCAGTCATGATTTGAAACTGTGGCATCTGCTTTTGTCACAGTTTTAAACCCATTTTACACAGTGACTGAAGGGGGCCATTGGAGGGGTTGAAAGGCATGGGACAGGGTAAGGGGAAAAGGGTCTTTAATCATGCTCCAAAGAGAAGACTGGGACCATACATTTTTTATGCCCCGCTGCTCAACATTTCTGAGTTGGGTCCACCCTAGTGAGTGGTTCTTCTCCCTCTTGCTGAAGTGAAGGAGAAGCTGTTTCCTTCATTGCATCTTAAGGTCACCCTTTGCTCCTGAGATATCTGAGCAGCATTTGTGCTCCTTTCCCTCCCCAGCTTTTTCTCTTGCTGTGCAAAAGAGCACTTGAATACTGAGGCAAGAGACAATCTCCATGGAGGGCTGGGAAGCCCAGGAGAGAGAGCATGGTGCTGAGCTAGAAAAGTAGAAGCAGCCTTGGGTGTTCCTTTCAGGAGCAGCCAGGGGTAGGCCCTCCTGTGTTTTGGAGTACAACTCACATAAACCCCATTTGTCATGGTCAGGGCTTATGGGCGTTGTGTGCCAAAGTCGAAGGTCGCCTGTCCCTACTATAAATTCAAGACAAATGACATCATGTGAAGGTCCTGTGTAAAAGGAGGTTGTCCTCCTGATTCCTTTTCCTCTAGGTTGCATGGGCAAGCTCTAAGTATGGTCGTCCCCCCCCCCCCGCTTTCTCAGGGATCGGGGGGGTTGTTGACTTTATAATAACCATAACTTCTTTTTTTCTTCAGCTTTTGTCACTTGAGAGTTACCCAACGAAGGTCCATTCTGAGTCTGGTCCAGACTTTCAAAGCCTCTTTCCATTTAGAAGTGACAAAAGAAATGGGGGAGGAGAGGGGAGAGAATTTCGGCCAAGCCCAGCGTCTTTCTGCAGCAGTTCTTCTCTACTAGTCGTATCAGCTTGAAGTCACACAGTGAATCCAGGACTTTTGTCCAAACTCTGCAGTTTGAGTTGAAAAGTATAAAACCTGCCATGGGCCTGCAACAAAGATGTCTAAACATTTCTTGCTGTGGATCCATCCTCATATCTATCCTGACTCTGGAAAACCTGTTTCATTGTGTTAATGCTAGTCCTCTATAAGCACTTGAGTTCTGAGGAGGGTGTGTCAAATGCTGCTGGCAAGATCTGAATTTAAAGTGAGATCAAAATTAGAAAAAGATAAAATTAGTGCAGTTAATACAAAGTTGTTTATTATTACTTTGCAGGACTGTTTACTGAAAGATAAGTTTCACTGAGTTCAGTGGAAAAATTGTGCTTTGGATTGCTGTTGTACTCATGTAAAGGCCCCTTTAATGCATTTACTTAAATGCATGAATGCCAGAGGACATGGCCAAAGGTGGGAGGCAGAGTTACTGCATGGTGACGTGTGCATTAGAAACTCTTGTCTGGGACAGGTTAAGAGAAGTTTTCACTGCAGAGCTACATTCATTCATGTAGACAGTTTGCAAAAATTGCATCGGGGAGGGAGGGAGGGAGGGAGGGAGGGAGGGAAGGAAGGAAGGAAGGAAGGAAGGAAGGAAGGAAGGAAGGAAGGAAGGAAGGAAGGAAGGAAGGAAGGAAGGAAGGAAGGAAGGAAGGAAGGAAGGAAGGAAGGAAGGAAGGAAGAGTTTCATGTAAATGAGACTGTTTGCCTTGAAGAGCTGGAAAGTTTGGACTGACATCTTCAGTGGACTCATATCTCGGAATAAGCATTTTCAAGCTACAAAATGTCTTCCCCGTAGCCCTTGTTACACGCTCAGCTCCTGTCCCCCCAACAGAACCCATCAGGAAGCTTGGCTGTGTGTCCAAGTTCTGTAATGAGACCCCAGAGTACTTGGATGTTGTAGGCAATTTCCCCTTTTGGCCCCCCAAATTTCCCTGACATTTGATATAAAGTTAAAACAGGAGCAAGGTACATAGTGACTTCATGTGTCCAGATGTAATTCTTAATAGAGTCCACATTTAAAGATGTTTATTATGAGCTACATGCAAACTTCCTACTTTGAACTGCATTGCCTGAGTTTTAAATATTACCATCCAACTGTTTTGAGAAAAGGCAAAATGATGCTATGTGCAGATTCAGAGAAATATGGATTCTGTTTCCTTGCTATTATAATGCTTCTGGCACTGAGCAATACACTCAGTATAATTCTTATAATACCCAGATTAATCCTATTGGAAGGCTTGAAGTCTAAAACAGGAGATATTGGACAGCAGCCACTCTGCTGTCAACAGAGTGGCAAAAACTCTGACATATCCAACTAAAAAGACGGGGGGGGGGCAGTTGCTGGTTCTGATCACTGTGATATTGCAGTGACATTGGGTTGGGGCAGGAAGAGTGGGAGGGAAGGGAAGAGTTGTGCCTAAAGATGTGTGATGTTAATCTTCTGATCCAGAGCCAGGAAGCCTAAACCCAGATCCCCATGGAAAGTGTGAATTTGCCTGTAGCTTGAGGAGAGGAAAGGTAACGCTCTTTGGCCTGAGTCGGTAGTCAGATATCTGCACTGCAGATGCAGTAAGTCTGTGGAGATCAGCCCCTGATCTGTGCAAACAAACCATTAACACTCTACAGCAGGGAATTCTTCCTTGTCATCCTTTTGGCAGGTCGCTGGAAATCGATGCTTTGCAAGGGCTATGGGAAAAATCATTCTGTTAGCATCTCAGTGCTTTGAGGATGCTCAAGAGAAGCAATCTGCCACAGTTTGCTCTTCTCCTCCCCCTTCCCTGCTGCTACTCTGCAGCCTGTTGGAGCTAATTTGTTCTCATTTAATTTGTGGTGTGATATAATTTCACCTCCAACCATTATAGCTTCCGAATTGTTTTGGGTTTAAAACAGAGTTTGCAAAACCAACCTCCATTAAGAGCAGCATTTGGAACTCTTTGGTTGATTTTGCTGTAGAGATCTGGTTCTCGGTTGGAACCATAGATCTGGTTCTCCTTCCTTTATTCTGATACTGAGGAAAGCCCAAAGGCCAGAGTGAATAGCTTTACAGCAGACAGAAAATAATTTTCTGCCCCAAAAACAGGGGCAGTGATTGTAAGAGCCCCTTAAGAGTGTTCCAGGTATAGGGTTTGAAAGAGCTATAGCCCCACACCCTGATGGTTGGAGAACTCTCTGTATGCCACACATCCGAAGGACTGTGTACTGCTCAGTTAAGCTTTGGCACTTCTAGCAGACTAGATATGTGAGGATACTGTGCTGTTATCATAATCCCCGAAAGGAAGTGGATCTTGAATTTAAAATGGTCCTCTGGAAGAAGGAAAAATTAGACAGAAAAAAGTATAAAGGCAGACAAAAATCTTGTGCAATACCTAGCTTCCTATTCTTGCCAGCCTAGAGTTAGCAACTCCATCTGAATCCATTCACAGAGATCTTCCCCTATCCTCAATGAATAGGTACTTGTAGATGTGTGGGTGACATTTATTTAGAAAATGTATATAGCCACCTCTCAGGTACATAACTCTGGGTGGCAAACAATACGTACAAAGACAATCTAAAAACCCATGACCCATTGAAATAATATAGTCCAAGAGGGAAGAAATGCTGATGCACATCTATAGACACAGGCCAGAAAGCATTCTCCAAAAAAGGGGCAAGATCAGGTTAAAAATTTGTTCTAGTATTTATTGAATGAATAACTATTGATTAAACTAATTGCCTGTAAAATAAGGCAGCCCATTTTAAAATGCAGCAACATGGGGATCCCTTTCCCACATAAGTCCGTATGCACACCCCCCAGCAAAAAAGGAGATGCTCCTCCCCATGCAGAAGAGTGTGTGTCTCCGGGGAGGTGGGAGAGGGCAAGAAGCCTCTGCTGCGGGCGAGGTCTGGAGCCCCTCTGGCCACAGAGACCTTCCATCTCTCATTCCGGCACCCTCCCTCCCTCCCGGAGGCTGTTGCCCTCCTCCGACCTGCCCCAAGGCCCTTCCCTCTCCCTCCAGACTTTGGCTTACAACAGCATCTGCCTCTTCTGTAAATGTAAAGCTACCCTCCCATTTCGAAGGTTGGGGCGGGGGGGGGAGACCTTGCCAAGCAGAGGTTTCAGGCTGCGTTCCCATTGAAAGAGCTGATCTGCCTGCGATAGGCAGGGGCTTCCCAGGTGTTGTTCCCAAGCCATGCAGCTGTTGCTCAGGCCCACCACGCTCTACTTTTAGGAAGGATGTCGAGACACCTCCTTCTTTGGCCTCGGAACTGGTTTTAACGTATTAATCCTTACTTCATTTCAACGGTGTCGTTTTAACTTCTAGTTAACGACAGTTTTGTTGTCGGTTGCCTTAAGTACTCTGGTTGGCTGAAAGAATGGCAATAAAGTAAATAACCATAAATAATGATATATTAACTTGAAAGGATAAGTAGGAGGCAGCTACTACTTTTTTTTTCTTTTTTCTTTAAATAATTTATCTTAACAAATTTTACAGGCAGAAATCAAAAAATTACACAATTTTTAAAAAGGAAAGAACTAGATTAAAAACTACAAAAATAAACAAGAACAGAAAGGGGAAAAACTATCTGTATATGTCATCACGTATTAATAGGGCTGTAAAAAAATTTTAAAAAGGGATAATCTCAGTTGTTGCATTTATTTTGACAGCTATAATTTGTTTTTCTTTTTTACTGAGAGCATATTCTAATGCGGTGAGAAACACATACATGGCAGAGTTTGCTAAAAGCACCAGAGATTTAATCATGCAACGCCTTGCTTCTGCTTCTGCAAGTCAACCATTAGGGGAAAGAAGGAAGAAGGAACAGTTCTTTTTTTAAAGCATATGCACACAAACCACAGCTAAAAATTAAGATCTGGCTAAACAGATCTTAGGCAAAGATAACAAATCACTGATATCAGAGAAATTGTCCATTTGTCTCTGAAATATCTGGGATTTATTTTTGTGTTTTCACTGTTTGCTAATAAAAGTATCTCCCACCCCCATCCTATAACTTTTTTAAATTGATGCAGTTGTCTGCCTAAACAAACACAAAAAACACCTCACCTTTATAGAATAGAAGTTCTAGATGTTCATCAACATCAGATAATAATACAGACCTACTTCCACAAGAACTGTTTTGTTTGACTTTTCCCATGCTCCCTTATACCTCCAAAACGTTCTAATGTGAGCAATGGGTGCATGTACAGTTGTTGTTTTTTCCTCCTAATGAGTTCATGGTACTATCGCAATGTCTTACGGCTGTAGTTTTCCAGAAGTACTTGGAAATGTGCTGGTTCACATCTGTCTGTTGAAAAGCAGATGCTGGTTTCCATTCAGTTTCAATTGTTCTGGTGCACATCTTCCCCCCTAGTCTTTTGACCTTGTCTTGATAGCAAAAAATCTGAACCCACTGAATTGTCTGATCCCTCTTGGCACCCAGCATCCAAAGAAATAACTGGTCTGATGCATCTTCTCGACTTCCACTTGTCACTGCTCCCCAGCCACTGTCAGGGCTGAAATGCTTGTCAGAAAGTTTCCCTTAAGAGAAAAAGAAGGCATAAATCAATGCCCTCAGAGAAGGTAGAATGCAGGGAGCGTTGACAGTTATTGATTTCTCCTCCTCCTCGTCTGCAGCAAGAACATCCATGAGGGAAGATGAGGGACTCCTGTTGCTGGAAGTAGTTGGGATGCAATTTGCTTTCTGTTGCCTATTAACTACTGAGCAATGGGATTGACCTTCAGAGCGTGACACTGGAGGTGTGCCGAAAGAAAAGAAGGGCCCGTTTTTTCAATTAAAAGGCAAGAAATTAGATCAGCATGATCCCTTCCGGTCTCACCTGCAGTGGGTTGGCATTATCTAGTCTCCTACTCTTCAGGGCAAAAGGCCCACTCTTAGGCATCACCCTCTTTTGGTCCCCTGGGAAAAATGGCCAGAGGGTGCCCTCAGTTTTGATTTGAGGTGAAAGAAGGCCCGAGCTCTTTGCCTTGTTTATTTTCATAGAAAACGGCACAATTACACAAGTCATCGCAAACTTGAATGGGAGTCCAAACGTTTCTCTCTCTGAACCCTGGAAAAAATTCTTTAGACCGTTCCCCAAGATACAAATTCCCCTTTGGTGCATCTAGACTCCCATATAGATTATTGCAATGCGCTCTGTGTGGGGCTACCCTTGAAAAGTATCTGGAAGCTACAGCTGGTTCAAAACGCGGCTGTGCAGGCAATTTTGGGAGCCCCAAGGATGGCACGCGTAACACCTTTGCTGCAGGAGCTGCATTTGGCAACAGTTTGCTTCCGGGTCCAGTTCAAGGTGTTGGTTATCACCTTTAAAGCCCTACATGGCATGGGACGGGTTACCTGAGGAACTGTCTCATCCCTATTACATTGACCCGTCCCTCCCGGTCAGGCAGAGAAGGTATGTTATGGACTCCATCTACGAAAGAATGTCAGTTGGTGGGGCCCAGGAGAAGAGCTTCCTCTGCTGTTGCCCCTGCCCTATGGAACATTCTCCCCACAGAAGCGAGGTAGGCCCCCATTCTCCCGGCCTTACAGAAAGGGGTAAGACCTGGCTCTGCCAACTCATGTGGGTTGTGAGGAGGGGTAACCAACCCTGGGGGTGGCTGGCAACCTGAAGACACTCCCATAGGTTAATCATTTTCATTTACCATCGATTTCCTTGGAATACATTATGTACATTGTTTTATTGTATTTTAATTAGTATTTATTATTGTTTTATTGTAAATCACCCAGAGTTGCTCCTTGAGTGAGATGGGAGGTGACTAAATTTGAAATATAAATAAAAAATAAATATAACGCAACTGTAAATACAAACGTTCACTCTCCCTGAATTGTTGAGTTTGGCTACCCTTAAGGCCTTTTTTCCCTTCCCTTTGGGTGATATAGATTAGACCTGGTCAGAAAGAAGCCATAATAGATAGCTACTGGACCTTTTCTTGTAAACCTCTCAAGAAGGAAATTCAACATCCTTCTCCAAAATATCCTCCACTAGAGACTTGTAGGCAGCTACTACCATTTCTCTTTTTTTAAGAACCTGGAACTACTACTCTTGGATAAGACTACAGGGCTTTTATTCTCCATCCTTCCCAAAGTAGGAGCTGCCAGGAGCTATCCTTTCTAGATACCAATGAAATGTTTCTAAATGCAAATGAAACTTGATCATCACTGGTGAGACTGGAAAAGTCATTCCATTGAATATTATCCAGTGGAGAGAAATTCTAGATTCTAGTTGCTGAAATCTAGAGGTTCCTGTTAGCGGTAGCACTGGAACTTCTTTTGGTTGTCTTTTTCTTTCCTTCTGCTTTTGGGGTTTTTATTTTTGGCCATCAATGGCTACAGCAGCAACTGATCTGGCAGCCAACCCACTCTTTTGCCTGCTTGTATTAGCCCCGCACTTAGCATCATTTAGGGGCCTTGCCAGTTTCAGGGATGTTGCCTTCTTATTGAGAAGAGTAAAGAACGAAAACAAAAAAGAATTCTCAGGGTTTTTTCCCTGACATTTCAGCTTGGTTTCAGCTTCTCCTCCATGTTGACTTCTGTAGGATCTGTATAACCAATTGTTTTAGTTTTTACTCCAGCAACAAAAGCAAGTGTGTGTGTGTGCATGTGTTCAGGTGCATGTGCATGTATGAATGAACCTAAATAGAAAAATTGTTTAGACCTGGAACTTATGCAGACTCCGAGATTCCTCTAATGCCGAGGTGGACAATCAGTGCATGAGTTGCTTGTAGACCCCAGAGCCACCTAAAATCATGCTGTTGAAATCTGACAAGAAACCAAATAAGGACTGTGTGATATTCAACCAGGGTCAGAAAAGGAAAGGTAGATGTGTTAGGCTTCTAGGAAAAGTGGGACAAGGGAGCATTATGTGTACTGCTTTGAGCTCCTGAAGGAAAATGGGATACAAATCCAACAAATAAATAAAATATCTATTAACATTTTTAAAAATATTCCTGCAAAAATTAGGGCAAAGCTCCAGGCTCCTTCCTGTTTTCCTGTCTACTCTTTTTGGCCATAGACTCAGGAGACTTGCCTAGGCCTCCACGTTTCCAGAGGGATAATGAATCTTTTTCAGATCCTTTTCATTCATGACAAACTCTTGGGCTTCAGTGAAAATATGTCTAAAATCGAATGATATACCACTGGTCAGGAGTTGGTGGTTTGAAGATGGCACTATCTTCTGAATTGGGCCACTGGAGCCATTTTAACTGGGTTGAATGTAGGATGTCATTGTTCATTTGCTGAGTCAATTGCTTGTCCCATTCAATGTGAAATTGCACCCATTTTGGCAGGGGAGCCCAGCGCGCCAAAACTGGAAGGCCACGTGGGAGAAGACGGAAACTCCATCAAAGTGAACCTCATCAAGCAGGACGACGGGGGCTCCCCCATTCGCCATTATCTCATTAAATACAGAGTTGTAAGTCTGGCTGACTAACCTTGGTTAGCTTCTGAGGCTGGTTTTTAACCCTCAGCTGAAACAATCCTTAGTTGAGTCAGTCAATGTATCAGTTAAATTTGTATGCATTTGGATATTGGGAAAAGCAGAAGGAATGCTGTGTGTCTGTATTGTGTCTAGTAAGACTATATTACAATAGCTTTGGGGCAGGGGGCTTTCTAGAAAAAAGTATTGATGTTGCCTTGTAAAAAAAGCCCTATTTATTCTTTAAACAAATTCAAGTTTAAGAAAAATGAAGAGCATTGTTTTAAAAGACAATGCTACTATAATGTCACTGTACTTCCTTTTTTCCCCTCCTTTCTCTGCTACTTTGCACTCTTAGATTCTCTGGGAAAGCATTGAATATTTTCAAATAACTGTCATATATTGCCCCATTAACTTCCTTTGAAAATGTTTTATTTTTGCAAACCTTCATTCAATTCCTATTCCTGTACTACTCCTTTGTAAAGGAAGATGGGAGAAGCAGTAGCAGACATAACTGGATGCCCCAATTTTTGTAGGAATGTGCTCATTCTGGAGCTCACAGGGGTCTCTCTGCAAACTGCACTGGTCAGGAGCGAAAGAAGGCATTCTGCTGGCATCCAGGATGCTTTTTTTAAGCACTCCATTGGGGAAACATCAGTATACACTTGTTTGGGCTCAGCAGACCAAGGACAGATGGGCTTGAGAAAAAGGAAACGTGGAAGAGCAGGAAAGCAATCCGTGATTTCTATGTTCCCTTGTCTTTGAAGGCATCTCCAGCTGCCAGTAAAGGTCTGTAGAGCATGATGTGCTTCCCTAGAGCTTCTAGGCACCAAGTTCGTTGGGATGGAAATGCCTAGAAGGGACACTTCCATTCCACCCATCATTCTATAACTCTGTTGGCTGTGGCATGCTCCATGTTGAGCAGGGAAAAGCTTCAGCTGATACTGAGACAGATGCACCAGCACCCTGACTTGCTTTATAGACACCCCATATACTTCTCCTTTACCAGATGTCAAGTTCTTGGGTGCCCCACCTCCACAGAAAGCAAGATTCTTCTGGAAATTCTTTACTAAGTGTCAGTGAAATAGGGTAGGGCAAGATGACAGAAATCTCAGCAAATTGATTATCCCTCCTCCCTCCCTTTGGAATTCAATTTATCTCCTAGATTCCTACAGCAGACCCTTTCTCAGTCTCCTTATTCATGGTTGCTGTCAGGAAGCTGTTCTGTTAGAATGTGAATCTGTCTCCAACTTCAACTTGCCATTACATCAGAGGATGCCTGTAGCTCAGGGGTAGAGCACCTCCTTTGCATGCAGAAGGCCCAGATGGGCAGGACAAGGTTTAGCCTAGAATACCATAGAATATTTTTTTTCCTTGATTGATTTCATGCTAATGGAACCTAGATAGCCTGATTATCAGTTGCTTTAGTGCAAAAGCCAGCAGCTGAAGGACGCAAGGGGTGGGTTGGCCTTTCTTGTCAAGAATCTGAAACTGAAATAGTTCCCTGCTAAATGGTCCTCATGTCCCCATTCTGTCCATCCATTACCCCACACCATCCCCCTTTCTGCAGAAACACTCTTCTGACTGGAAACCAGAAATCCGTCTCCCTTCAGGCAGTGACCACGTCATGCTCAAGTCGCTCGACTGGAATGCGGAGTATGAGGTTTACGTAATTGCAGAGAACCAGCAAGGGAAATCTAAACCAGCACATTATGCTTTCAGGACCTCTGCACAGCCTACCATCATCCCAGGTAGTAACCCATTTTCTACCATTGTTTTCTGCTTGAAATTAATGCACTGGCACCACATCCTTTAATGCGCTTCAGTTTAAAACCACAAAGAAAAAGCAACAGAAACTCCTCAGCAACTTGCTTGCTTTCAGTCATCCTCATAATGGTTATCCATCTTAGAACTTAGTTATTCAGCCTCGTACATACCAAAATGGTTAGTCTGTGGTATGTATGCTCCATCTATTACCAGTTCCCCTTGCGAATCTTGAATGGTTGTGTTTGTTATGCATGGCTTTTGAGTGAGATTCTTCCAAGTAAGGCACAAAAGCAAGTGGGGAGCCTGACAGCTAGGTTCATTGGTTTTTTCCACTTGTAACTTATTTTCCCCTTCCAGGGGCCAAGACAGTAATGGTATGACAAAACATTGATCAACTGCGCTTCAAAGACACCTGACTTTTTCATCCCAAGGTCTTCCTAGACAATCTTTTGGATGAAGTTTGAGCACAAGAGGTGCTCAAGGAGTGCAGGACTCTTTCTGTGGCATCAAATTTAATTTATGCCTTTTCTTTTTAGTGCCTATTTTCTAAGCTAGACGTTTTAGAAGATGCAACATTAAGATTTAAGGGCTTGCATTTCAGATGACTGTTGCATTAGTTTATTTTTTGCCACCTAAGGCAGGAATGAGCAACTACAGAAGATAATGAAATCATCTTATGGAGTAATTTCCATGTAAAAATTAATCACCAACAACCAGACCAATTCATATTTGCCATATATCTAGAAATAGCAAAAACAGTAATGCCTGGACAAGAAATTAAGAGCATGGCAAGAAACAATTCAAGTTTAGGAATTTGGCAAGAACTTGGACTGACTATAATTGTGGATAAGTAGTAGAATGAACCCACAATTGTTCACTTCTGTGGTGTCCTTGCTGTTAGAGATCTTGCATTACTGGGGTCTTGAATTCCTTACTTTGGCATGTTGAAATACTTTTTGCATGGTAAATGCCAAGCACTTAATCCATTCCAGAATAACAATGCAAATGACATGAACTCAAGCAATGGCTCAATGTACTCCCTTCTTTAGAAAATGCTGTGGCACATTATGGTGTCATCAGACAGAAGGACAATTAGATGGCAAAATACTCAAAGATTTGGGGCTTACTACACATCTAGAAATCATAGCTCTATACTAAAAACAAATAAAAATTCAGCATTCTTTGCTAAAACTATTCATTTTGAACAGCTTAGCTTTGCTAAGAAGAGTTGAATTCCAGGATGCAAATTAAGCATATATTTATATTTAGCTCCTTTATATAATTGAGTTTTCTTTGGGTGAGCAACCTTTGCGTGAGCAAAAAATACTGCCGTTTTTACCCCTCTCCGTCCCCCATCCTTTGGAGTTTGCTGGCCCTAGTTTTGAATAATTGAAAGTGATGGAGGGACATCTCACAGAAAAGGCACTTGAAAAACACACACACACACACATAGTGATCTGTATATTTTCCTCCCTCCCTCCCTCCCTCCCTCTCAGTGCAGTGGGTCATTGATATCATTTGTCAGTCAAAGATTTATACGTCACTTGAGGACAATTTCATTATAGTGATGCCCAGTAACATACTAAAACAACTGACACTTCATTTGGCCACATCAGCGAGTCTAATGCCCCTCACCTTGGTTTCTCTCAAAGACAAATTTTACAACTACATTTGAAATAAATCTAACTGGGGAGTGGAATGGGAGATTGACTTCCAGGTATACTTTTAACGTGGTTTTGTTTGCAAAACTTTGGATCTACAACTTATTAACTTGGCCTGTTCCCTGGCCTTCATGTTGTTTTCCCAGCCCCCTCAAGATATATCCAGTTTGTATTGGATCTATTCTTGTGGGTTGGAATTCGGCATTAATGCCTCACATTTCATTTCCCCAATTCTCAAAGTCAGACTTCAGTGGCAAAATCTGAAGGAGGGTAACTCTGAACTTTGGCATTGTGGTTGGAAAGTCCTACTGAAATCTTGACCTCGTGCATTTACTTAGTAGGACCCTCCTGAGTTGGAACCGGGGTCCCCCAGGGGTGCCAATCTGCAGCTTCAAGAAATCTCAGTTAAACATGGTCAAAAATAGGGGGGGGAGGGGCAGGAGCTGTATTTCAGCAACATTTAGATGGTCACAGGGTCCCCACCACTATTTTAGGATTAGCAGAAGTTGAATGACATTCTTGGCTGGTGGAAAGCAAGCAGAGAAAAGGGACTCGGTGACCTGAGGACAGTAAGCCATCATAAGCTTTATTTGCTTTTGACTTAACATATTGAGGGAAATGTGAAACCATCCAGTTGTAGCTTATTCAGTAAACCAGGCGTTAGCTTCGTGTGAGGGGCCCGTGCCGTGCTTTGCGGAGAGCTGTCGCGTTGCCTTTCTTTAGCACCTCAGTGCTGTGTGGGGTGCTGGGCAGG
This sequence comes from Python bivittatus, assembly GCF_059951505.1. Classification (NCBI taxonomy): domain Eukaryota; kingdom Metazoa; phylum Chordata; class Lepidosauria; order Squamata; family Pythonidae; genus Python; species Python bivittatus. The sequence continues at coordinate 2,089,711 of NW_028277052.1, read as the reverse complement.
AAAAGGAAAGGCGTTTTCCTGCCCAGATGACCAAAGCATAGTCTGGGACTGACACGATGGGCAGGACAGGTGGGCTGGAGCCGTCCAGAAAAGGTCATAGTCCTTGAATGCTGATAGAGGCCCTGGGTAACTTAAGTAGGATCCACCCACTCCATACCTGCAGCCGTATTTGGTCCTCCAAGCCTAGAAAACCAGAAAGCCCAAATTCTCATGGCTTCTGGACGCTGCCTTTTGCTCGGTGCAACGGGAGGGCCGAGGAGGGCTGGGGCACTTTGGCCACGAAATGACTGCTCTCCTTTGCTGAATCCCCAGCCCCACGGGGAGGATCCTCTGCCACCTGTCCACTCCAGTGTCAGCTGCCCCTAATCCTACCCCCCCCAACTTCTCCCTCTTGCTGCTGGCTTCCCAATCATGCTTTTCCGTTATCATCGCTGCTGCTGCCGCTGCTGCCGCTGCTGCCGCTGCTCTGTTCTTCTAACTTTTTGAACATTTTTTTTTAATTTATAATGAGTTAAACAAAAACTTTTTAAATTCTTATCGTTTTTTCTATATTTATGACCTATTTTTTTCTTTTATCTATTCTCTCTCTCTTTCTCTCTTTCTCTTTTTTTTATTCCCGCCCCCTTTCCCCCATTGTTCCTTTCGTGTTTCTGTTGTCATACATGCCACTTTGGATCCCAATGGAAACATCCACCTTTCCACATGCGCCAACATTTTCCTTTTAAAAACGATCACTTTCAAACGGTCCTAATTCCCTGGGAATCCTCTTTGGTGGCTGCAGCAACCCTGGGAACGCCAGCCGCTTCGTCTCCTTGGGTCTCTATGCTCGTGATCCCGGCAGCTCTGCTTTTGCTCTGTTAGGGACTCTGGCAGACAGCAGCTGCTTTTGAAGACCCTGGTTTTGTCTCTGAGGCCGGACACCAAGAGAGAATTCCTTATTTCCAAGGATTGCATCTGTTTGGGGGTGGGGGTGGGATGCAGCACACGAGATATTTTTGGGGGGGAGAGATTTGATATTTTGTAACAAGGAAGGAGGAGAAAATATTTTAAAATGGGCATGTTTAAGATTATCTGCATGTCTCTCCTGAAGTACAATGGCTCCCTTCTTAACCCCTTTTTAGCCACTGGCTGTGAAAAATAAAATGGATTGCTTACACTTTTCAAATTGTAATGGGAAAAAGTTGATTTTCTGAAATGGGGCTTTGGTACCATTTCCACTCATCACTGTTCATCCTTGCCCATCATAGAAGAAAGAAAGGAAAGACAGAAAGACAAGGCAACAGTAATGTCAAAGGAGATGCAAAGTATAAGCCTGCGGATTAATTGTGCTTATGTCCCTGGTGGACCCCTCCCCCCAGCGTCTGCTGGACTGGGAGAAATGGTGCCTTCTCCCATAGAGTTCCAACTCAGGAGCGATCCTTTGGGCCAGAGATCATCTACTTTCCCATGGCACCAAGCAGCAGAGTCCATTGTGTTCCCACACCATTCCCCAACCTGGTGCCCGCCAGTTTTGTTGAGCTTTCACTGCCGCCATCCCCATGCTGGCTGAGGTTGATGGGAACAGAACTTCCATATATCAGGCAAGCACTGTTGGGAAAGGCAGCTGTCAGAAGTCTATCCTTCCATCAAAATGGGGTCATAAGAATTGTGACTTTGGGCTAAAGGACTCTTACATAAGAAGGCTTTCACTGGGTAACAAGAAACTGAACTGGATTCTTTCCCTCCCTATTGAAATTGCTTGTGAATATTGAAGAGGTCCTCCTACATGGAGTCCAAGATCTGCAGCCACTTTGCTCCCATTTCCAGGCTGTACTGTCCCATTCTGCTGTATGGGCAAAGTCACTGTTCAGCCAGGGCACTAGGGCCAATCTGTTGGCTTCTCCTGCATTTAGCAAGGAGCAGCACTGCATCCTTTGGGGGAAGTGAAGTTGAGCATGAAGAGGAGGGCTTCCTGGTTTATTAAGACAGATTAGCCTTTCTCTTGGACCACTTTCCAGGATCTGTTTTAATGGGTCCTAAAAATATGTGTTGAGCAGTTCAGTTTCTATATGTGTATGTGTGTGGGTATGTGTGTATCTCCCCTGCATCAGCTTTTCAGTGGACTACAACACCCCACAGATTTGGAGCGTGTTAGGCTGAGGAGGCAGGCTGGGGGAATAGCCTACTTGTCTATTTCTTCTCTCATGCCTATTGGCCTGTTAGTACCCAAACCACGTCTAATCATCACACACACACATCCCAATCTGGGGGTGTGGTGACCATTGCAAAAGGCTACTTGCATCTTCTTCCTGTGTCCTGGCTAACACAAAGGACGAATAGTTATTAAGCTTAATCAGCTTTGTAAACAATGGGCTGGTCTTTAATCTGTGCCTCTGCTGCTGGGTTCGCAAAACCCATAGATAATTATGTCTACTTTTCAATATTAAATGGCCAGCTGGAAATACACAACTTACCAAACTCTTTGGCAACCTGCTATATGATCACTAATTCAAAATGCAATGTGTTGCCATTCATGCTTTTTTCCATTGTCTTGAAATTCCCAAGCAAACGTATGTGCAAGACTGGTACTGTCTGTTTGTCCAAGATGAATGGACCAAAAGCAAAGATTTTGAGAATAAGCAAAGGTTTAAGGTATCCAGTTCCTTTCCAGGGATTTGAAAACGTTCTAGCTGGCCAAAAGGTCTGGACTGGAATTGGGAAGGCCCTTTCAAGAGGGTGTGGTCTTACAGTTTAGTGATAGCCTTTGATTCCAGAGCCACCCTGAAATCCAGTAAAAGCTGGGGGGTCCTACATTTGAACTGAAAATTGATCCTCTACCCTAGTGGGGTTCTGGGAATCTACCTCAAATTCTGGTTGAGGTGGAATTTTCTGCTGTCACTGTCTGGATGCGAGATCATCTGTTGGCAGCAAGAGATAAAGATCACACAATATTCAAGTCATCACCATATATGAAGCCTCTCCATCCTATTAAAACTGTTTGTGGCTTATCATCTATGCTTTGGGACTTCTAGAGAGAGAAAGAGACCAAAACTCTAGCCTGTCCAAAAACAGCTGCTCACTGAGCACTTGAAGGAAGCAGTTAACCGTCAGTTGCCAACAAAGAAGTGGACTGAGATCCGGCATTCGTACTTTGAGGTTCATATTTGAAAATCTGAGATTCAGAGGGGCAGAACCTGTGCCGGAGAGCTAAAAGAGGGTCTGTAACTGATTTCTGACAAGAGGACTCTGCACTAAGGATCAGCTTTTCATTCATTTTGCAACAAGTACTCTTTTTTTCCCTCTCAAAATATGCCTGGGCTCCTGTTCCTAAGGCTCGTCCACCTCCAGATTTTGCCCCAACCCCAGCCGCCCTCTCAGTGGTGCTTAGGAAGAAATGCCCAGGGAGCGCTTGCAGGGGGTTCAGTGCCAAGACCACATGATCCTGGCCTGCATTTTCCAATCTCACCTGTTTGGTGTTGGCACCTCCAGACTCTGCTAATCCACGTGCTCCAACCTGCCAACATCTGTACCACTCTACTAGTGCATATAGGGTATTCACATGACAGTTCTGCTTAGTCGTAGCAATTCTGTTTAAGTCTTTCATTATGTCTCTCAATCTCTATTAAAAAGGGGAGAGGTTATACAAGGTATTTGATTTTTTTTAAATGCACAGCTGTATCGAAACTGCTTCCCCATAGGCCAAAAATAGCTGTTACTTTTTTCCTATTTTTGGGTGGGGGTCGGGGTAGTATCAAAGAACTTTCTCTTTTTCTGTAGCCAAGAAAACAAATCATTTCATTGTCACGTTCCTCAAAAATTCATGAGCCTTCCTTGCAATATCTATCAGTTTCTGGGAGATGGCGTGAAAGGTTGTGGCACGTGACAGGAAAGATTCATTTTCCCAGGCTGCGTTGCTACGTGGGCCGGTTTGCAGGCACAAAGGGCCCCGAGCTGCAGTCGGCTTTCTGCACCCCACTCCCCGCCCCCCGGCCTGGCTGACACAATAGCATGTTCTGTCTCAATTGGTACATGTGCTGTTGTGGTGGTGGAGCCACTTTTGTGTTGCTCAGCTGTCAAAAGTTGCAGATCATGTGCAGTGTGACAGTTCCAGAGGTCTTTTTTGTGCACTCTTGTCAGGGCAGCCCAGAAACAAAGCATATTTGAACTAACCTCACAGTTCAAAAGTTTTGTAGTAGCAGCACACTGTGTTGGGTCAGAAGAAAGGGCTGTGCAAGGGAGTGAAAACAGACTGCACACCAACCAGCCTCCCCTTTTTCCAGGTGGGAGCCATTGGCTGCCTCCTACTGGGAGGAGAGGTGCTTTTAGCCCTTGACTCTGTTTTGTAGATCCATCATTGGCAGAAACAGAGTTGGTCTTAACGGATGGCTCTTGGGAAACGCTCGCCCCTCCCGACCTTCCAGTAACAGGCCCATGACATTACATGACTTACCAGTTGGCGGATGAACTAGAACTGAATTTGAAGAAGGATTTCTAGTGGATCATGTCCCTTGGTATTGCATAAAGTCATCCCTGATAATGCACCATGTTAAAGTAATACTGCCTGTAGAAGGTACAGACAGAGCTGGAAAAGCGAATTGATCCCTTCTCTCATGGAGGAAAGCCACCTTCCCCCTATCTTTTCACTGAGAAATGTTCTGTCAGTGATTTAAAAATGTGAGGATGACTAGAACCTGATCAAGTGTTCCTAGAGCAGGAACGTCACAACAGCACAACGGCATGTTATGCAGTGGCCTGCTTCCAACCGGAGAAACCAGCTCGCCCCACTTTGATCCCAGAAAAGGGGTATCTGCTCCAAAGGCAGCAAGTGAAGTTCTCCAGGAGGTTCCCTACTAAAATTCTGTATGCCTAGACATGGCCCAAACCAACTACTCAGCCAAGAAATTGACCTATTCTATCTTTCCATTCAGAGTCCAACCCCAGTTATCTGTTTTTGATTATTGTTGGCTTCTTCCTTCTTCTTTAGTTCGACATTTAGAAATTGGGTGACATATTTCAGCACTTGAAAGTATTTTCAAAGGAAACGTAAGAAAGAGACATGTTTTGGAAAAGAGAGCATCAGTTTGGATGGGACAAAGTATTTTCACATGCAGTTTGCTTTGAAAGCATCTTTGGGGAAGCTGACTTAGCTCAGAGTTACCAGAGGTTTTCCTTCTGGAACCCTTAATGGCGGCCTGCTCCTGCCACACTTTATTGAGTGTCTCACAGTTCTAAGAGCTCACTACTCTGCAACCAGTTTTTGCAGGAAGTCGGGTTCCCAAGGCCAAATTGGAAATGTGAGAAGGGAAAGACCTACTTTGTCCTATTTGTGTGGATGTTTTGGCTTGAGGTGTTTTGGGAGCCAGATATGGTACAGTGTCAACTCTATTGGGGGAAGGCTCTGCACCTGGAGTAGGCCTTGCACAGTCAGGATCTGTGCTCAAGCAAGTCAACCTGCTAAAGAATGTACAGATTTTCTTGTTTTCAGGTATTTCCTAAATCCCAAATGGCCCTTAGCCATTCTGTAGGTTGAAAGCATATCTAGATCTTCGTCCAGAATCTGAAGAGACCAGCCTGTTTCCTCTACTCATTTTGATTCTGGCTTTGAACATACGGTAGTCCTCAACTTATGACCACAATTGGGATTGGAACTTCGGTCACTAAGCAATGCGGTCATTAAGTGAGTCATGCTCAATTTTGCAACCTTTTTTGGCACATTTGTTAAGCGAATCTGGCTTCCCCCATTAACTTTGCTTGTCAGAAGCCCCCTGGGAAGGTTGCAAATGGCGATCATGTGACACACACACACACACACCCCAGAACGCTGCAGCCGTCATAAATACATGCTGGTTACCAAACACCCGAATTTTGATCACGTGACCCCAGGGACCCTCCGATGGTCGTAAGTGCAAGAACTGGTTGTAAGTCACTTTATTCAGCACTGTCATAACTTCAAACAGTCATTAAACGAATGTCCGTAAGTTGAGGACTACCTGTATGACCTTTTCTCTCTCGCTATTTTTCTTTAAATGAAGATGGAACAGTTATTGAAATGGTTGGATTTGTCCATGTCTACAAAATATTGTGGCAAGGATATGGACTGGAACTGGGTGGTATCAGTACATCGCACCAGTTCTTTTGAATCTTCACTATTCCCAGTTCCCAGTTCAAGGTGCTTGTTTTAACCCGTGGGGCCCCTTGCAGCTTGAAACCACAGTATCTGAAGGAAAGGAAAGGCTGCTTTTGTCTGCCCAAGAAGTGCCCTAAGAGCATCTTCAGAGGGCCCACTTCGGGTGCCTCTCATGCTAAGGTGCCGCAATCAGGGCTGTGATTTAGAACTTGTTCCTGCTTATATTTTCATGTATTGCTATAATGTTTACATGAGTACTTAACGATATTTTTGTACAGTGTTTCAATATATTTATTTATTTTTATTTTATACTTCTAATTAAGATACTGCCCATCTCACAAAAAAGTGACTCTGGGCAGTTCACAATAAAACAGCAATAAATATTAATTAAAATACAATAAAAACAATATAAAATAGAATAAAAATAGAATAAAAACCAAACACATGCGCAAATAATGTCTTCCAAGATGTTGATGATCAGTAAGATGTTAACATATGGGAGCATCTTCAAGGTGCCAGCCACCCCCAGGGTTGGTTGCCTTTTTTTGCACCCCATGCCAGCTGGCAGAGCCAGGTCTCGACTGCTTTCTGGAAGGAAAAGAGAGTTGGGGCCTGCCTCACCTCTGGGGGGAAAGTATTCCATAGGGCGGGGGCCACGGCAGAGAAGGCTCTCTTTCTGGACCCCACCAGTCGACATTCTTTCTTCGACGGGGTCCACAGCATACCCTCCCTGCCTGACCGGGTGGGATGGGTGGGTATAATGGGGCTGAGACGGTCCCTCAGGTAACCTGTCCCATGCCATGTAGGGCTTTAAAGGTGATAACCAACACCTTGAATTGGACCTAGAAGCAAACTGGGACCCAATGCAGCTCACGCAGCAAAGGTGTAACATGTGCCATCTTTGGGGCACCTAAAATTGCCCGTGTGGCTCCATTTTGAACCAGCTGAAGCTTCCGGATACTTTTCAAGGGTAGCCCCATGTAGAGCGCATTGCAATAGTCTACGGGAGATGAGTAGGGCCTGAGTGACTGACTGGAGGGACTCTCAAATTATATGCTTTTATAATTTGTTTTTAAGCAGCAGTTTAAATTTTATTGTTAACTACTTTGAGGTTTTTTTGTTCATTTGTTTTTAATGGGGACTGATACACCAGTGCTTTAAATAAGTAAATAAATCTACTTACTGCAAGCAGCGCAAGGCCGTTGCCTTCTTTCAGAAAGAATCTTTGGTTCAGGGAGCCCCAACCCACCTGCTGTTGGTTGTCAACTCAAGAAGTATCTGATCAAAGACCACGTGGGAAGAATGATTAGAAAACTGAATTCTTAGTAGCTTTGAATTCATTCTTCTACACAGAACAAATTGTGTGCTGGATCAGGCCCAGATAGCCCAGGATACAGTTGCAGCACAACTTAACCCAGATTTCTCCAGAAAGCTTCCAAGTAGAGCCAAAAGGTGACAGTCAACCCATCTTGTAAGATTTTAAGTGGAGACATTTCAGCCCTGAGCATCTTAGTTGTGAGATTCTTTTCTGATGGCTTTGTGGGCCCAGTAAGAAGAGTGCCATGTATGCTGTTGAGGTTACTTTGCAGAGCCTACAAATGCTTTTTTTCACCAAAATAAGCTGAGGTGAAAAATGCATCCAGAAACATTTGCAATGGAAAAGAGCTCATTTTGAATGTCCATCATGGAAAATTGAGATGAGAAGAAGCAAAAGCTTGACATGCCTGCTAAACTCTTTCCTCAGGGAGAGTAGAGTAGACAAGAATCTTGCTCACAGCTGAATAATCCATGCATGAATTTAGACTATAATAGAGGAAGAAAATGCAAATGGTGTCTCTTCCCTGTCCTCATCAGAACAGATGAAGTTGTTTAATTGTAGATCTTGGCATCAAGCTGATCAGGTGGGTACAGTCCTGCCCCAGAGCCCTTAATGGACTTCTAATGCAAAGGACAGACTTCACCAGCTAAAGCTGGGCAAAGGAGAAGGACATCCGGTCTGTCTTCTGTGGAACTGCGGTCTCTGTGGGGAAGGGGGCAAGAAGTCATCTGAGTGCAGATGGGGAATCAGTCTGCATTGTATCCAGTGCCCTTGTGTGTAGTGGTAAAACAGATCCCACGAGAGAACCCAAAAGACAGCAGCTGACTCACACTCTTGGAGCAAAATGTCTTTTCTGTAGGTCTTTATCAACCTACAGGAACTACTGTGAAATCAGTAGAACATTGCACACACAGGAGCTTGATGCAGCCTGAACAGTGTATGTTAAAAACTTGTGATACCGTAAGAGAAACAAACAAATACAGTTGCAGTAGAGCTGTAATCCATTAATATTAAATATCAGAGAAATAGAATAGTAATATAGATAACCTCAAAGCCATCTATTTGTATGGTGCTTCCACTGACTCTAGCCCTCAGGTCTTTGGTCCCACCTCAAAATGAGTTTTTGCAGAAATTATGCAAACACTCCTGGAAATGTCCTAGAATGGGGAGAAGTGGAATTGAGTGAGGTGCCTATTGTTCTTTTTATCTGGCAGCCTCCTTAGAAAGTTTCAGGGACCACCTTCTCCCCGAACCCACCCATCCAGGCACAAGCAGGAGCTGCGTTTGTCTTCACCTGCTTTGCAGAGGAGGAGTTGGATGTTCATTCCCGGTGGGCAGAGATGAGATTGAAGGGGCCTGAACCTGTCTCCCTGAGCCAAGCAGAACGTGCTGCTTGAGGATTGTAGCCTTGCCTCCTTGCTCATATTGTTTTCTCCGCTTTCTTTTGTGGTCTAAAGCCAGCACAACCCCGACGTCAGGACTGGGCACAGCAGCCATTGTGGGCATCCTCATCGTCATCTTTGTCCTCCTGCTGGTGGCCGTGGACGTCACCTGCTATTTCCTGAACAAGTGTGGCCTTTTCATGTGCATTGCCGTCAACCTATGCGGCAAATCGGGTCCCGGCGCAAAGGGGAAGGACATGGAAGAGGGCAAGGCTGCCTTCTCGTGAGTAACTGGAAGCCTGCTCTCCTCCTTATAGGGGAAAATCCATATCTGCTTCCCTGCACTTGATCCGTAGCAGAATGTGGCAAGTTCCAATAGTCTTTCCTAGTTTTCTGGGTCCCTGTTTTCTTAGTTCACTGGGGTGCAGACCCCCACTATGTAAATCAGGTGTGGAAGATGGCGGCTGTCAGAACTAGGGGCAGTCACCAGTGTCGTGTTATTCCTAAGTGGGTCTGACCCTCAGGTGAGCTCCATAGGAATGTTTAGAAGATGAACAAAGTTGCTCTTTCTTGATCACATTTCCTCCTGTCCAGAAAACAGGAGAACAATGAGGGTAGCAGGGAGCATCCTTGCTCAGCTGGACTTCTGCTAAATTTCCAGCTATTTTGCCGGTACAACTATCGTGCTTTCTGAGTTTCAAGTACTGTATGCACACTGGCCCCCAAACATTGGAATCATCTAGTTTAAGCTAATAACGTGTCTTTGCACTGCAGCTCCCGAAGTCCTTTCTGAGCTCCCCAGAAAGGTTTTTAACTGATGATTTTGAGGGTTGAATCAGCCTCAAACTGAATCTGCAGAACGCTGCACCTTAAAGCAGCCTTATTTTGAATTATTTACTCGGTCACTAGAAATTTCATCCAGCCAAGTGAGGAGGGGCAGCTTAGCTCCCCTTCCAGTGATCCACAAGTTTCTCTCCTGGAGATGAAAGAGTGGAAGCGCAGAAGCCGAGTGGGCAGTTGCCAAAGATATGGGATACCTTGAATTTCCATGCTGGACAGTTTGGAGATCAAGCAGTCTCTTGTTGTCCAGGATAGAAACCGAGAGTGTTTCTTCCTCCCTCTGCTAGGCTGCAGTTGTGACGCACTAAATCCAAACCGGGCAGGGTTTAGCATAGCCCTGCCTCCTCCTAGCTTCCATGAAGCTCTGCTTAACGTTTTGCAAGCTAGAGGGGCCTGAAGAGGTGGGTCAGAGTTCTGCATTCGTAGTCCACCAGCAGTGTAATGAGTGGGAAAGGTGGCAGGTAAGAAATGCTTTCGGGAAGCAAACTGAAAGGCTTCAAATCTGAATCCTTCACTCCATTACAGGAAGGATGAATCAAAAGAGCCCATTGTCGAGGTGCGGACTGAAGAGGAACGGACCCCAAATCACGATGGAGGCAAACACACGGAACCCAACGAGACCACCCCGCTCACTGAACCAGAGTAGGTGGGGAGCGGGTGCTGGTTTCCCTGGAGGACGAAGTGGGGATGCTCTTTGTCCTCCAGGTCTCTGTGGGCACACGTTGGATGCCAGGCGTGAGTGTGGGTGAGAAGGGCATCGAGGCTGCTGCGAAGCAGGCCCAGCACTTGGAAGTCTGGTGATCCCGAGAGAGAAACGGAAGCATCTTATGGGCCTCAAAAGAGCAACGCATTTCCTTTTCTAGGGGGTTTTATGGCCTGGAGTCTGTTTTATTCATTGCCTCAGTTGGCACGTAGAGACCCCGAGCAGGGCGAGTGAGAACTGCCAACAGAGCAAGGGCAACTCAAAGCAAACACAGGCTGAGCATTGCCAGCAAGGAATGTTTCTGTGTTCTTTTTATCAGACTCTCTAATTACAAGCTCAGGATTCCACCCCCCCCCCATTTGGGGAGACCCCTCCCATGAACATCCATGGAGGTGCCAGGGTCATCATGGCGTTCTAGTACAAATGACATAAATGATGTATTTCCATCAGTTGCATCATTGGCGCAAGGATGCCATGACGCGTGTGATGTCATCATGGCTCCTACCAGATACACGCGGCCCCCTCCTGGCCGGATTGTCCTCGGGCTTGATCATCTCGCCTCTGTTTCTTTCCTTCCTTCCTTTTGTCTGTGCATAAATAACCGCATGTGATTCCGGCTGTTGCATTGACTCCCCAACTGCTTGCCACGTTGACAGCTGTCACTGCCTCTCTCTCTCTCTCCCCTCCTTCCTTCCTACCCTTTTCACAGGCACCCTGCCGACACCGTGGCAGCCACAGAGGACATGATGCCATCCGTTACCACAGTCACAACAAACTCTGACACCATCACTGAGACCTTTGCCACTGCCCAAAATAGTCCCACCAGTGAGACCACCACTCTCACCTCCAGCATCACGCTGCCAGACACACCCATGCCCAACTCCACTGCTGCAGCCCCCAGCCAGGCCACGCCTTCCAAAGTGGCAGCAGCCTCTTCACCCCCACCTGCCTCTACCCCCAAAGTGGCTCCCCTGGTTGACCTCAGCGACACCCCTACTTCCACTCCTGCCACCGGCAATCTGTCCTCCAACGTCCTCAATCACCAGGGGGCGGTGTTGAGCCCCAGCTCTACTGCCAAAGGGCCCGAGGCTCCCAAGGGCCCCGCAGCCGCCCCCCCACCTTCAAATCCAGCTAGCCTTCCAGCCTCGTCAGAGCCCAAGCAGGAGGCCTCCAGTGCCAGAAGCCCCGAAAAGGAAGCCCTGCGGTCCAGTGCAGCAAAGAGTCCAACAGAGGCAACGAAGAACGCGGTGAGCCAGAAAGGCGAGGCCGCCCCAGGGGGGACCAGAAACCCTCCTCAGAATGAGGACTTTAAAATGGACGAGGGGACCTTCAAGACGCCTGATATTGATCTTGCCAAGGATGTTTTTGCCGCTCTGGGCACAGCGGCCCCAGCTGCCGAAGCCCAAGCCGCTGCCACTGCTTCCGCCCTGGAGACTTCGGCGTCACCAGCACCTGCCAAGACAGAGTAGGCCTTCCCACTTATGCCTCTTTGTGATGTGTCCCTTCTCTTTTCCGTGCTGTGCTTGGGGTTCAGGGGCCCATTGCTTTGCCCCATTTCTCTGTGTTAACCTGGCTTTTTCTCTAAGTAAGCTAACCCATGCTGTGGCCACTTCACCATGCCATCACAACTGAAGTGTGGAATTGGTCCCTGTCCTCCAGGCCCTGCTGTGAAATTGGTTTTTTCCCCTCTCGCTCTTAGGCTTCCCACCTGAAAGGGAAGCCAAGATGCCACCAAAGGGTTTGCTGCCTATCTTGTGAGGGTTGGAACTCCTAATACCGCCGGGAGGGTCGGGTCAGGTTGGTTGGCCAAATCCTTGAGCAGCTAAGGGTTTCATTCTGAGCACAAGATTGTACCATGTGGTTTCTGTGGTGTCTTTTCCCACCTCTGTTTCCTGGATTCAGAGAAGCATCATGTGTTTGAAAGCGGGAGAGGGAGTTTTAACAGTCCTCTGACCTCAGCATAACACATTCAGAAGGGAGGTTGGGAAGGTGGCAGCAGCACTTGCTGTTGTATCAGGGCTTGAAGATTTCTGGGCTCAAGAAACAGAGGGAAGCATGTGTGCTAAGAATGGTGGAAAAGTGAAAGAACTGTAAGTCTCCTGAAGAGAAGCTGGAGTTTGGAAGACACGGGGCTGAACAGATCCCAAAGGACTGGCTGCTGTCCACAAACGTGGTTCTAGTGATGGAGCTTTTGTTGAGAAAGATTTGATAGTGATGAAATAATTATGGTAATTACCACTTGTTTATGCTGTTGAACACAAACCCATTTGCTAAATATGTAGTCCTGCCCACAAATAGGAAACTAAAAGAGATGTATGTTTTTCAAATATCAGAAATGTCAGGCATTATCTGATGGTTCCAGGTTGCATCTTTTGAACGTTTTAAAACTTGCCCTCTCCCCACCCCAACCCCCACCCCAGCTATGAGAAGCAGGAAAGCACAATCCTCTTGGGCTCAGGAACAGGGAGCAGGTGACCCCAGTCTTTCAGTTGGCATCATGGCTGGATGGCCTGAACCCTAGAGCTTCCCACAAACAGAGTTACCAAGCTTGGCCAATGCAGTTTTTCACCAATTTCTTCTTATTTCCCTGTTGGGAAAGCCTGCCCCCCCTCCCCCTCATCCATTAAACACTTGGATTGGTATAGTGCACCTAAAACAGCAGAAAAGAAGCCCCATCACCAAAAAAGAAAGAGAACATTTGCCAGACATCATTGTCTGGTGAAGTCCAGATCATACTCTCAAAAAGTGCCACTATTGACAACTAAAACATTGTCCGCCACATCTGTTCGCTTGAAAGGGGAGGCACCAGTTCTTCCCTGGAGATTGAAAGAGGGGTGCATGGCCCTGTGCCCATCTGCCGGTTGGATTGAAACAAGCGTCCCTGACCTTCCTTTCACCCGCCCTGTTTTTCTGGTTTTCCAAACAGGAAAAACCCTGTAGAAGAAAAGTCGGCAGTCCCCGCCACAGAAGCCAAGGCAGCTCCCGCAGAAGTGAAGACGGTTCCCACTGAAGCCACACAAACAAATGAGACCGAAAGCAAAGCATGATGGGCACCTGGGCCAAGAGAAAAGCAAATGGAAATTAAAAAAAAAAAATGACAGAACAGCTTCACCTGAGCATTTAGAACACAAAATACACATCTCATTCCTCTAGTGTCTTTGCCTTTTTTAAAAGAAAACAGACAAAAAAAATGCATACAATGGGGGAAATGTGTTTGGTTATGGGGGGCTTGTTTTATTAGGGCTTGTTTTTTGTTTTTTGTTTGTTTGGGTACGTTTGTAGAAAGGATTTTACTTCATGTGCACTTGCTTTTAAGAGAAAAGGAAAATACTTTTTTTTTCTACTACTACTTCTTCAAGGACGGAAGTCCGCAGTCTCAGTAGAACAGCAGAGAGTCCATGCAAAAGATCCATGCAGAGTTTTAAATGAAACCAAACTAACCACCATAAACGTAGGGGGAATCAGAACAGAATTAGGAAGCCGTGGCTGAGCAGAATGGTACAGCCAGTCACAAACCTTTTATTTTTATATGTTCCAGCCAAGTTGAGAAAAACCTGTGAAGTCTCCTAAGTAAATTGCCATTTCCTCCCTCTTTTTCCCTGGTCCGTTTTGAATTTGTTCTGTTCCCAAAAGTGTGTTCCTCCTCCCTGACTGAATCCTGTTCTCATTTCTGAAGCCTGGAGGCCCAGTTGCTCCTCATCTCCGGGGGCGGGGGGAGATCCTTTGGCAATGAGCAGGGCCCCCTTGTTCATTTCCATGGGTTTCCTGGAGGATGCTCACAGCTGACTGCGCCCTTTGAATCTTAGTTTTAATTCCTATATTTCCATTTAGGGAGAATGCATTGGGCAGCTTTGGGAATATATATTTCAAACGGCAGTATTCTTTGTTGGTTCATTTTCTTCTGTTTTGTGGGGAAGGGGTTATTTTTGTTTTTTGGTTTTTTGGTTTGTTTTGGTTTTTTGCCAACATTTTTTCTTCCAGTGTTTACAGTCAACAAAATGTTTTTAAAAACTGTTGTGTTTAAAAGTCTATGTAAAATAGCTGCCTTTTTAGAGAGAGAGAGAGAGAGAGAGAGAGAGAGAGAGATTGACAGAGAAAATAAAATGCAGGCTATATAGATAATAGGTGGACCAGCATGCTTGCTTTGCAGAGGGAGACATTTTAAAATATGGATGTTTACAGTAGATGTTTCCCCTTTATCTTTTTTAATTATTTTTATTTTTAATTCTTACTAAAGTAAGAAAACCAAGTAACCCCCTTTCCTTTATCCTTCTTTTTATATAGATGGGCTAATTAAGGGCCAGCTGGTGTCTTGGTCCAAGCTAGTCTCTTGAGAAACATGCAGGTAACTCTAAGCATGCAATTGAAGGAAGTACAGTTTGGGAAGGCAGAAATTTACTCCCCACAAAGAAGATTTAAGAAGTGCTTGAGTTGAAGGGAAAATATCCTCATGTGGTGCTTAACGTGTCCCCTGGAATCCATGAAGGTTAACTTGGCCTGGGTTGTGCTCAGATGATTCCTTCTCATCAGCTTACACTCAAGACTGCTTTTAATGTAATCCTAAGTAGGGAATACTTGATCTGTCGCCTCCAGAGGAGATGTGGGGAATGTGTGTAAGATGAGGTCCCCCTGTTCTCCGCTGAAAAATAGGGAGATATGTAGTATTGGTATGTAACTCAAGTCCACAGTGTGGGGGCAGTGGGGTTGGAACTTCCTGCTGTTGACAACAATTCCTTCCTAACTTAATATATTTGATGAATTATATTATGTTGAATTTCAGGAGCCAGTTAATCGTGGCATTGTTTCTGAAGAATAATCGTACTGTAAATGCAAATGTCATGAAAGCTGACTCTGTTGGCCAAGTTGAACATTGAGAGTACTATTATGGCACTGGGAAGGAGGATCCCTGGAGGTCTGTTGGAGTGCAGTCCAAATGTATGTATATAAATATGCCTAAGGCTGGGATGTAAGAACTGTAAATCTGTCTTAAAGAATGTATAGACTGAATTTGCTTCTTGGGCCGGGGGGCTGGACTGGGCTGGCACGGTTGCAGCTCACCCCAAGCTTCAACCTCCAAGGTCACTCAGGCTCTGGCGGCAGATCCGATGGGTGTCCATCCACATTCCTGGCCGTGGAATGAGGAGCCGTTCAACACACCTTGCAGGAAGGGTTGATCCAAAGGGTTAGGTTTGCAGCCCTGGAATCGCCAGTTTCCACTCAGTTCAGAAGGACCTGCCCGGGAGAGCTTGTTCTTGATTTTCCAGAATCAATATAGTTAGAGCTAAGATCTTCCTTAAACAGTCGTTGGTGCATTGCGTTCAACCTTTGGCAAGGCTACGGAGCAGTTGTGTGCTTTTGACCATTTTGCCCCTTTGGGAAAGAGGTTGCTGGCTTAGGCTTAAGCCCCTGCTCTGTGGTGACGCAAGGGACAGGTTCTTTGTTTTTCATGTTTTTGCTTCCCGCTCCAGGAACCCTTTCATAAGCCAGAAGGGAGGTTCTGCAGTCAGGGGCTGGCTATATATATCCATCCTCTCTTTTTAGGTAAAATCCTGTTTCCTTTCAGCCTACATGGTGCTCTAAATGTAGCGAGACTCTCCCACTTAAGGAACTTACGCTATATTTGCGGGGGTAGCAACGGCGGCAGTATCGGTACTGTGCAACCTGTGCATATTTCAAGCAGTCCTGTGTAAACCATGGCGATTGTTTCAGCATAGTAAGATACTCTCGGATTGCATCCTAAGGCACAGCTCCGGGGGCTTCGATGCCTCCAAGGGCTGCATCTAATGCACGTGGGCTTTGGGAGGAGGCTCGTGCCCAGGGCGGTGGCTCCCCCTCGACCGTTTTCAGGTCCTGAAGCAAACGGGGTAAGGGGTCTTCTGGGCTCTTGTGCAGCGATTCCCTTGCCTAATGCAAAAATCTGGCCAAAAAGGGGTTTGCAAAAGAAGTGGGAATTCCATCTGCTGATCTAGAAAGTCCTTAGGAAATCTCCAATAGTTTAAAAACACTGTAATTTGATTTGGAACGCTTAATCGTATCAAAATGTTAAGCGGATTGAATAAAGCATTCAGCAGTCTGGTTTTTACTTGCCAGAGTAGCGCTGTTTGAACACAAGGACTACTCGTGTTTCTTTCTAAGAGACAGGTAGGTGCAAACCCAGCATTCACAGATTTCTGCAGTGGTCTTGTGCCTAAAACTGTAATTTAGCTTTTTAAAAAATTATTATTCTGCAAATGGGAATGTGGAAAAGGGATATAGAAGTGGAAAGGCCAGCCCTTTTGTAAAAAAACATTTTTTTTCTTTTTTTAAAATCATTAGATCTGCAAGCTTGTGCACTGTGGGTGCGTGAATATCTTAATGTGAAATGTGTTCTTTGTCATAGTATCAAAATTTTTAAAATCTAAAAAAGAAAAAAAACCTTCAACATAGTTCGGATGTGGAAAGTGTAGCAGGAATAGTTTGGGTGATCAAGAAAAATCCGAAAGATGAACTTTTGGTTTCAGGATATGTAAAAAGAAGAGAAAACAGCTGTTCTTGACCACAGAGTAGCCTTTAAATAAATGTAAAACCTGTGAAACTGAATGTGATATGTAACATTCCTTGGGCTACAGACATGGGGCCAAGGGAGGGGCGGAGGGTCTGGGCAGCCGGCCTCAGGAGAATGGAGGCACGCGTGTACTAGAACCGGAATCTCCATGTGCACAGTTGTTCAATGTTGCATTTCTCGGTTATGATTTCAAACGGTGAAAAAGAAGTCTTGTCCTTTGGCTAAATGTAGGGGTTTTTGTTCTGTTGTGGTTGCCTTCAGCTCCTGGGGGGTGGAAACGGAGGCTCTCTTTCAGCCAGCCCACCCGTCCAGCACTCATCCTCATGTGGAGGAGGCCCTGGACGTTCAGAGATGGAGAAGCAGGGCGATTGGAGCCCCGAAAGGTGGTCCATAGAAGGCTCACAAGGGCAGGAGCACGCAGGGGAGCCTTACGAGAAGGAGAGAGGTCCCGAAAGGTTGGCTTCGTCCCCGGGCAAAATGCACGCCTCTTTGGCCAGTCCTTCCTCACATGTCCTTCAGCTCCAAGCAGCTAACAAGGCCGAGAGCGATGGGGACAGTGGAAATGCTTTCTTTTTCCACCCAACCCCCCCCCCCCTCCATTTCAGACGGGACACCTCATGAGAGCTGCTTCCCCTGCACGGATGGCAAGCTTGCCTTCCTCGAGGCCGGGGGATGCTAGAGCCGGAGCTGACGCTGCGTGGCTGCCCAAGGCCTCGGCAAACCGCGGGGCTTCCCAGCAGGTGCGAGGACTCCTTTGGGGACTGCCGCCCCTTCCTCCTCGCACTGTGGCCACCGCGAGAGGGTTCTGGAGAGCTCCTTGGGACAGGAGCGCCCGGCCTGCTGGAGATTCTTGGTGGGACGGCCCCAGGTCCTGACCAGCCAGCGGCTGCCCCTTCTGCAGGGAACGGCTCGGCTCGGGGATCGCTTCGGGCTTAATTCAGGAACGGCATTCTCATTCTCATTCTTTTCTTTCTTTTTTTTAACGGAGTCTTTGTGCTCATGTTGTGTTTATATCTGTACGTTTTATTTTCCAAGGGGACACGGACTTTGAAGAGGGACCAACAGCCCACTGTTTACAATGTGTACATTTAGATATGTATGCGCCATACATATATATCTATCTAGCATTCGTACTTCTTGTAGTACAGTAAACGTGTTTAATCATGCAATATATTAGAAGAAGAAACAGCACATTATTTTCTTGGTTTCTACCCTGGAAGGTTGGGTTGGTTTGTTTCTAACTGTGCGTTTTATTCTGCGCCCCCCCCCATTTCCGTGGAAGTCTTCAGACCCCTGGGGTTCACTTAGGCCGTGGTTCTCCAGCCCCCACCCGCACCCCTCCCCCGCACTCCCTGTTTTAGGGGCCTTCTCTCTTGTTATAAAAAACAAAACAAAAGACAAAAAACTTTTTACCGAGTGAAACATGGATGCCACCTTTATTGCCATTCTCACCAATGTAAATACTGATACTAACGGAGAATTTTGACTTTGCATTCTGTCAGAATACTTGTGTTCAAATAAAAATTACCAACAAAAAAAAAAAGTATTTTGTCTAAGCCTCTCTTGTATGGGTCTGAACTGAACTGGCAGCTCTATGAAAGGAATGTTCTAAACTTGGCTTTGCTTTTGCCTGGCACATTATGGTTGGCGTTTCTCTAGTTCAGCCTGGCACCTCCAGATGTGCTGGGACTGCCAGCTCCCAAAATTGCAGGCCAGCGTAGCCTTCTGGGGCAAGATCTACATCTCCAACGGCAAAGCCCATCCTGTCGTGTAGGATAGGCCACTGGTTTCCCCATTCTGGGAAATCTCCATGGGAATGCAGAGCACGCCTGCCAGTCCCAGCAGCCAAACAGTTACTAGCAAGTTGGATCAGACCTCCACCCTGTGGTGTTGCAAGATGTGTTTGTGTATGTGTCTTGCGCTATTACAGTCCGCTAGCATATCTAATTTCTAAGTTGGCTTCGTTGAGCACATTAGTCAAAGCCGTTTCTGACAACTTCACTGGTAGTGTGCTTTTCATAAGCAAATCCTGCCGGTGTGTGAGTTGGCTGCTATTCCTGGGGGCTCTTCGGGGGAGAGAGGGGCCCACCGGGAAGCAAACGGAATTTTGACGCTTCTGATGAGTGCCAGCGTTGACGCCGAGATGGACAGCTCCAGTTGCACCCACCTGCAGGAGGTCAGAATACGCAGCAGGTCTGAGAAACCCCCAGCGGTTGTCTTGCAGAGGATCTCAGCACCAGCATGTGCATTATTTTTGGCATTCCAGAAATACAGTAGAAGAACTGCCACACAGAGGTAGAGAAACGGTCTCTGAGGAGTCAGATGCCCTGCTGGATCTTGCATGGGCAGCCTGCTCTCTCCAGCTATTGTCATCAACCCAGATGCTTTGACTCTGAACGTTCGGATTTCTGCAATCGAGGCCGATCAATCCTGTGGCACAGAGGCAGACTAAATTATGACTGAGTAGCACTGGTGTGCCTTGGCAATTTAATTATGAGGAGGGAACTGCGATAAGGTTTACCCCAGTAAATCGACCTCCAGATTGTCACGGATGATGCGTACGTTCTGTTTGCATCCTTAGATTCAACAAAGGTATACCATTTGGTATAATGCATTATTACAGAATGCTCCAATACACCTTATTTTCTAGTCAGCTGCATCCGACTCTGGCATGTTTGAAAGCGAGCAGCTCTGCACGCAGAAAGAGCGTCTCAGAGATTAACACAAGCATCTGAGAGAGAAGAACCTTAATCCCTGGCATCGATTGCATGCCAGCAATTTGGAATGGGGTGCTTCATGGTTTCCAGAGTTGGGACTGAGCTCGGAGAATTTGAATCTTTTGCATCAGATATTAATCAGCCTTTTGCTTCCGGTGTTCAGCTCTACAAGGCATTGCTTGATGCCTAGAAATTCCTTTTATGCCTCAGCTGATCTGAGATTTAATCTCTCTTCTGCTGTGAATGGAAGAAAAGAAAGATAGCTGAGTAGGGAGCCTCTGGGTTTCTATGGTTGGCTTATTTGTTCTATTTTTCTAGATAGATTGGATTAGATCTTCATAGCTCTAAATGTTGATTTTATTTCTTACCTGCAGCTTGCTGTAGATTTTGGAAACCTTCCACAAAATGATCAGTGGTTCCTGCACTTGTTAGTTTCAGAATTCTGTGCTGGTAAGAGGTGTTGGAGATGCGGGGGGGGGGGGGTTATTAGTTAATTGAACATATTGTCGCATCATCCTAAAGCAGAGTTATCCATGGTTTACAGAATAAACCATAATCGATGGATTCACGCCACATGGTAAGCTATAACTTATTTTATAATGTAAAACTGCAGATTCACACAACATGCTAGCTAAAATAAGAAAACATTTCGGTTCCATGGTTGTCTGAACCCAACCAGAGAGTGATTTCAGTGCTGCAGCTGAGTGTAAGGTCTTTCTTTAGAAGGAAAACTTGCAAGCTTTTAAAGGGTAAGGAGAAATTTAATTTCCTCTGAAGAAATAAAACCCAGTTTATGCACCTTGGGCTAAGCCACAATAAAGTTTGAGTAAAAAAAGATTGCATAAAAAAAAGGAGGAAGAGAAGACTTCAAAGCATGGTGTCAGCCGAAGGTTGGTTGTAAGGGTGGAATCAGCCTTTTGTGGTGCTGTGCTATGTTCTTCCCAACTGAGGGTCTACAAAAAGTAATTACTGGAAGAAACTAGGAATTTTACTGGTTCGGATTTTGGCATGTTGCTCTATTAAAAGAGCAGAACCCAAAGCAGAGTAATGCTCTTTAAGAGCCAACCGAGCAGCCCCAAAGAGCGCGCATGCTTCAAGTTCTCCGTTGTCAGCAAGACATTACAAAAAAGCAGGTGGCGGGGAAGAAGCAGGAGAGTCCCAAAAGTGAGGCTGGTCCAACGCAGTTCAAGGCCATCTCCAAGACAGCAACTGCAGGCCAAGTGCATTTTTCATGACAGGACAGCTGCTATTCTGGACAAAGAAAATGCTAGCTTTTCCAGTTTTGAAAAAATAACATCTTCAGTCTGTACTGGGTGAAGTTCATATGCGCCTGCCCTGGCAAAGAGCAAATATAAAGAAAAAACATCAGTTTTTATATCTGTCGAGATAAAATGTGAATTTCACCAGGGGTAAAATGCCACTGTAGTTTTACCTTGCCTCTGGAAGGATTAGAGCCTTCTGAAAGTCTGTTTTTGGGGTAGTAGTAAATCCTCTTCCAGTGCAGCTGGATCCCAGTGTGGGCTTTTAAAATGTGCAGTGCCATCTTTATACAAGCTAATGCTCTGGAGAAGCTTTTTCCAGGGGCCCCGTATTACCCGTTGGCCAGTTCTCCTTGCTTGGTCTGTTCCTGCTCTCCTGATTGTGTGTGGAAGAGGAGATGAGACCAGTTGCTTGGGGCCCCGTATCCTCCAAGCTGAATGCATTTTTAATAAGTTTCCAGGATGATTGGCAGCTCCAATTAAAAACACAAAGTTGTGATTCTCGAAAGGAATTGGCAGGTCTGTCTAACAGCAGGTGGGGAGGGAGGTGGGGAAGGGAGCTTGTCATTCATCGTGCAGGAAGTTTTGAGACCTGCCATTCTCCTTTGATATTTCTCAGGCCATTAGCCATTACCTGCTTGCAGTTGGGCCAGTATCAACGTGGATGGTGGTCTGGAAGCTATGTGTCTCCAGGGTGTGGAGCAAAATGAAGAGGAGGAGGAGGAACAGGTCAGGTTGTGCAGAAGCAGATGGAGCTCCCAAGGAGGACAGCCATTGCATTATCAAAGGCCAGAATCCTTCCAGTGGAGGAGGAGGAGGAGGAGGAGGAGGAGGAGGAGGAGGAACACCCAAACCCAGGCTGCTGTGCAAGACCTCATGGCACACTTGGGGTGTGCTTCAGGCAGGTCCTCTGCGAGGCTGTTCTGGCATTGGCTATAGGACAATTCAGGGCTGCCGAGGCTGATTCCTGCTGTCTTCTGGCTGTAGAAGCCCCTCTGCCTTAGACTAAAGGTAAGGCTCTGGTGTCCATCAAGCGTGCAGCTTTTGTGGATTCCCAAAGAAGCCAAGGTAGGTGGCAAAGTGCTTTGCCTTGGGTTTCCAGCCTCAGCTAGTATCTTCTGGAACCTGAGCAACTGAGCAGTGCTCACGCTGCTTGTTTTATTCTTTTCCCAACATGCTGATCCCTTGGCCCACGACTGAGGCTGCTCTGCCTTATCCAGAGCCACTGTTTCCCCCTTCCTGCTGTGCTCGAACTCTGTTCGAGCTGTTTCCCCAACTCTCCTGTGGCCTTGCTGCAGCTTGTAAACTACAGGCGAAATGGTGACTCAAGCAAGCCCAGTGAAAAATGGCCAACTCTAGAGAGCCTGCAGAGACTGGTGACGGGATCACTTCCCGCTCAGGGAGGCAGTTGGGCTAATTAGTCACCATCAGACCTTGGCGGAGCTCCTCTGAGACCTGTCTGAGTTGGCCCTAACTGTAATAATTAAGAAAGGGGAGGGAGGTCTTGGAGAGAGACAGTCATCCGGGTGTCTTAGCCAGTCCCCCAGGACTGGGCCCTGGCTGCATGATCAAGGCCCTACCCCTTTTAATGCAACTGGGGCTTCAACTGAGGCTTCCATCTCGCCTGTTTCGACACACACACGTGCAGATGCCCCTGCCCCCTCACTCCTCCAGCGACACGTACTCCCAGGCTGTCCTTCCCACGGAATGGGGCTCCAGTTAAACAGCAACCCTGCCACGGCTAGGGACATACACAAAACTTTCCAGCATTCCGAATCTCACATTTTGCGGTCCTCCGGCCCAAAGCCGCCCTCGGTCTGTTCAGTCCTGGCTCCTGAACTTGGGGAGACCCTCTGCCTCACGCTGGCCCACTGCAACCCTCTTAGCTGAAACCACTAGAGGTCAACCCGCCCTGCGGTCACTGCAGGGCCAAAGCGTGTGCCTCATTCAGTGTCTCAAAATGCCCTCATTCTGGGCAGCTTTGAAACAGAATTGGACACACGAAGGGAGAGGGGCTTTATGATGACTAGAAGGGACCTCTGCAATCAGCCGCAGACTCTCTGCAAGAAGCATGATGGATGACCGAAGAGGGGAACCTCAGAGCCAGTCTAATGGACGTCCTCATCTCTTTCCTCCTGCTTCATAGAGACAGATAGTAAAGATTCACGGGAGGTGTTCTTCCTTCAGTGTCCAGGCTGTCTACCATCTGAAGTTAGTTTTATAAAACAAATTATAAAAAGTATTTGTAAACTACGAAATGTCCATAACTGAATTGCTCCACATGAAATAGACAATGGTCCTAGGCCTGGGTGAAACAAAAATACTGTCACTACTTTTGTAACAGGCAACAGAATTTCCTGATGTTTAAAAAACACTCCATAACAGTACTGATGTTGAATCTTCCCGCTGACTTGTATAAAAAACTTCAACAGCAAATGTCACCGAGTTACTGGCTTAATTTCCATCATAAAAGCTGCAAGTGTGCTTTGTACAGAATGTCTGGGAATAAAAGGAATACCAACAGCAGAAATGAAAATATGCAATTATGCCTTTCTGGCAAAGTTAAATTACATTAGAGCCCAAAGAAGCAGACAGAACTGTAAGAATACAGCACCGTACAGGCTAAAAGCGAAGATCCTGCATTGTCTAGCCTTTAATTGATTAGGATACATTTACTGATTAGAGCATCTTGGCCCATAATGGTCTACGAACCCTTTCTTAAATTCCTTTGCTTTTCAGTTCATGTGGGAGGCGTGCAGCGGCCTTCTTTACACAACATGCGCAGCAGTAATGCAGTTTGCTCGATTTTGATATAGCAGGTAGCGTGAACCAAGCTGAAGAGGTGCCATCCTTGAATAGTGCCCGGGATGGGTAACCGGGGTGAAATGTGACTGTCAACTAGGCAAGGAAGATGGATCGCATGATCTACGCTGGCTTTCCAGTTGGCTACTGGGAAAACCTGAGGGCTTGGCCTTAGAGTCCCTTAGAGGCCAAACTGGTTAAGAGCCTGAGGGCCTGTGCCTCCCATCCAGCCCTGTTCGAGGGTGAAGAGCTGCAGGCGAGGCCCCTCCGCAGCCAGAGGGAGAGGACCTTCCCTGGCATGTCTCCCAGGCATGGCACTTCTGGAGATAGTATGCTCGGCATTTATATTTTGTTTTGCTTTGCTTCTGAGTCAGTCTTGACTATATGGGCAAATCCATAGAGTTTTCTAGGCAACATTTTCAGAAGTGGCTTGCCCTTGCCTCCTTCTCTCCAGGGCTGAGAGAGAGGGACTGTCCCAGGGCCACCCAGCTGGCTTCAGTGCCTAAAGCAGGACTAGAAATGAGGTTTCCCAGCTCCTAGTCCAGCACCTTAACCAGTAAACCAAACTGGCTTAGCAATTAGCCACTTGGAAACAGAAACGCTACACTCACATACCATGTTTGATGAGATGACTGAGTTAACGCTTGGATTCATACAATGATTTAATCATAAGTGAATGAAATAGGCTAGGTCCATGCAACATACTAAGGTACAAAACAAACCAAGATTAACACTAATGTTCTGCATTTTGGGTGAATGCATCCTGTAGGTCTTTAAGGATCTGATTAAGCATAATAGATGCCCATAATCCAAGAGGGACTACCAGTTCTTGTAGGAGAGCCATGTTAATCTATGATGGCTTAAGATACCAAGAGGAGTATGGTAGCAACATTTCCAATTAACAAATATTATTCAAAGACAGAAGCTTCTATGCTCCCAACCCTCTCCTGATCTTTTGCTCCCAGTTCTTTGGCATACTCTGTGCTCAAGGGTTAGCTAGTTGATGCTGATCATGATCGGTTGAGGCTGCTTTTACAAACACAGAGATAGCCCCCTGCTGAAGCGACCTGCAGTTGGGGAAAACGAGAACGGATTGGTTTTAAAGTGATTTGCAAACGGAAAGTAGTGTGACAGGCCTCACAGTTAGTCTTCGCACACGTTAGCCACACACGTGCCATCTAGTGGGCAGTTACTTATCCGGCATCCTTTTTGTTTTACTCGACAGTTATTTTCTGCTGTGGCTGTTCTGGGCAGTGACTTTCCTATCAGTTTTGGAACACTTGGAAATCAAATCTGGTGGCAGAGCAGGGGAATGAGAAGGTGTTCCCCACGATCCTGCCCCTACCCTTCAGGTGGATTCGACTCAGTCTGGGTGAGCTTCGAAGTCCGGGAGTGTTGGCGTGTTTCATCCGGCTAATCGGTTGCATGCAGAAGGCCGACCCTCCTGGGTTCAAGCGGTTTTGCCTAGGAAGTGCGTATGGCTTTGGTGCGCCTGGAGGTTCTCCGAGCACACGTGGTTAGCTTACCTGAAGAGAAGCATGGAAGTTTGCAGGGGGAAACATTGGCAATGCTGCTACCGAGAGACTCTTGAAGAGGCGTGCGTGTTTGGGGTTCAGCGCGGATTGTGAAGGGAAGGGTTGTTTATTAGGCATGCATATAAATTCGGAAGCAGAATTGTCCAGGAGAAAGGACAACTGGAAGGTAAGCGTTGCGTTGTGGATTACAGACATTAACCTCTTTGATATCTGGGTTTATAATAACACAGCTGGAACCTGGTGGGCAGTTAGTTCCTTGTGCTCCAGCCAACTTTGTGGCTTAACCCTTTAACCCTCCAGATGAGAGGGTGCAGGTGGAACTGGCTTGAGCTTTGGGGAATGCCCATGACTCCCACCCCCTCTCCCCTTCCTATTAATATGTATTCCCATGGAAGATATTGCAGTCTCAGCCAATGAGCGGCTTGGCCTCTGGAGCTTTGAAGATCCCCATTTAACAAGCCCATGGAAAAGAACGGAGGCGGGAACTGATTAAAATCCACGGTACCTGGAGGCCTGATGGTGGGGCAAGCAGAATTCTGCTAATAGGCCAGGGCAGCAAGACAATCACGCTCTCCTCTTTCTTTTGCATGAATAGTGGGGGCAGATTTAGAGAAGAAGCTGAAGCTTCAGGGTTTCTAACGCGTTTATCCTTTGAAAGGACCCGGCAGAAGCCGATCCCATTTCATTTTTCATTTAAAAGCCAGGGAGACTTTTAAATCTGACCTTTCAATGGACTCTTGAGGGTAGCCCCCGGCTGCAATCTCTTGGGGGGCACTTCTGGTTTTTTGCATGTCTTAAAAGGAGATCAGCTCTGGAGCACAGATTTATCCCCCACAACCCCACCTAATCCTTCTTACTATCTCCTGTGCAAAACCTGTGAGCAACCTCAGAAGCTGGGGCGGGGATGCTGGCACTCTATCCAGTTTTTCCTCTTGTTCCTCTCCCGGCCATTTCCGCCACCCTGAAAAATGGTTTCCGGGGTACCCCTGCCCGCTTCTTTGGGGCACCGAAGGGAATCTTAAGAAAAGGCTGCCCATTCCTCTTTAGGTCAGCTAACCCTTGCTGATGGTTTATGGATCCAAATTTGGGGGGGCGGCACGGGAAGAAGAACGGCCTCTTCCACATCTGTTCCTCCCTAGTGAACAGCCACAGGAATGAAGAAGAAGGAACCGCTGGACGGGCAGCAGTTCAACGAGCCACTGCCTCCATCTAGTGGCACCTGAAGAGGTACCAGCGCCCGTTTCCAGGTGAAAGGCGGGTTCTTCCGAGCCGGAGGAGAAGGCCGCGTCCTCCCTGCCCTTCCTGGGCTGGGGCAGAAGGGGGGCTTCCAGGAGCCTTCTGGCCAAACGCACCCAGGAGAGGCCAAGGGGGCACAGGCGGGCCCACCGGTCTTCGCTCTTTATCGCGTTCTGCCTCATCCTGGGCTGAGCAGCGCCGCCTCCCGCTGCTCGCGCTTCTGCCGGGCGACGCGGTTCGTGGTTTCGATGTGGGACTGTTAAGGCAGTAACTGGCCTAAAATAGGAGTTTTGCGGCTCCGTGCCTAAAATCTGCTTTGCTTCAGGCGTGGTAAACGGTAGAACTTTTTGTTTTTTTTCCTTTTCACCCAGACCTTCCTGGATTCTTAGGATGATTTTTGGGTGCTCCCAGAACGGCCCTGAATAAACCGTAGAATAATAGGTGTTGTTATTAATGTTGTTGTTGTTATTTGCTGCTCATAGAGTCCCAGATGGAACACAAGGCCGGAGCGAATAAGAAATCCGCTTGAGATGTTTAGGGAAATTTAGATGTTTAGAGATTTTTAATTCCCGTTTAATCTGCGAGGACTGCAGCCCTGAGAGGTCCAGGCGGAATTCAAACTCGGCCACTTTAAGATGGGTGGACTTCAACTCCCAGAATCCCTGGCCGGAGTGTCCCGTGGTCTTCGCCGGCTGGGAACTGTGGGAGCTGTAGGCAACCAGGCTGCCCCGGGGTTCGGGGCTTCGGCTCCCAGCAGCCCCTGCGCAGAGCAAGAGATTGTGGGAACTGTAGGCGCACGTCTCCCAAGATCGCCCGGGCCTTCGCCGCCGCGGATCCCCGGAGCGTGGAACCTTCGCGAGTGGAGTCTCGCCTCGCGGGTCGGGACGGGACGGGACGGGACGGGCTGGGCTAGGCGGGCCTCAGCGGCAGCCGCACCCTCCTTCCCACAATACTTCGCGAAGAGGCTCTCCCACCGCATCGGTGTTTTGCATAGCCGCGCCCAGGAGGAGGGCCTGCCGCCGCGGCTCCCTCCTTCCCGCAATGCCTCGCGAAGGGGGCCGTCCGCCGGGCGTGGCTTTGCGTAGCCCCGCCCCCGGTTGCCGCGGAGACGGCGAGACGCGCCCGGGGCCCTACGTCGCTCCCCGGGCTTCGGCGGGCCCAACCGGTGCAGCTCCGCCCTGGCCCCGGCTCGGCGCGGGAGGACCCAGCCGAGGGGCGGCCTTCTCCGGCCCCGACCGCGATGTCGGAGGGGCGCGGGTGGCGGGAGTTCCTGCGGGACGTGGACGAAGTCGGTGAGGGCGGGCGAGGGGCCCTGCAGGCGGGGCGGTTTCGCTCGGACGCGCGTCCCCGCCGGGGCTGTGGAGCCGGGCGGGCGCGGGCCGTGCCCTGCGGGGGCTCTTGACCGGGACCCCCGGTCCGGCCGGGCATCGGAACGCCCGGAAAGTCCCTCCCGAGCCCCGCGAAGGTGGCCCCTCCGCCCGCCGAGGAGCCCCGGCCCGGGGAGGGCGATCTGAAACGCTGCCGGGGGCATTCTGGGCGAGGCGGCACGGACGTTCAGGGTTGGCCCCTTTAAGACGGGTGGACTTAAATTCCCAGAATTCCCCAGCCAGCCTTGCTGGCTGGGGAATTCTGGGAGTTGACGTGCCCCCGTCTTAAAGGGGCCGAGGTTGAGCAACCCCGACTTTGATTGCAACTGCCTCTTGCCCTGTGGCCCCCTCCCCACCTGCAAACCGCCCAGGACTTAGAACTCCTGACTTGCCCCACCTTCCTTCTCTTTCCAAATGATCTATTTCTCTTTTTAAAAAAAAAAACATTTCCAGCCGACTTGATCCAAGGGCTGAATTCAACAGACCCGGCCATCCAGGAAAAAGCCATTGCGGGTGCCGAGAAAAGACTCAGTTCCGCTTCAGATGAAGAGGGGGCGAAACGGAAGCCGAAGCTGGACAGGACCCTCATCAACACGCGGCCTCCGGTACCGCTTCGTTCGGCGAGAACCAAGCAGAAGGCGACGGGGAGTTGTCAGCAGCCCATCAGCGTGTTCCTGCCCACCGTTTAGCCCCCTCCCTCCCTTGGCCCGGTGGATGTCGCATGCACAGTTTGGGAAAGCGGGGAATAAACCCCTGAACGATAAGCCTGCTGTGGCAAGAAGAAGCGCAATAGGTCATAAACGGTCCTAGCTTAAATCACTAAATCCATAAATATCCCCCACCCCAAAAGTGGGCTTGAAAAACAGCCTTCTCTTGGAGCCAGCAGAAAATCTTTTCCAGCCCCCTTGCGGTGTCGGAGGGGTCACACCTGGGAAGGGAAGGCATTTGGGCAGCCTCCTCCAGGTCTTTTGAGACATCCCTTGCCTCTGAAAAATTCATTCCCCCGCCTGGGGCGGATGCGGTCCTGACCCCTCAAAGAGGCTCGTCTGTCAGCTGGGTTGTATCCTATAAACGTCACACAAAATTATTCATCCAGGCAGGCTTCATTTAATTTTAAAAGGTTTTTATCCTAATTTTGTCACTGTATTACACCCAATTATATTATAATGTATATAGGGCATGTAATCCTTGAAAAGGCAAAAGATGATATATGCCTTCCTTAAATGAATTAATCAGGAGGTAGGTACCTCTAGTTCCCTTTATGCAACTTGTATTTGCCCTACACATAGAAATCTGTTCAGGAGTGGCTCCCTAACATTTTTGTCCCCAGGAAGAGGAATTTTCTTTTGAAAGGTTCTACCTACGAAGTGCAAAGTGGTATGCCATTAATGTCACTTAAAGTGCTAGCCCGCAGCTGCCATTTGCCCAACTGAAATGCCTGCAGAATCCTGGGCCAAATTGATTTTTCTGTCTTGTGCCCAGAATTATTAAGGCCCTTTGTTTTCATTCCACCGTGTAGATTTTTAAGGTTATTGACTTAAATTAGCTTTGACAGCTTTGGAAACACTTTTTGAGGTGTAGGTTATTGTGCAGTCGCATTTAAGTGGCTTTGAAAAATGAGTCCGATTCATTTTTCTCACTTATATTTTTGTCATGCCGTAAAGGTAAAGTCCCCTCCAAGTTCAGCTCGACTTCTGGTGACTTCATGGAGACGTCCCTGTACTTTTCTGGGCAGCGATATCAAGAGGCTTGCCATTGCCATCTGCTGCGGGTTGTGTTTTTTGGACTTCCGGGTCTAGCTAACAGGCCTGGCATTCCTTGGTGGTCTCCCATCTGAGGAACAGCCAAGCCTGACCCTCCTTAGCTGCCCAGCCTGCTGCTGCTGCGACAAAGTAAAGACTCGTAGGAGTTCATATGACCCCTGGTAGATGCACCCTAGGTTTCTCAGCAGCCATACAGAAATGGTCTGTCCATGCCTTCTTCCACAAGTTTTTTCCCCCCCGCTCCCAGTCTAGCCCACAGCCCTGAATTTTCCTAGTGGTCTCCTCTCTACATAGTGGTCGAACTCTCTTTAGGGTTTTTCTTCTAATGAGGCAAGGTCAGCCGGCCAGGTGTCGCCCTCTGTTGAGAAGGCTACCTGTTCTGTAAAGAAAAGGATGCCCGCCCTGGGAAGCAAATGCCAGCCTAGCCGACTGCCCTTGGATTTCCTGGAAACTTCCCATCCGAATGCTAACCAGGCTTGATCCTGCTTAGCTGCCAAGCCCAGACAAGGTTAGCTGGCTAAAGCAAAGCGGAATACTGTGGTTTGTCTGTCCTCCCTCCCCACAGCATCCAGCTGATGTTTTGCTTTCCTTCCTCTCTTCTAGGGGTTGCCGAGTCAGGAGGAAATGATGAATCCTGGTAAGAGATCATGTCAGGTGTGTTTGGAACTGAAGTGCCACGTGTTCTTGCCTGTACTGTAAGCCAACTCTTGCCCAGATATCGTGAACCAGCATAAAGCTCGGGAGAGACTCTGGTTCTTCCCTTTCTGGTGGGAGGGAGCATGGAGTGAAAGCAGCAGCCACTGCTCATACTTTGACCTTTGGAATAAACCAGCCCGTGATCTCCAGGAAGTTCCTGGGGTCCCTGCCTGCCCTTCTGTGTGGAGGGAGCTTCCTGCTCATGGGAGATTCACTGGGTTTCCTCACAGCCCCGAGGCCCTCCTCGTGGCACAGCGGGTGGGAGACGTGCCTTCTGTCCATCCTTGGACCTGGATTGGCCTCGCATAACCGCTGAGCAAGTTTTCACCTCTAAAATCAGAACTGCCCTCAGTTGGCTACCTAAAGACATCAGTTCTTACATACTTCGTTGGCTGGAAGGTGCAATTCAGGGTATATTAATCACTTCGTTAGCCTGAAATTAGAAAGCTCCACTCTCTTAGAAATGTTGCTTTTTTCAAAGCAGGGGCTACACTCTGTCTCTACATTCTGGATCTCTGTAGAGGAAAGCTTATGACTCCCATTCTAATTTGGTGCCACCTTAATGAAATGGCCTTTTTAGATTTCCACTTCATGTCTCTGAAATGACTTTGCTCTGCAGTTTGACTTTGCTTTTTAAATGCCTGTGTCCTTTTCCCTTTGATTGAATTTCCATCTTTGCTTTGCTGGCTTTTAGAGAGCTTTCTGGCTGCTTTAGAAAAGGATGCCCAGGAGCGAGCCAGAAGAAGGAAAGAAAATGAAGCCTTGGCAAACGGTAAGAGTTGGATTGGTGTCTGGCAGGGGTGGCTGGAGTTGTTGGTTAGAAACAGAAGACCTGGGACCTTACCCCCAGGATCTCGGTTTCTGGCAAAGCTTTTGTGGGGCATTCAAGCCTCCAGCAGTTTTGGGAACGGCCCAAGGTTGGATGATTGATCACAAAGCATCGTTGCAGCTCAACAAGGGGCAATAACAGATTCTTACAACTCAACAACCCCAGTAGAACTTAATGGTTGTTCGACAACAAGAGCCTTGCTGCTCTCCTCCAACTTTCCAACCTACAACTTGAGCGTAAGTATCAGCCCTACCAGGTAGACAGACTAAGAAACAGACAGCATGCAGACCTATTTATTAGAACGGCTCTAGTAACAGACTCTTGCAAGGCTGAACGTGCTTCCTTCCCACCCCTGCCCCACCCCTTTTATCTTTGTGTGAATTAAGTGGAGTGCAGGGCTGAGCCATTTGCACAAACAGCTTTCTTGACCTGGGCTCAAGTCTCATTTATCTGATCATTGCCTTGGTAGCAGATCTTCCCTCTGTCCTCTATATTCACTACAATAACTTGACTTTTTAAAGATGCCTTTGATTATTCCCCTTTCCTGCAGCCCTAAAAGAAAAAGGGAATGATGCTTTCAGCAAAGGGGACTATGCTTTGGCTGTGCAGAACTATACAGAAGGCCTGAAGAAGCAGAAAGACATGTCAGCCCTGTATACCAACCGAGCCCAGGTCAGTGTGCCAGCGTAAGTCCTGCGCTTCTTACCTTTAGCGGGCACAGCCCCTCCCCCAGCACCTTTGCTTCCTGGTCCTCGGCTCCTGCTGGGGGTCCTGCCCGTGGAATACAGCCGCTGCCTTTATCTGTTGCACAAAGGCCAGCTTGGTGCTGTTGATCCCTTACTCCAGTGGCCTGTTGCTAAGTAGCAAAATAAATAAATTAAAAATTCCTGTCTGGGGAAAGACAGCTCTACCAGTCTCATGCTGATGAAAGAGTACCTTGGCTCTTCCGTTCTGTCAGGGACATGAAAGGCATTGCGTGCTGTTCCCGAGCTTCTGCATGAAGGAAGCTCCTACATCACACGGAAAACGTTTAAACGTCCATAGGCAGAGTCGTCTGTTCTTATCTCTTCCAGTTCCTGCTTTTTTCTCTCCCTTCTGAAATTTTGCATTGGACATTTGCAAGCTTCATTTCCCAAAACATACCTGTCAGGATCCATCCTTTGATCTCTCTCAGCTCTCTTTTACTTGGAAGATTTCTTTGGAGTTATCCTTTACCCTGGTGCACTTCTTTAACCAATGCTGAATAATTAAACAAAATTTGGCTACCTTGTTCTGTGTCCTTTCCCTTAAAATCCTCAGCCTCAAAATTCTGCCTGAATCAAGATGTTTATTTAAAGAATCAAATCCCACAAATTTGTACCTCAAAAAAAAAATGAATATATAGAAATACCTGGGTCCAGACTGCTCCCTGGGGCAGGGGGAGGGGAAGCTAATTTCATTGCAAGCAGGCCATGGCTTTGCCTCCTAGAGCAGGGCTGAACGCAAGCTAAGTGGAGCAGAATGAGCTTCCCCAGAGACCAGGATCTGCAGTAGTCTAGGCACGACCTTCAAACTTACTTTCTCCTAAATGTGTATTTCTGAGAGAGTTTGAGCCAGCAATATGACCACGTCTGCCTAGGTTTCCTTAGGCCGGCGGTTTATCTGGTCAGCGAATTAGCTCTTCTGCAAAGAAAGCCCTGCTGGAATGGCTGCACTTTGGGGTAACAGCCCCATTGAAACTTAACATGGTTCTTCTGGTTTATTTTGCTTTAGGCCTACCTCAAGCTGCAGAAGTACAAGAAAGCCATTCGTGACTGCAGCTGGGCGCTACGGGTAAGTCCCTCCTGCCTTTATTCACTGTCCTACTTGAGAGGGAAGTAGGGCCATGGATGGGCATGACCCGCCTTGCGAAACCAGTGTCCTAGCTTCTCATGTGTAAATGTCAGATATTTAGTTAAAAATGCCTGTAATCAATGCCAAACAGATTATTCATAGCACCTCCTAAGATCTTGTGAAGACTGAAACGTATTGTTCTGTGTCAGCTCTCTCAGGCTGGGTGACATTCACTTCAAAGCCAGAAAAGGAAAGAGTTGAACTGACAGTGTGTCTTCAATGACCTTCCATTAAGCAGCCTATTACTAAAGTAAGAGATTCTTCTGGCCTTGTAAGAAGAAAGGAACAGCCATTCTGCCAGCAGTTTGAGCCTCACTTCCCTTGCTTGTTTGCTTGTTCTTAAATCCTCAAAACCTCCATTTTGCAGATCCCACTCAATAAAAGGATCTCCTCCTGTTGCTTGGAGCCATCTTTAATGAGGCTGTACCGTCACCCTGCAAGGTGCCACCTTTTGTGGTATGGAGATGCCCTCTCACAGGAATTCCAAGAACTGTCTTGGTGCCTCAGTTGCTTTCTTCCAGGATTCTCTTTTATGGAACAGGAATTGGAGGCATTCATGGGAGCAGGACGACATTCCTACTAGTCAATCCCTTCTTTACAGGGTGCCCTCAGAAAAGGAGTTGCCGAGAATCCTAAGCAGGCCATCACTTAAGAGATCTGAGTCTTCTTTCCAGGACAATCCCCTTTGACCTAAAGCTTCTAGAGGACACACAATTTCCCAAACTCTTGAGAAATGCACTTGGAACACAAAGGGGAGCTTAATAATTGAACCATTGGTTCTTCTCAACTTGGAATATGGTTGGTTTAGACTGACAATCAGCTGTTTTACAGGTTCAAGATGTATCTACCTGTAAATTTGCCCAACTCGAAATACAGCGCTCTTTTAATTCTTTCTCCATGAGATAATCTCTCTTGTTTCAATATTCCATGTCCGTATTCCAAGTTCCCCTTGGTTTTCCACCTTCTTCCAGGCAATGCTGGCTTCAACTTTTCCAAATGTTGGTCTGTGGTAACAGTAGCAGACATGTTAGCAGTGCCTTGCCTTGCCTGCCGGCAGGTGTGGTGTATCTTCTCCAGCTGTCATCCTGGAAGAGCCCACAGCCACCAGCTCCTTCATCTTCCTCTACCTGTAGGACATCTTCGTCGTTTTCCTTTGAAGTGAAAAAGAAGGCTGATGCCCACTCTGTAATGAACTCTTGAAAACTTTCTGAAAGCTTTGCTTCTTTGTCATCTGGTGATGCCACAAGTGCCATAGATTTGTATAGCTTTTCTCTTTATCCAATTCCAGCTTCGAATGCCAAAGTGGTGGCCCTAACTCAGCATTTTAAGATTGATGGTACCTCTAATTTTGGAAGGAAGCATAATAACATTGTTAGCAGTTTGGGTGTTATTCGATCTAGAAACCTTCTCAAATGGCTGGAGTGTTGTTTATTTGACTTTTTTAAGCTGGTATAGTCCTGGGTTTGTCTTGTTTGCCTTGTTCTGAATCTGTGCTCTGAGTGGCAAGGTGGCATTCAGTCAAACACGTGATAGGCAGTTGGCACCTGCCTGAATTAACTTTGACCCATATGGTCTTCTGTTAGAAAATGAAAAGCAAGTAGTAATGTTCTAAAAATGCTTGAAACACCATCAGTTTTCAGAAACAAGCTGCTACCATTCAGGGATCCCGCGGGGGGTGGGGGGATGGTGAGAAAAGACAAGATGGCAATCAGAACCACACAGTCCATGCCCCTTTTTTATATGCAGTTGCAGCCTGCATCTTGACTTCTTTAACACCCACCCCCACCAGCGAACACCCTGCTGCCTTTATTGTAGCACTAAATCACTGGAGGGACTTCCCTAGTTACACGTTTTGCTAAACAATTCTCTTTAATGCAGTGCGATGAAAAATGCACGAAAGCCCTCTTCCACATGGGAAAGGCATACTTGGCCAAGAAGCAGTTCCAGCAGGTGAGACCTCACCCTGTTTAGGGTCTGCTCTATACCAAGTTATTACTATGTGCATACGGAGGCTATTGGCTTGTTCAGATGGGCAGCGGGGATTCTATCGGTCTTAAAGCTGCAGAATTCTGCTCGTGGGTCTGCATTGTCGTTGAGAAAGAAAATCAGGCAGATAGAAAGGTGTCCCAAGGAGATAGTCCTCAGGAAATCATGCTCAGAATTGGTAGGCCTGATGCCTTTGCCCTCATTGTGTTGACTAAAATATTAAAAAGTACTTTAATTTTAAACTTCCTGGTGGCTCCACTTTTTGGGAGAAAAATCAGGAAGAGGATGGTTGTATCTTGGTTGGTTACAGGCACTCAGAAGAACCTATATTTCTCATTATTTGTGTGGGGCAAACGGAAAATGGTTTGCATGCTTTTAATGCCTGTTTTTAAAAACCAGAGTGGGCATGGAGGGTAAAATTAGTTTTTTTCCCCTTCCCTGCTGTTGTTTTGGAGAAAATATCTTATCTGAAACTAATACTGTCCCTGGAAAGACTTGACTATTGGAATGGCTGCCTCTTGCTTGCCTTCCCCTCCATGTCAATTTGCAGTGTCAGAAGAGACTTCTTTTGTTCATTTCAAAACTGCAGGAGGACAGGAAAAATGTAAGCCTCCCCCCAGCTCAGACTGCCTTACTTATCAGGCCCCAGAAGAAGTAGTCTGCACTGTAAGAACCTGCAGCGTAAGAGCAGTTTGGGGTTTTGTCCTCAGAACTGAACTGTGAAAGAATCTCGGGGAACCGGGAGAGCCGGAGCTTGGATTTCAGCAACCGGGGAGGTGCCTTTGTGCTTCACGTTAGCCACGGGGTCAAGCCTTTCCTCGATTGCCCCATCCACATCCTCTTCTCCTCTCTGTGCATTACTGCTGATATTTGTTCCCCCCTTCTGCTTCTAGTCGAGAGAGTGCTACCTGAAGATTTTAGAAATTGACCCCCGGAAGGAGAAGCTGTGCAAAGGTAAGAAGCCTGACCCTCCTTCGGCACCCGCCGCCATTGTCCGGCTAATCGCCAAAAGGCCAGACGCGCTCCCCAAAGGATGGAACCCGGCAGTTGTGCCTCGGGTGGCTTCAGGACAGGGCCCCGCCGTCATCCTCGGTTCATTTCCTCCCAGTTCTTTCCGCCACACCGTCTGTCAGTTCTGCCTTTCCCGCTGCCAGGTTGCATAAATGAAGTAGACTCAGAGGAGAAAAAATTGGGCGAGGAGGAGAGAGCCGCAGAGGAATACCAGTCTGGGAAGCCCACAGCTGTCTCTGTGAAGGAGCTGCTTCGGAAGCTCGGCAAGCCAGATCAGGACCCTCTTTATTACGCGGGGGGCATTCGGCTCCTGATCAACGTGATTCAAGATTGTGAGTGCCCCGTGGAATAGGCAGCCTGCCAGGCTAAGCCTCAGGGAGCCTCCTGTTTGCCCGGTGCCCCACATGGGTAACTGGAAGTGCCTTATGCTGTATGCCTCAAAGCAGGGTTTCTCAACCTCAGCCACTTTAAGATGGGTGGACTTCAACTCCCAGCATGGAACCTGGCAGTTGTCCCTCAGGCGGCTTCAGGACAGGGCCTCGTCCTGTTCCTCATGCTGGCTGGGGAATTCTGGGAGGTGAAGTCCACCCATCTTAAAGTGGCTGAGGTTGAGAAACCCTGCCTCAGAGGGTCTTGCCCAGAACACCAGGAAATGTTCCTGTATTGACTCTTAATCCTGGGTTTCAGCTAGCGAGATAATGCTCTTCCCTGAGCAACTTCTCTGACGTGGTTCTGTTTGAATGTGTTGCAGGCACTGAGCAAACCTTGTTTAGGACAAACGGCGGTTTCAGTGTCATCAGTGACAACAAGGTCATAGAGCGGTAGGTGTGCTCGTCAGGAGAAGGGTGGGAGAAGGCTTCCCACGGCATAGCAGCCACGGGATGATGGGCAGGAGACAAAATCGTTTCTGTGAATGGCAGAAGGGCTGAGCAGCCCCTTGCACGGCAGCCACATCGTATTGAGCTTCGTGCACCACCCACCCAGCCTCTTCAGAGGGCTTTGCCTTTTTAGTTTGCAAGAGCAGTTCGGGCATCACAGAGACCGGAAGCCTTTGGCGGCCAATTCAGATGTCTGAAAAGTGCCCACTGAGGCATTCAAGGGAATGAGAGCATTTTGCCCCTTGAATCCCACCAGTGAAGCTTCTCTGAAATCTAATGAAGTACCTGGAACAAGTTAGGGCCAAGCTAGGCTGAAGCCTGAATTGCCCTGTAAGTTTCTTTTTTCCCTCCATGTGGTAGCCCAGGGAAGAACAGCAATGCTGGGGTGAGTCCTTCGTCCTTTGCCCCTCCGCACCTCTTCCCAGAAGGAAAATCTGCTGATAGACTTCCCGTGTGCTTTTCCTTACAAAGGGAGGGGGACGTTATTTTTCTGAAACGTGCAGGAGAAGTTTTCTTTTCCCACATCTGCTCCTTCAGTTCAAGCCTTTGCCTCTTCAGTTGCTTTTTAATCCGACTGACAAATGTGAGATACCGTTTGTCAATAATGGTATAATTTGGCACCGTTTTCCTGCCATTTCCTTTATTTCAATCTTGAGGGTTCCTTGGGAGTGAAGGTTTTGCCATCATAGCATTCTCGGGTAAACTCATGGCCAGGCTTGGCAGCTTTATTCTTATTCAGCTCTGCTGAATATCCAGCTTGGACCCTTGCATTGCTTGAAAGGTGTTTTCAGAGGCATCCAGATTAGAGGCCAAATTTGGGGGCTGTGTTTTGTGATCCCGTGAAACCAACCCATTCTGCAGTGAACACCCCTTTCTTTCTCATTTAATCAGCTCTTTTCTTTTCCAGGGTCCTCAGCGCCAAGATAAACTCGCCTGCCGAACTGGAGCTTGCTTGTTCCCTCCTCCTCCTGTGGCAAGCTGTCTGCAAAGGGAATGGTAATCTGCGTCAATCATTCCTCATGTGGTGCTAATTTTGGCTTCATCCATGTTTCCAGGGAGTGTAGTTCTTTCAGGCACTAATCGTGCTAAGACCTTGGCACACACCAAAGAGTTACAGATCAAAGGTCATCGCTGCAAGTGCAGTGTTAGCAGCAAGCCTGTGGACTGCTCCACCATCACCTTCCTGTATCTGTGACAAATTGCTCTCCTTCAGCCTTCCATACACTCCGGTAGCTGCTGGAGGCTTCACAGTGTGGCCTTTATGTGTGTGCATGCGTCTGTCCTTGGATTCTTATAAATCATGGCCTTTTCCAATGAATAATGTCAGCAGTCTGGCAAGATCCTCTTCCTTCACGAGGATTTTACTTTCCCTTACAAGATCCAGTGTCTTTATGCCTGTAAATATTGCAGCTGTGTGGGAAAGCCATCATGGCATGAGGTCAGAAGCCTTTCCGGTATTGGTGGTGTCTGGTGGGTGTCAAGCCTGTCTTAGAAGTAAAGCGACCGCAGGATCCGGTCCCAGGGGAAAGATCACCTTAGTCCTTCTCAAGGAAGTAGCAATTTGGAGAAAGGAGGCTAAATTAGTTTCTTGAGCATGAAGATGTCCACATTAGCCTTAATTCACGTCTTGGCTCCTCAAATGATGCTTGAAAGGTGTCACCAAGTGAGACATGAATGGCTTTTCTTGCCCATATGTGAGACATAATGTGCACTCCAGAAACGGCACGAGAGGGAGCAGAATGTTCTTTCTTTTTCCATTGCTCGTGGAGATAGATGGATCTCTTAACTGGATGACAGAAGAGCATTACCGCAGCTGCATGATTTTGGGAAGGCAGAGGTGATTGCGACAACAACTTGTAGAGTGTTCGGTGTAGCCAGCTGGCTGAAACTTTCTCGTGGCTTTTCTTTCTTTTCACCCCAGAGGAGAACCAGCGCCTTCTTCTAACACACCCTGATGTGCATCTGCAGCTTCCTGCCTTGTTGTTCTCAGAGGTGCCTGAAATCCAAGAACAGTGCATGGCCCTGCTGTCCCTCTATGCAGAGACAGAGAACGGGAGGATCCTCCTAGTCAGACATCAGAACACCACCAAGTAATTGCATACTGTTATCATATGGCTGCCCCCCCCCACCCTCCACCAACCCCTACCAGAGCCCTGGAACTTCTCGCTGAAGCAAAGAGAAGCCATTGACCTTCGCAGAAACCTGCTGAGGCTGGTTCTGTCTGTCTGTCTGATACAATTAGCAGAGCCACAGCAGTCACCTCCCCTTTCTGGGGCTCGTGAAATGGCACATCTTCCAAAGATGTTTGCACCTCCCCTGCTGCATCAGGGGTGGACTCGGGGTGGGACCCGGGCAGCCAGAGCAGGTACTGGGGACGAGAAGGGGGAAATGGAAGGAGTGCAGCGGTAGCGGCTTTTTCCCTTGGTCCCCCATCAGGAAGTGTGAACGCTCTGTGTCTGGCGTAAGAGAAGACTGTCTTTATCCAAGACACAGATGGTTGGCCTGGCCAGCGAACAAGTGCCAAGCAGGGAGTGCCATCACGCTTTCAGTACTTGGCTTTTCAGCCTAAAGAGATGAGAATAGCTGGGCAGGATATGAACAATCAAGCAAACATTTAATCTTAAGCCAGTTGGTTCTACTGAGGAAAAAAGATCCTATCTGCAGAATTTCATGAATTTCATATCAATCCATATTTTGGCCATTACTCTCAATGCTTAGAGATGTTCTCAACTGCTATCTGAGTAGATGTTAGTTATTAATTCAATATGAAAAGAAACACTTGTGGTACATCTCGGCTTTTCATTTAGAGCTTCCATCATTTTTTAAAAAATACACTTTTGAGTTAGCAAGAATCTATCCAAGTAATGGGAATTTATGATAATTCTGAGGATTTCAGTGTGAGCTTCTTTTCTGAAATACTGCACTTTGGAATAATTGTTGAACAGACATTTTTTGACGCATAGTATTTTATACAATGATTATGTTCTATCATCAAGGTCTTCTGCATTTTTTTAAGAAATAGGGGCTGTTTAAAATGCTGCCAGCAAGTATTTTGATGAGTCAGCCTCCTTTTGCCCAGTTTTGCGGAAAGGCCTGCTTGCAATTGCAGCTGATATAATTTATCTGTGGAGCACAGTGAATTGCTAGTTTTTATCCCCCCCCCCACCTCCATCCCCATGCAATATCCTTAAAGGCCAGTTGGCATAACTAGAAGGGCATCAAAGCTATTTTGCTTCTTCCCCCTGGGGGAAAATGCTTGAGTTGTTTTCTACAAATGCTGCTTGGAGTTAGTGCTCTACGAGACTCAGTTCTTGTTCCAGTACTAGCCTCACTTCTACTTTCAAGCCATCCAACCTGTATTCTGCATAATTAATGAAACACTATGCCTTTTGCTCCCAAGTGCAAAGCTTTCTGTGTACAACAGCTGTAAACAGATAACTGCCCCTAAATTTTACTCTGGCCGGTTTACCGCCTTGAGATTGTAGATCTCTTGTAGACACAAGGGAACATTGCTTTTCTTTTCTAGGTGGCTACAGACGTTGATGTCCTTAGTCAAGGTTTCTGACAACAGAGCTGCCAGTGCTATGAATTTGTTGACCTACTTAATCATGGAAGAAAAGTAAGTGGCATTTCTCCAGCTCCTGTTCGTTCAGGTTTGAGGCTTAATAGAATTCTGATTTGACTATGGTAAGTGGTGTCTACAAGGCAAGATTTACAAGGCCTTTGGTGACAGCTGCTGAATGTAAGTGTGTAAGCTGAACTGGAACTGTTTTTTGTAAGTTCAGAGGCATTGTGTCTATAAATTTTTGTTGCTGGTGAGTCGCAGTGGGAAAGATAGATTTACCATGGCTCTTCATAATTCAAAGATCCAAGGCTGATGGCTTCAGTAATACAATGGATTTAGAAGCCA
Source organism: Python bivittatus (assembly GCF_059951505.1). Classification (NCBI taxonomy): domain Eukaryota; kingdom Metazoa; phylum Chordata; class Lepidosauria; order Squamata; family Pythonidae; genus Python; species Python bivittatus. The sequence continues at coordinate 2,048,957 of NW_028277052.1, read as the reverse complement.
ACCACGCTTTCCCAATCATGCAGGCAGTGAGGTTTTGGATGGTCTTCTATGGCTTCCAGCTCATGGAGGTTTTGTTTCAAAGACAAGTTTCTGCCAGGAAGCAGTAATGGAAGAAGGCAGCTGCCTTTCTTTCCATATTGGTAAGTTTCTCTGATGGTGCTAGTCTCAGAGCTCTTTCTGCAGTTCTGTAACATCAAGAATTGTTCAAGGCCAGTCTACTCCTTCTGGCCCCACAGTGGGTTTCCTGCAGTGACATCCAGAAGCCTGTTGTAAGAAGCCTTCCAGCAGGACAAACTCCTCTGTGTTTTGCTCTGATACTGAGAGGCAGAATGTTCTTGATTTTGGCAGAAAGTGTATCTGCATCTTTCCTAGTGGCCATTGATAGTCTTATTTTCCAACCTGAATTGGATTAATCCCCTTCTAAAGTTGTCTTAATGGGTGGTTTCTTGCGTGAGCAAATTCTGTGGCTGATGATAGACGCATAACACAATTGGGTGGAGATTAAGTCTCGGATGATCATGTCTGTCCCTTGAAGACCATAACTCAAAGTCTAACTCAGTCTCGCTTTGCTTATAGCTTCAAAATCCAGTGCCGTATTAAACTCTCCACAGAGACGTTGCCGATCTTTACTCAGTTGCTGGTAAGCAAACCTTTTTGTTCCTGAACCTTGTTCTCCCAAGTTGTGTTTCTCAGCATTGATTCATTGATAGCCCTAGGAACCAGGTAGGCAGGACCCAGTGCTAAAAACGGATGGAAGTTTTATGGAAAAGCACACTAGGAAGTTCAGGCATCTCCTGGGCCACCCTTCAGTTCCAAGACGGCTGTGATGGGTTGAGAGGATAGCAACGGTGGTTGGTTTTTCTGGCTTCACCATCCGTCACTTTCCCCATCTTGAATCATCTGGAGCTGCCTGCTTCTTAGCCAACCTCCTTTTGCAGGGGTTGGGGCTGCATATTGGACTCTGTGCCTTTCAGAACTATGATTTTAGCTACGGATCTAATTTTACCAGCCTGGTTGCACTGCTGCAGATGATTTATGGAAGATTTACATCCCTTTGGGTTTCTTTCCCTGAGAAACAGCTTAGAATTCATTTCTAAGTAAAAGTCTCCTTTGAGCCCCTGGAGGATTTTCCCATCCTTCTTTCTGTCCCCCTGCCCTTATGACTGTTGGGAAAGGTTCCCAAATGGAGGCCACATCTCTTTACTTTTCACTTTGTTTTACTGGGTTTTTTTCCCTGTTGATATTTCACTATTGCCTGACAGAAATTTGACTTTTCTCTAAGCACGAATATTTTTGAAGACTCTCTAGAAATGTAGGTTCGTGAGATTCAGTGGATGGAATTTTTTAAATACTGCAACTGCCTGTGATTTCAAACTCAACTGGATCTGTTATTTGGGTGCCCTCGTAAAGCTATTCCTCTTTTATCTCAAGAGCGCTTCTGAGACAGTGAATGAGGCGGCCCTCAGCCGATGCATCGCCATCATGGGAGATCTCTGCTCAGATGCAGTCATCCGGATGCAGATGACTGAAAACCAGGAATGCTGGCCAGCTTGCTTGAGCTTTGTGGTAAGTAGTTTGCTGCTGGCGATTTATTGTCCATTTAGTTGCCTCCTTCTTTCACTCCCACATGTATTCTTCCTGCTCCGTTAGCCTGCAGAAGTTGGGAAGTTCAGGTGAAAAATAAAACCTCACAAGTCATAATTTTTTTTTTTGCTTCAAAGCAGAGGTGGCTGTTTTTAGCCATCTGTCACGTCTATAACCACATCAGTCCTCTCTACTCTGGTTTTGCTTTGTCATTATGAGCTGAGGGGTATCCTTAAAGTTGCTTTGATTTCAGTCAGGCTATATTTTTATTTTATTTTATTTTATTTTATTTTATTTTATTTATTTAGCAAATTTATATAGCCGCCTATCTCACCGAAGTGACTCTAGGTGGCATACAACAATTAGATAAGAAGACAAATATAAAAACAACAGAAAAAATATTTAAAAACTCATTAATAAATACCATAAAAACCAAAAATACAAATCATAGGGGAAGGGAGAACAAAAATGGCCCCCTCAGCAGTGGAGCCATCTGAGCAGGTGTCCAGTTCCGTGGGAGCCCCAGGCCTGATCCCAGAACCAGGTCTTGAGGGCCTTTTGGAATAGCAAAATTATGTCAACAATCTAGTCCATTCCTGCCTGCTCTGCCTGGCAGTGGTTCTCCAGGACTTCTGACTAAGAAAGGGGTCCAAATCCAGCTCCTCACTGGACATGCCAACATCTGTTACTTCTTTACCATAACGTGCTTGGCCGTCCCTGGGGGAGAACCTTCCTGGTAAGGTATTTTTGATCTGGAGAAGCTACCAAGGGACAAGGAAATGTACAAGGGATGGTAGAGCAGAAGGGAACCTATCAATATTGGAGCATCCATGGGATTGGGTGATTTTGTAAGAAGATTTTGTTTTCTGCTTTCATAGAACGAGTGCTGGACCCAGAACAGTGTCACCAGATATCCTGAGTGTTTGTATGCAGTCCTAGGCCTAATGATGAATCTCTCCCTGGAGCCCAACTCAATCATTGAGGTGATTTATAAACCTGCATCTTGTTCTGGCCCCAGAACATCTGGGATTCTCATCTGATCTAGCTGTTCTCCGGGGCAAGTTCCTCTCTTAATGCAGATGTTTAGTTGCAATATTTCTTGGTTCTTTGCTGAAGGAAGGTTCCTGACTTCTTCAACCACAAGGGTTCAGCCAGTTGCTTTGGTGGTAGTCCCACAACAGCATGTGGCATACGGAGGGCTTCTGTTCAGTGTTCCACACATTCCATCAACCATAACCACTGCTCAGAGTTTCTTGCCTTTTCCCTTCCATCAAAATTCCAGGTTCACTGAAGATACTCAGCTCTTGTTGGGTTGTTTGGGTTGCCCGCTTTTCCATTTTAGATTTTTTTCCCCCTTCCTTTGTTGTGGGAGAGGTATATTGGGGTGGGGTGGGGTGGGGTGGGGTGGGGTGGGGTGGGGTGGGGTGGGGTGGGATGGGATGGGATGGGAATGAACATGCTTATACCCAGTCTCCAACTACATTAAAATTGTGGATTTTTTATAAAGGGCCCATCCCTGAGAATATTTAAAATAGCTTCTAAGTATGAGTGAGGAATGAGAGCTATACTCTTCATCTGTTGGTTTCTTCCTGCCTTTCCTCTCCCACCTTGTTGCTAGTTTTGTAGAAGAGCTACACCTTGTCCTTTTATCCACATCACCCCCCATGGGATAAGATCAGCTGTGAAATAGTGAATGGCTGGGTCAAGCTTCTGCCCCAAGCTTTGTGTCTGAGCAGGTCTCTCCCATGAAAACATAGCATGGTCTCCCCATGTCTGTCTGTTCCTTTGTCAAAGGAACACGGTTGGTTCCGTGCTTGTCCTCCAGACCATTAATTAAGCTGTAGTTCTGCTGTTTGCACGCTGTCATTCTAATCCTGATGGTTGTTTCAGGAACTTGCAGAAGAAATCTCTGGGAAATGTATGTCTCTCTTCAACAGTCCAGATGGGAGGATCATAACAGTGAGTGTTGAAGGTCAAGAATCCCAAGCTTTTGGCTTATTCATCTAGATCACTCTGGGACAAATCCTCTTCATCCCTGCTTTTCATTCCCAGTGCAAATGTAACTCAGTTAGATTTTATTTATTTAAAACTTATTTATACATCTTTATTGGAAGCCTGTAAGGTAGGAGCTGGCAGAATTAATTCAACAGAAATTATTTCCCTATCAGCTTCCTACTGAGCCCTCTTCCATTTACAGCTTGACATTGTCTCGGAGGTACGTTGGTCCCCTGTATCTTTTTTGGACCCCCTTCAGAACTGCCACATTCAGGCTCTTAACTGTCACATTCCTGGGGAAGAGGCCTACACGAAACCTTCTTCATTCAGTTAACATTTAGGACATCTCCCCAAGAGATCCAAGCCAATTACATTCTTTGGGGCAGGATCAAGACTTTCTCTTGCTAGAATCCCAAATCTTTTTTCAGTTGGAGATCCTGGGCTAACAGAAATCCCAGAAGAGTAGGGATTTAGATGGTATCCCCTCTCCACACCTTCTCCCCAGAAAGATCAATATTGAAGCCAGGTGCTGTCAGTATGGTGGCAACAGCTATATGAAGAGGTGGGTGCCCACGTGGACCTGAACTGAGGAAGTGTTGGACATGTTGGTTTCATGCTCCCACTGGAAATCCTTACAGCTGCACAGAATCATTACCTAACTGATTTTAATTCAGGATCTTACCTCAAAAACAGACTGTCAAAGAAAGGGACTTGCTGATAGCTTTGGGAAACATTTAATGCACATTTTATTTAAGACTTCAGCATTCTTCTTCTTTGTTTAATTTTCCATTACTTAAGTGGTATCAATATCTTCAATATTTTGAAGATTTTGCTTTCTGATTGTGGCTTATTGGGAGGCTACACCTGAGTGGCCTTGGGCACTCACCAAAGATAATTTGGGAATGTGATTGATCGATTGATTCCCTTCATCCCTTGCCACAATCAATTCAAGCTACAGGTGTTAGGATCCCATGGGTGTGCTCCCTATTCCTTTGACACTGGAAAAGGCAAGATTGCAAAGCCATAATGAGCTGCCTTTCCAAATCATGAATAGCTTGCCGTTTTCCTCTGCCGTTGATGTACCCAGCACAGGGCACAGCCAGCTCAAGAACAAGGTGAACCAATACGATAACTCATTTTGGGAAATAACCATCTAGCCCATTTCACCCTGCAGTGCTCCATTTCTGTTTTATTTTCATTAAGAGAGCCATTGGGCTTTTGAGTCACATCCTGCCGGCAAGTCTGGCGGCGGTGGAAGAAGCTGTGAAACAAGGTGTGGTGAAGAAAATGATCCGATTTCTGAAGGTAATTTGCCGTTTCCGTTTCAGAGTGATTGTTTCCATTCCGGTGGCCTTGAAATGCTTCTGTCCAATGCATGAGCAGGATAAAGCATTAAGGGCCAACTGCTCATTTTCCACCTTCCCTGATTTTATGCAGGGAGTTAAGTTCGCCTGTTCTGCTTCCCTGCAACGTTCATCCTTTCAGCTAAATCCTACAGAATCAAAGAACAGGAGTGTCTGGCTCAGTCTTTCTGACTGTCTTGGTCAAAACAGAAGAACGTGGCTACCTGCTGGAAGTAGCCCAGCACTGTGTGCTGAGATCAGTAACGGCTTCCCAAATGTTTTCGTACCACCTCCTCCTGCTGGAGAGTCTGTTAGCTGGAGGTGCCAGGACATGTGTTCTGCCAGAGTCATGAGCCCAGCTTCCTCTCCGCCTTTGGGCAGAGGTGACCTTCTCCTAAGACACTCAGCCATTCCCTGAGCTCTTTATCAGCACACGGTGAAAAAAAAAAACCCTGCAAGCAAGCAAGGCAGAGCAGAATGGCCGGTTCTGTTCCTGCATCCTTAACTCACTCTTGGCTCCTGAACAGGTTTTCACTTCTCGGCTGTTTCCCTCTCCCCAAACAAATGGAGATTAATGGGAGGCGAGAGTGGGAAGGGAAAGGTGAGGGCAAGGAGATGAGGACTGGGTAAATGGGCAGTGGGCTCCTGGAACAACTCACATAAGAGCAATGAAGAAAAAGACCATCCCTGTTCCAGATTCACACTGCTGAAGGCGTAGCACTAAAAGAGAGAGGGTGTGGAAAGGAAGAGAAAATGTGGAATAGATGCTCTTACAGTGACCCCTTGGCATGTGCTTTGGGAGAGGAGGAGCTTGACGGAGCTGCTCTTGCAGCAGAGCTGGGGGGCAGTTTGGCTGCTGCTGGGTACAGACAGCTACTTCCCAAGGGATTCCCCAGCTGTCTCATTCAGCACTTAGTCCAGTGTTTCTCAACCTTGGCCACTTTAAGATAGGTGGACTTCAACTCCCAGAATGGCTGGCTGGGGAATTCTGGGAATTGAAGTCCACCTATCTTAAAGTGGCCAAGGTTGAGAAACACTGACTTAATCCCTACCTTGTGTTAACTTGCTTCCCCTCCAGAATACTGAGGGTTCCTTCCACAGAAGCCCCTGCCCAGTATCAGACCTCCGGTGGGTCTCAGCTGGTTAAGCTGATCTTTCTCGTGGGCTCTTGCTTCTTCCCCCGCAGATGCTTAGAAGTTGCAGCATAATGGAGTCACTTGCCTCTTTATATATGATCTTGCTCAGGAACAGGATTGAAACCTGGTTTAATATATAAGGGAAGTAAGCACTATTCCGATCTGAAGCATTTCCTGCTTTGGGTCCTAATATTGCATGCCGTGAATATGTAACGCAGGCACGAGAAGCCTTTCCAGGCTGAAGTGTGAAGAAATAGAAAAGGCGAGCCATCTGTTTGCGTCTAGCCTGGGAGTGGTGAAGTTAGAATCCACAACTCCAGCTCCCTTCTAATGAGGCAAAGGCTGCCACTCTTGAGCAGCAGTGTGACATATTTTCTCAGGAGCAAAGAAGGACAAGATTTTCCAGTGTTTGAGGACTTTGGCGCTAGCCTTTGCACGTCTAGAAAACATTGTCATTCAGCAAAAGTGACTGTTATTCATGAAAGTGAAAAACTTTTTACCTATCTGCTGGTAGGTTCATTAACTTACCTGCAATTCACATGTGAAAATTTGCCTTGAAGAAGTATAATTGGAATTGCAAATATCCTTAGGGGTTGGGTTAGATCCTTCTTAATGGTCACAGTCGTTACACCAGAATCTGAATCCTGTTATGAGACTTTGCTAATATGTTTAAAGAGGGATAAAAGTAAAAGTCTCCAGAGGCCTAAAATGATACTTGGTGATGTGATGTCTTCCTGAGCCCCCTGTTCTTGTTCCTACAGTACAGGGTCCCTGGAGACAGGTCTCTGCTTTTGATGGGGGTCTTTTCCTATCTCCAATCTAGGCTGGTGGGCAAACCACGCCTGGCTATGCAATGAAGGTCCTCGCATCTTGTGCCAAGAGTAGCTGGCAGGCTCAAATGGAGATTGTGAAACTGGATAAAAGTAAGTGCTGTTCCCTTCTACTCAATCTAGGGCAGTGTTTTTCAAACTTGGCAACTTTAAGATGTGTGGACTTCAACTCCCAGAACATTGATCTAGGGCAACCACCACAGGCTGCCAAAGAAGACAAGTGATATGGTTGCCTCTGGATTACATCCTCTCTCTTTTTTTTAAAAAAAAACAGCTTTGTAAACAGAACATGCCCCATCTTAGAGGAGTAAAGGGCATGCTCTACTCTGAGGAATCCTTCCCAGATCCAGCTGGGGTTCCACAAGAAGTCATGATTGCAAAAATAAAATAAACATAAGGTTTTTTTTAACTTTGTGCACCATGCAATTCTAGCACTTGCAGTGGTGGGGATTTTTACGTACCACGATTCAGCCAGCAACCTGCCTGTTGTTGTAAACATTGTAAAACATGGATTGTGTAGCTAGAGATGAATTGTATTGTGAAGTTTTTGTATTTGTTGTTCTCCGAGACCTGAAAATTTTTTCAAGTGTTCCTCCAGGATAAAATGATTGAGAAATTCTGTATTAGAGGCTGCCAGAGAAAATGGTGCTTAGGTTGGAACATCTTTTGACTCAGGTGGTTAGAACATCTCTCCTGCTCGGGTGTCTATGGAGAGTGGGCAGTGCTGCTTCCTCTTCATGAGAGCAGAAGCTTCAAGCTACAGAGGAAGGGAAAACTGAAAGCCCTCGGATTTTGCTGGTTTCTCCCTTTGGAGGAACCCTTCCTTCTGGCAAGACGACTCTTTCTGGAAAGCTACAATGCTCTCCAGCACAAACCTTTTTAGCCCTGGTGCCAACTGGCTTCCTGGCCAAGCCGTCTAATCCGCCTGCAGCATCATTGCTCCGGGTGCTGCTGCAGATGGACCTCCTTGTCAGCTGGCTCAGAGGTTCTGAGATGGATAATTTAATTGCCATGGTCTTCCCCTCCCTGTCATTCCTTCTTCCATCTTGTCTTTCATGCATCCCTTTGGCACTGAGGGACTGAATCTTCATTTATAGCTTTCGCTCTTCCCCAGACTTGACTTGGGTCTGTTTTGTCTCTCCCCAGAATGTAGCCTGTTGCTGAAGCTTCTGGGCTGCTCGAACGAGGGGGTGGCAGGCAATGCTGCCTTTTGCCTTGGAAAATGTCTGGAGGTGCCTGGGACAGCCACCAATTTGTTGGACACGGATGTTGTCAGAGTCCTCTTGAGAGTGACCACAGGGGATGCCCAAAAGACGGCTGTGCAAGAGAATGCAGCCATAGCTTTAGGGAAGCTCTGCACGGCTGATGCCAGGCAAGTACCCGTAGGAGTGGCTGGCCAGGAATTGTCCCCAACCCCTTTGATTGGGTTTTGCTGATAACCTTTATTGATTGATTGAAATCCTCCCCCAGCTTTGAGTGAAGTGACACCTTGAAGCTTCCAACTCATCTTTCTTTGGTTCCTTCTTGAACTCCTCTTGACTTGTGGTGTGAGAAGTTGGGGAGTGGGGGGCACATCTTCATGTGTGGGAAGATCTTCATTCTCTGGAGAGGGTCTCCTGTCAGGTGGCTTCACTGTCACGTTGATGGTCTCTCTAAACCAGACTCTTCAGCATTACACTTTTTCCCCTTAGACTGAGCTTTTCAGCTTTGAGGTGCTGGATACCTGGAGCTAACTGATCCTATTTCCCTTCATTATTGTGTTAAAAAAAACAAATCAGGGTCAGTGCTGCCTCTGATTCACCCAGCCATTCTTGGTGAGAGTGGTCAAGGCTGTAGCGCTGCCTTCCCTAAAACCCTAGGAAGTCTCAGAAATTTGCTTTGGGGTAAGTTATGTAAGATTGGGACTGTAAGATTGCTTGGCTGTGATCAGAAAGGTGTTGGTAGAATCCTGTTGATAGAATCAGTTGGATTCTCCATCTGCAGTCAGTATAAAGAAGGCATAGATCCTGGTTTGACCAAGGGAATCAGCCAAACTAAAAAGAGTTTCACACAGCCATTGTGTGTGATGGTCCTTCCATCCCCTAAGCGGATGCACAAGCAAGGTATTTGGGCAAACGGCTGGCATTCAATTGCATGAACTGGGGTTGATTTCCTCACATGCAAGAAGGGTGGAGGAGTTTCAATGTGTTTGGGAGGAGAAGCGCTATGTAATGATACCCAGCAAAAGGGAAGTGATGCCATAATGAGGACAGGCTCCAGAGCAGTGATTCTGAGGACATGAAGTCACCCCATTTTGTCAATAGAGAAGTCCTTCCCCTCAGCCTGAAATACATGCCACGTTCTCATTCTGGTATGTCTGGGGCAGAACATGTAGAAATTTCAGCTTCTTCGTTCTGTTTGCCGACAAATCTTTCGACTGTTGCGCAGAACTTTCTTTTACAGCGGCTGCCTTCAGCTCTGCCCCACCACTCACTTTTTATTCGGTTTTGCTGTCTCTCTGCGTTTTTTGCAGGCACGCCAGCCGGTTGCGGGAGCTGAACGGAATGGCGGCCCTCAGTGCTTCCGTGAGGAATATGCAAGGCTGTTAGGGTGCTGGCAGCTGTTTCGGAGAAGGTGTCTGTTGCCAGCCACGTCTCTGGTTGGAATTGTGTTTTGTTTTTAAAACAAAGAGGATTAAAAGCGGGGGGGAGGGGGGGAGTGTGTCAGAAAAATAACAAAGCTAATAAACCGCCCGGAACAGTGCCTGGCTTAAAGTGTTTTGTTCTGTTCCTAGAACTGAAGCAGCGGTTCTAGGAACCGATTCCTTATCAGGGTAAAAATTGTCATTTTTCAAGAGGAGTCTGCTTAAAAATCAGGGAGAAGAAGTTGCTTGAGGTAGGGCCGTCACACATACCTGGTCGTGGTGGATCCCTTGGATCTGAGTAGTTTGGAACCTTGATTTCATTCTCTCCTGTTTCTGAGTGATTCGTGCTGCGAATGCTGGGTACAGAGAGACTGTGGGCTTCAGTGAGGTTTGCCTTCAAATACGTGAGCTGAGCTTCATTGTCGTCTTGTTTCTAATCAGGTTCCAGTGCAGTAACCTAAATGACCCACACACCTACCTTGGCAGAAGGAAGAAAGAGGGAAAGGGAAGGAGAAACGTGCTTGATTTCAAATAGATTCTTCCCTTCTCCCTACTTGACACTTTTAGATGGCCATTATGCCAAGAGAGCAGATGTAAAATTGTATATCATTATCTCTTCTTGGGAGCAGCGGATGAGTGCGTTAATCTTCTCCACTTCACAGGAAGTACGACTTGGATGCAGGGAGCTTTCTTGCTTGTAAAGAGCAGAAGTCTCTATCGCCATTGCGAAGCTCACTGGGTTGATTTTTCCCTGCTTGTTTCAGCTCCTGTATGCCAGTATTAATGAGTTTTGCCACTGCGCCAGTCTTAAAGTTATGGATATACGTGGTTGGAATGGAGGGTTCTTGTGGGGGCTGCTGATTCAACCTCTACAAGGGAAGGTCTACAATAATTCTGTATGTTATTTGACAAGAATAACTAACAAGGATTGTCCCTAGTGTTCTGGGGGGAGTTTATGGGAAGCACAGGCCAGCCCATCCAGAGATAGCCAGATTGCCTACCCCCGTTTTAGGCAGATCCTGGAGGAGACGGGCGTTGATGGCTGAAGACACATTGGCATTTGGTGTTCTCGCCACAGCTGGTTCCTGTCAAATGTTGACGTTTTGCCACCTTTCATTCCACCATCTTCCTCCATTCCGGCTATACTTGCTCTGCCCACTTCCTTCAGACCCTTGGCTGGTTATTAGTACCTCTAGGAACAGAGCCAGGATGCCCTGCAAGGTTATAGTTCTGTCATAAGCCATAAAGGGGTTTCTCCACCTGCTCCCTCCCCCTGCCCCCCAGATACGTTGAGTCACAAGCTTCAGTGTGCTGCCTGGGAGCTATAGAGGTGGTAGTTTGACACATCTGGAGGGTGAGAATGGCTGCCGCTACGGACGGCAGTGCTGGTCTCACAGATGAAAGCAGTCTCTGAGGTATCTGTTATCCCAAACCTGTGAAGTGCTCCAGTTGTGCAAAGGGGCTGTTTTGCAACCACTAGATGGCAAACCATCTATCTGTAGTTGTCTCCCACCAAGGCACCCATTCGAATTAGCCGAAGCGCTGCTTGGACAATATCTAATGCCTTTAGTGAGATCCCGTCTGCCTGTAGGATTACGTTAAGCTGCAGTGTGTCCAAAGGGCGCATTGGAATGAGCACCGTGTTCTCTGTGGCTTAGCAAGGCTTCCCTTGATGCCTCTGGTTGCTTTGCAGGAACTAAGGAAAGCCAGCACGGATCAAAGCAAACAGATCAGGGAGGAAGAAGGTGCCTGGATGCAGAAAAGGCTTCAAGCTGCTTATGAAGTCACTTCTGAGTGGAGATAGAGCCAGTCCCACGCAGGGAGCCCAGGAAGGGTTTGAAGCCTCCTTTCTGAGCCCCTATAATGAAGCAAAGGTGGGGTAAAAATAATTAAGTGCCCCTCCTAGTGGCACACGTACGATGTGATGGAATTAGAGAATCGGGAAGGAAGTTACTTTTCTGCTTTTCAAGTTACTCGATTAAGGCTGAGTCACACCTAATCACGGCCAAAACATGCCTGGCAGAATCTCTGAGTGGTTATCTTCATCTGGTCCCCAGCTCATGAGTAAGACAAGCCCAAGTCTTCCCTGGTGTTAAAGGAGTGTTTTCTCTCCTGCTGCTGCAGCGTCCAAGGGCAGCCTCAAGACGTGTAGAATCGGTTAGACTATACAGAAGTTTTGGCCAACAGAGGCAAGGCAGGAGTGGGATCCGGTTGGAACGCTTGGGATGACCGTTAGTGGCAGCAAAGCTCTTTCTTTCCCCCCGGTTTCTCTTTGCTGCTGGGCTTTTGTGGACCAAAAGTGTTGGCCCAGGACTGGCAACATAAGGTAGCCAGTTCCGTGTCGTCATGGAGGTCCTTGCTGCCTCCTGGGTGGGTGAAGAATGATGTCTTTCTGTAGTGAGGAAAGACTCATAAGTGGCTCTTCAAAAACCAAACACGTTTGCACCAGGAAGGCGTCCTCTGAGGGGCCCCAGGTTGGGAATAGCCCCTTAGAAACTTTCTTCCTTGGTAAAAAACCAAAATCCTATTCATGTTTTATTTATTTATTTATTGAGAGAGAGAGAAAAATATTCCATGTAAAGCATTCAAAGTGGCTTTCTCTTAAAACAAAATTGAAGGGATATACTGTTCTACTGTGTACATTTTTGTTGGTACTGACTTATGGGTCCCTCCCCGTGTGCCCCCAGCATCTGTGCCAAGGAGGGAACGATTACTTAGTTTGACAGGGCCTATTTCATGTAGCAGCAACCTTAGCTAATTTGGGGAACCACTCAAAATGATGGGATTCGCCAGGTTAACGGTAATGCGTCTAATTGACTCTTAAATTGCTAAAGGAGCTGGCAACGTCCTTGTGTGCAGCCTAGTGCTGAATACCAGAACAGGAATGAAACGTCTCTTTTCAGAAACCGCTTCTGTGCATTAGACCAGGCACCAGGATGAAATGCTGGGACGGAGGGAGGGATTGGGGTGGTGGTGGGAAAAGCTTGTCTATTCTGAACAGGATTGAGGGAGCCTGTTTCCTTGGGGCCAAGTAAATGCCTCGTTCCACTGAACACGTAGGGATTTTTTTAATGAAAAAAAATGCAAATTCCGTCAGCCGGGAGGACAGGTAATTAATTGAATCAGGGAAGAGGAGAAGAAGCTAAAGTCTGTCTCAACCTTAACCCTTTTCTTCTTCAGTTGGAGCCCTTTGGAATACCTTTCAGGCAGTATTGCAGTGAGAAGAAATCCCCAGCCCCTTTGTAAATTTTCTTTGGATAAATATTTTGAAGATCTCTGTATAAGTGGCTTAAATGCAGTTAGGAAGAAGAAAATACACAGAAAAAGTGAGAGTGTTTTCTTTTTTTCCTGCTTCCTCAACCTTTCTCTGTGATATTGTTTGCTTAAATGTGCCCATAAATTCCCATGAGAACCCCTTAAAAGCATTGGCTGTAGATAACGCAAGAAGAGAAGAAATCTGGCGGCAAAGGAGCTTACTAATATTTTTTTAAAAGATAATCTGGGGGAGGCACCATCTGTTCTAGTTTTCTCTTGAGTTTTTATCCCCACCACTTTGTTTGGAACCAAGGTCTTGCTCTTCAGGCCTCCTGTCTGGAAGTACACTCTGCGGTGTTGATGGAGCAATTCATCCACAGTAAAGCTACCAAACCTGGGCTGCAAAAATAGGGGCAACCACCAGATGGCAGCAGAGATGTATGGAGCTGCTATCTAGTCATCATCTGGAGCTTGCAGCCTGGATCTGATAGCCCTACTCAGCAGTGATAATGACCTATCAACTGTCTCAGTCTTCCCGTTCTTCAAAGCTTGGTGAGATTCTGGGCAGAGGTCCATGGATCCTTCAACATTTCACAAATGAAAATGGGTAGGAGTCTTCCCGTGCCCAACTATTCCTGTGTCTGTTCAAGAATAGTAAGGGTGGACAGAGAAAGTGACTGGCCTAAGGTCATGATTGTGAGTTTCATATGGTAGAAATCTAGTCTAATGTGCTAATCCAGCCTTCCCTGACCAGCTGTGTGGAGCCTCAAATGCCCCAGATTCATTGCCAGCACGGTCAAGGAGACTGCAGTAGAGAGCAGATTTCCTTTTCATCTTAACAGGCAGGTCCCGTTCCTGTGGTTTGTTCCAACAGCTCCTTAGAGTGGTAAGAGACTTCCTGGATCAGCCCACAGCACGCATGGTCCAGCATCAGTGGCCAACAAGGGGACCGATTCCCACTGTCATTTTGCATTCTGAGCCATTTCAACCGACACCCAGCCTCAGAAGGAAGGGTCAAAGATGGAGAAATGCAGAGAAGCAATCCATGGCTGTTCTTTACCCTTTGTTGCTGCACAGCGAGCATATTAACCACAATCTCATCTTTTCAAAGCCAGTATTTTCGGCACATTTCATCAAAAGCCAGTGTTTTTAGTAAGTCCTAGCCTAGTTTTGTTAAGCAAGCCTCTTTTGAAGATAACTGCATTTCATAAAGATTCATTAGCTAGTTGTGTGTCTCTCTATTCCAAAGCTGCTCAAGTCTCAAAAAATCACGCCCAGGCCTGGCTGTGTCCTTGCATCTCTCCTTCTCTTTTCCAGTCCAGAAGCTCCTCATTAATTGAGTGTTTGCTCATTCCCTTCTTGGACTGCATTGGACTACTGCTCTCAGGTCTAAAACTTTTGATAGGTGACACACAGTCCTGTGTTGTGTATATGTGTTTGCATGCGCACAAGTGTGCAGACAGCCACAGCACTTTCTCTCTTTCTTGTGCAAGGCAGATGGCACCAGCCCTTCAGGTCAGGGGCAGCAAGATAGAGGAACCATTCCTTGTCGCAGGTGGCAGGATGACTGAATGACACTGGGGAATAGAGATTCGCTTTACGTTTCCTTGGCTTCTTCCTCCTTGACCAATTGGTCGCTTGGTTGATTATCTGCCATCAGGTTGTTGTTGACTCTTAGCGACCACATAGATAGATTTTCTCCATGAAGATCTGTCCCTAACCTGGTCCTTCAGCTCTTCCAACAGTGTCCCCATCGCTACTGTAACTGAGTCCCTCCACCTTGCTGCTGGTCGTCCTCTTTCTTCCTTCCTTTCTCCGAATAAATGCATTTTGCAAAGAAGGAACAGCTTAAGATGGGAGACGCATTTTGTTCCACTCGGTAGACTTTGGAGAACAGCACTGAGTCAAAATCCTTTTGGGCTTATCTGCATGTAGTCCAAGTGAAGCAAAACACTCTTCTGCAAACATAACGAAAGGGGCTCAGTGGGGGAGGGGGGAGCGGTCGTGCAGGTTCCAGCCTCAGTTTGACTTTAATGCTTTGGCTGCACATGGTTGTGATCTTCCAAGCCGGTCTGACTTGCACACATTCATCCCTTTAGGAAAATGGATTTAAATTCAACACTGGGCCATCACAAGAAGCTGTTGTGTTGATTCCCCTGGGAAGCAACAGATCTCGCAATCTGCAAATCACCGAGGTTGTGCATGCAACTTTTTCAGTCAGTTGTGGTCAAGTTCCATTTTGGAAGGAGGATGTATTTACTTCTTTTTCTAATAAGCAGAAAGAACATTTAAAAGTGATGCTTTCCCATTCTGGATCAAGGCAGAGACACGCAATAGCGTGTCACCCCCTTTATTTTAGCGCACAAAATGCTTTGTGGCCCTGGAAGTACATGGTCCTTACTGGGCTATTTCTTACTCGATTTGGGGACAGGGAAGAGAAGCTCCCCCCAGAAACTGTTTTGTAAATAACTTTTATATTTTCACATATAGAAGATCCTTGGTTTCTCGTTAGATCTGCTTGGACTGTATGACGGGCAAAACTCAGAACTGACACGTGCCGTTGGTCTGCAATATCACATGCATTTGTTAAGTGTCTCTGGGACATTCATCTAAATCTGTCTGCCTGAGGTTAGCAAATCCAGCACTTATTTCTGCAGAAGTTTTGTGAATCAGAAAGGGGACTTGTGTCCTGAATGTCTGATTATCAGGATGTACAAGATGGAATATTTGGTTGCTCTGCTCATCTTGGGTCTCCTAGCTGAACTCTGCTTATTTTACAAAATCACAGATTTGCCCTGTTTTCTGCCAAATGCGTCCAGGAGATTCATAGGGGCACCAAAAATTTTTAAAAAAGGACTACGTTGGATAAATACTTGATGTTTTTCCTTGTAGCGCAGTCTAACTTCTAATCACAACTTAAGGAAAGATCTCAGGCTGGCAATTGCTTTGAAAGTTGGGGCGACCCAGAGCAACTGAAGACATTCGACTTTTCTTTTTTGATTTACTGGCATAGCAGTGCCAAGATAAACTTTGCATGAGTGAGCTTACTCACGTGTTCCTGTTGCGGAACGAAGGATCTTTGGTACCTGGAAGGATGGTTGTGACATTGTGGGTTGAGTTTTTATTTGAAAGGCCTCAATTCAGTACCTTTTATCTCCACAAGAATGAACTAGCCACATGGGGGACATGTCCATGTTGGGTATTCGACATAACCATCTGTTTCAGCTGCCTCTTTTCCAGTCAATACCAATTTTCCTGGCCCCAGTTTAAAAAGCATCACTAACCGATGCCTTTCTAAAAACATTAGCATTGCTACTGAGCAACAGCTCCGGCCAAGACGGGCAAAATCTAAGGTTCATTCATGTAGAGATGTGTGATTTATTGACAAAGGGTTGGCTTTGTTTTTGTTTTTTTTACACGTTTGTCCTATTTTGCTCTGTGAAATTTGGACAGGATGCCTACCAGAGAATGGAACACCCACAATGGTCTAATCAGACTGTCTCCTGCAAGGTTTGGGAAAGCATTGAAGAGTGATTAAAGAATAATTGGCCTAGCTGACAAATAACCTTTAGTGGAAAGAATATTTGTTCTCACTCAGTGCCAAATGGTGGGAAAAATAGGACTGATTTCCTGTTCTTGCTACTAAAAGTACTGTAACCCAATCCTTGTGAGTTAATGGAAAATTAGCTTTGTCCAGCTGGTCAGCAGCTGAAAGCTTTCCTGAGGAAGTTCTACCTACCCCTTGGCTTCAGATGGAGAAGATGCAAATGAGGTTACTTTTCAGCCTGGCAGCTTGACATTCACCCTTGATGATATGGGCATTTCTTTACTGGAATGATTAGCACAACTCATCTGGTATAATTCTGGTTTAGCACCTTTTTACTATCTGACAGACTAAAGACTCCAGACTATCTTCTACTCAAGAAGAAAAGGAAGCTAATCTTCCATTAACTCACAAGGATCGTGTTACTTGAATCACTCTTCAGTGCTTTCCCAAATCTTGTAGGAGTCGTCTGTTTAGATCACGCAAGTCAATGGTTAAGCTATTCCCCCATCAGTTGAAGGAGTTGACCACCAGAACCAAGTATTTGCAGAATAAGAACCTTAAGAAAGTATTTCAGTCATTTACTGCTGATTCAGAAGAATTGGGAGAGACTATTCTACTTTGATTATCTTTTACAACTTTAATCATTTCTCACCTACTGTAGCAATCAAGGTGCCTATCCAAAGATGGAGACATTATTCCCTACAAGTACATTGTTGAGCATTTTCTCCAAGCTTCTTTGCAGTTCTGGATAGGGCCCTTTGCCTCTCCAATGCTGAGAAGCTTCTTTCAGATATCAAGGACTACAGGTTCACCTCAACTGAGCTTGATGCTAACGATTCACACTGAAGATTCACCCTCGTGCTCATTGACCCCCATTACCCTGCCTGGTGCGAATTTTGAAGAGGCCTTGAGTGCTTCTTCAGCTGGGAACATGAAATGGCCATTAGGGGTGGGTCAACATCTCACACCTTCAGATCCGGCATCACATGACTCCATAAGCACCAAGTTGCTTGGAAGGGCTCTTTCAAAAGTTCAATATGTACCCAAACTGATGTCAAGCTTCTTGTCACTCAGAAATGGAAAAGAACACATTAAATCTGTAGCCTCAGGTGAACCCTCTTCATATGCAGCAACTGCTTTTTCCTATGGCAACAAAAATGTATTCCTCCAGCCAAGAACACCTTCTCCAAGATGTTCAGTCCACCCATGGCCAATGAACTGTTCATTGGGCAACTTGAGGGGAGGCCAATCCACTCAAAGCATCTACCTACATTTGCCCAGCCCCCCCACCACCACCACACATTAAGCCGAGCAATTGGTTGTTGGTTTTCCCACCAGTAAGTGATGCTTGGAGGGAGGGGAAACCAAGCCAAGAGACTCCATCGTGCCCTTTCTTTAACTTGTCCTGCACGGAAAGAGGACCCCATCACTGCCAGCCAGGCCTTGGCAGCTTAATTTATATTGATGTGCTTTCCTGGTTCAAGGCCTGGCACATGTACCATAGCGTAGTCTCCTGGCTGTGCCCTTGGCCATGGAAATGTGCCCGTTTTCCTCTTGGGCACTCTGTCCACTGGCTCTTCAGCCTGATTGACCTGAAAGGGGCAATGTTGTAATTTTTATGGCATAGAGTTTGAGGCTTCGCTTTGATGGTGATTTTACAACAAGGTCTTAGCCAAACTTTGTTAGACAGGAGCCTGTTCAACAACAGGTGAGCATGTCAAGAATGCCTTTTTCCTTCTAAAAATGGAAACAGTCGTTCAGAAATGATGCTGTATCCAGTGTTACCTTGCTCCCGCTATCAATAAAAAGAGGAAGAAAAAGCATTACTTCCCAAGTTTGCACATCTTAGACCTTTTCAAAATTTACTGCGCAAGGATGTTTTAGTGCTGTGCTTTCTATGAATAAGTAATGATAACAAATAATTCCCAGCCTCTGAATTGAATAATCCTTCTATTTCCTTTCCAGAGTTGGGTAGAAAACCCAGAGAGAGCCTGTAGCCAAATGAAGGAGCAGTTACCCGTTGCTGCCAGGGTTTGATACGTTCCTTCGGGCCAATGCTGAAACCTCAGCGCGATCGTTCCCCTGTCGAGTGCAAGCTCTGCTCCACGTTGCCAGATCTCTGCCAAAGGGCACAGCACCAATGGGCTGAACAGTGGCCCGGAGCGCATGTCCAAGTTGAATGGATGAGCCCACTTCAGCCACCCAGCCCACCTGCGAAATGGGAATCGGAGCGACCTCTGGGGCAGGGAACCTGCGCATGGCAGAGTAATGATACAGCTGAGGAGACCTTCCAAGGTGAAGCAGGAAAAACCCTCCCTAAAAGATACTTGTTGTGTGCTGGTTGGCAATGAAGAGAGCAACGGGGCATTCAGGACGTTATTGCAAGAATTGTACTCTTCACGTTGGCCAGCGCTCTTTCCCACCTTGGGACCTGGAATTGCCACTGCCATTGGGGCAGAGCGTGGCCGTTACAGCCTGCCCTGGAGGGAGCCTTAAAAGCATCCGTTGCACCAGGGAAAATGAAACCCATGAGGGCACAGAGCGCTTAAGGTCCTGGGTCATCCACGGGTCGTCCTTGGCTCCAGTTGCGTTTCTCTTGCAACTGTAGGAAGTGTGATGGGCATTGTGAAATTTCTCTGGGTACACTGGCAATGCCAAATCAAAACGGCAGCCAGTCCGAGGCCTAAAACCTTGCCGAGAGCACCCGCTGGTGCCAACACCTAAGGGTGCGGCCTCCAGAGAAATGTAGAAGAAGGCTTTGTCTGCGGTAGTCGAATATTGCAGTTGTGGGGTTGTTTTGAGTCATTGCTCTGCACTGAAAGTAAGGCAGTAAGGAGAGACTTAGTGAAGTGGGATTTGGGGCTGAAATAAAAGATTCTTTCAAAGATCTGGCTAAGCCTTACCTTCCCCTCTGCAGTCTGTGTTAGAGTCTAAAAGCAGATGAGGTTAAGATGAGTTGGCCTTGGTGGACATGCAGAGTGCCTTTTCCTGCACACAGCGGTCATTGACATATCTGCAAAAGCTGGAAGTGGTGGTGGGAGTTTGCATGCAAATATTCAGTTACTGGTGGCATTTTGTGGATATATGTGAGAAAAAAATAAGAGGGACCGATCAGATGCTTTTATGTCAGATGGCCTGGCAACTTGAATCACTAGCTTGAAGTATTCATAAATGTTTAATTTCTGGATGACATAAGCTTTGTTCCTGAAGGGTTTGTTTCCTTATGTAATTTTAATTCCATCAGCCATTCTTTCCTCCTTCATCCCCTTCCCCACCACGAGAAGGAAAGTGTGAGAAGAGGTGCATTTCTAGGTATGTATTTCAACCCTCCCTTCTGCTTGCCCTTGCTATGCAGCAATAGAGTTGATCCTGCACATTAAGAAAACCTTGGAATTATCCAAGCTGAATGCTGTCTGATTAATAAGATTTCAGATCCAGAGTCTCACGAGATCAGAGCGCTAACACATCTTGGCCACCTTGAGGCTGCCCTGGGATGGGGTCAGAAGAGGAGGGAAATACTAATTTAACAGCAGTACAACTGTAGAAGTCTTGAGCCCGTCTCATTTACAGGCTGCGGATGGCATGAAGGCAATGCTACGGGGTAGAGTGGGAAAAATGCTGTCGGGATGTTTGTGCCATGGCTAGGGGCAAATGGGAAAAGGCGATTTTATGGTGGTGTGCATTGATCTATTGTTTCATACAATTCCTCTGTCCTTTGTGACAATTCAGCCTACAATACCCCCCAAACCTGCAGTTTTAGAAACGATTAAATACAATCTATTTCACCCACCAAGATAAAAAAGATTCTAACAGTAAAGACAGGAAGGAAAGACTGCTGAGCATGTGAAGCACTGAATTTTATTGTGGCAATTCTCCTCCCTGACATCCAGATTTGTTTGCCTTCCTAGAAGCCCCTGTATTTTATTAATGCTGTTTTTGTAAATGTGCTATTATCTCCAGGCACACAGCAAGCCTGTCTCCTGGCCGTTACAACACCTGTAAGGTGTAAAAGCCAAGGTGAAGAAGAACACAGGTTGTATCTTATGAACACGCATTCCCTGGTGTAATGGTGAAAGAGATAAGAGGGAACAAGTAAGAAAAGCTAACAGAAATAACTGCTGTATAGCCTTCCTTTTAAAAAACAGGAGAATAGTCATGAAATTTCTTAGGTTGCAAACGACCATGAATGGTGAGACAGACAGGTTGCCAAAGGTATGTCAGTTCTGTTGGCTTCGCTGTATTGGTGATCATTTGGACTGGTGATACTTGAAAGATTATCTTCAAACGAGGATACCTTCCCCAGCCTAGTGGCACTATTTCCAACTATTGCAATGACCTCTCAGGCCAGGCTCGTTGTGGTTGAGGATTCCATGGGGTTTGTGGGAATCCAGCCTCCTACATGTTTCCATAGTCTTGGGATAAGAGACATGGGTAGTGGGGATGAGGAAATACCCAGAAAGCATAGATGTACAGCAACAAAGCCCTCTGCCCAGGGTCACCATGTTGCTAGAGCCATGCTTGAATGTGCCAGCATTTCCTTACTAGCCAGATGGAAGAGCGTTCAGGTCCCTGTGTCTCCTTGAAGATACGCGGTTGCCATGTAGGGAGATGGAGTGAGACCCACAGCCAGGAAGAGGAGCAATCAGTTATACATTCCATGTAAATCAGGTAGAGAACTTAGGGGACTTCACCTTGACTGATCTTGGAAAGAAAAGCTCTGAGGGTCAGATCTCATGAGTAGCTGGATGGAAGATTACCAGGAATCTCGGTATTGGGAAGTCAACAAGACAGACTGCTTCCATACGGCTGCCAAGAAAATGACAGAGATCTGTCCTTGAAGTCACCAAGAACCAAGCTCAATTTGAAGGTGACTTCACTTCCAGGTCACCTTTCACTACCACAGTCCTAGACTTAATGGGCCAACTTGCTGACTCAGGTCATTGGCAAGTCATGGATGCTTTCTTTCCCTAGAGTTATTAGCTGCGTCAGTCTGACTTTCAGATCAGCCACTTCTTTGAGGTTGTACAACATAAGAGACGAACTCTTTCTTTTAAGCACCATCATTCCGTAACTGGCAAAAATTCCCATAATTGAAAATTAAGTGCTACATTATCACCACATTTTCCCTGATTAAAAAGCAAGTCTGTGCTGTTGGTGAATGAATTTTAATCTCTGCTTTTGCTTGATTTTTCCATCTCCAAAACCACTTCCTATGGATTAAAAAAAAAAAGTGCATATTCATTAAATGAGTGGCAGTTCATTAAAGCTGCTTGTTAATTACATGATTCATAAATTCCCCATGTTAACTAAGTGGCACATTGAAGCTGCACCAAACATCTGTGTGTCAGGTTTGAAAAGAGAGAAGCATGGGTGCTCATGGTGAGCTAAAGAACAGGGTGCAACTGTGAGTGGTTCAAAGAAACGAAGAAGCAGAGCTGATCCGAAACCCACACACCTGTTTGCCAGATGTTCTCCTCCTGTGAAATATGATGTCTGCGTCCCTACCGATTTCTTCAAATAGAATTATTTTTTTGCTAATCTGAGTTAAAGTGGAGTTCAAGCCTACCCAGGACAATGTGTGGCCTTCAGAATAGTGCAGCTCGCTCACTGGTGACCCCGGACTTATTTTTTAATGGGATTTATTCTTGAAAAGGCTGCACCATTTTGCTGCAGAAAAGAATAATGGATCGTCAGAGAAAAAAGAAATGCTATTTTTTATGTGTCTCTAAAATATAGATGCTGCTTCAGACTAAACAGATCTTAGAGACGTACTCAGAGCAGACATAACAATTTATCAATCCAAATATCAATGGAGATGGGATATTAAGAGTTTCTATAGAAGCAACCTAGTACTTATTGATCTCTGGAATATATGGAGGTCCAACCAAATGACACCAGGCTACACTGTCTTTCGAACATAAGCAGCAAACAGGCCAGCCCACAACTTGACCCTTGAGTTCGCTTATGGTCATTCCCATCACCGGCCACACCCAACACCTTAGTCAAGGTTAAAATTGGGTTTGTTAGTTTGTGGTTCAACCTAACATGGAAACCCAGCCCTTGTCTTAGCAAGTGGCACGAAGCAGAGCCAGAACTCCTATTGCAAGTGTGATGAACCCAGCAGGGGTGTTTGTTCAGCTGGGCTCAGGGTTTAGCATGTTGTGTGAACCTGCCTCTAAGCAATGGCTTGGAGGAGCTCTGATTCTGCGTCTGGACTTTGGCCCGAGTTTGCATGTCTTGGTGACCTCTTTTAATAGGTTGATTGCCGCCTAGCCTTTCTACGCAGGTGGCACTCCCTGGGGTGGTAGGGTGGTTCTTCTGCCGTATTTAGGGGCTTCCTGGAAGCAGCTGTTTGAAACAAACATCACAAGACGATGAGGCCACGGCGGACGGGTCAGGCAAAGAAGGGTTCTGTGTTTTCCCGCAACAGAGGGCAGGACACTGGCTTGTTGAAGCTGAGATCAGGGGTGGCACAGAACTGGGAAAGGCCACCCTCTCCCCAAAGCCCAGCCCTGTGTCTGTGTTTGCTCGCTCAGGGAGTGGCACTGATTGCAAAGCGATCCAAAAACTGGCTGCCCCCAGAAAGCCTGTCCAAAGCCACGGCAAAGGAACCACGGGCAGAAGAGGCATCGTCCTCCGACTTGCATCTCCCAGCTCCTCCTCTGGGTGGTCTTTCTAGCCACCTCCTCCCTGAGGCAGAAGCAAACTGGGGGGGCCAACGGAGAGAGCCGGGGACACGGCGCACGAACCCTTGCTGGGCTCGGCAGCCCGGGACTTGGCGCCAGTGCGTGGCAGAGCTGGTATTCTTTTTACTTGGGAATGTCTCCGTTGGCTTGGTTTTGAGGGCCACGCAGGCTTTGGAAGTGATGGGGGAAAGTACATTGGCCCCTGCGTGAGCCCGGCGTGTGTCTGCTCTTCAGGGTTCAAAGCTGAAAAAAGTGGCCGCTGCTGTTAAGAGCCGCTGCTTTGACGGTGCCGTTCCAGAGGACCAGTGGAATACAAGAGTCTCGGCTTTCCCCACTGGAAGGCCATTAACCAGCAGGGCGGGGGGTGTCGACCTACCCCTCCTTGGGGTGGAATACGGCAAACCTCAAGGCTTTGCTCGCATCCTTGTCAAATCGCCTTTCCAGAAATTCAGAAACGGAATAAAGCCTACCAAGATGAAATGTAAGGCTTTGCACTCCTTTTTTTTCCTAACCCTTTGCAGACGTGTGGTCCCTTCAGGCTGTGTCACCCACTGAAGATAAAGAAATCATAAAAGACACCTTTTCCTTTTTGAAGGAAAAGAAAAGGTGGAAACAAATCAGGGCTCTTGACTTTGTTTCCCATTTAAGGAATGTATTAAGCATAATTGAATAAAATGGAAGTGCAGCTCCATTTGCTCCACTCCATTTGAGGAGATGCGGCGTCAATCAATCACCCAGACTGCAGCTGAAGCTGTGAAAATATGCCACCTTCAACCCACTAATGGGATCCTCAGCCTTCATTTGTTGCAATAATTAAAGGAAAACGTTTCTGTTGCACTTGGCTCTGACAATTCCGGGACGTCTATTCCAGAGCACCCCGAGAAAAAAACAAAGCAGAAATGCAAGAGATCGCTCCGTTTCCTGGAGGTTGAGTTAATAGTAATGGTGTCAGAATAATTTGGTGTAAAGAAGAGAAGTTTTCGAAAAGAAGTTGTGGAAGGAACTCTGGAAGGAGTGTTGGCTTTCTGATCTATGGCTGGCTTGGCCAACGGTGGTTTCACTGAAATACGAGGCCGGCGTTGCTGGAGGAGGAGGAGACTCGGAGGCTTTATCGGAGCCCAAATGTTCCTTTGGGGAACCTCGACAGTTTTGTGGACTTGCAGAACAGCAATACCAGGACTGTTCTGGGAACTGTAAAACTCACCCGGCGCTCCTTTTCCGGATGGGCCGTTTTCCCTCTGCATTGCGGCTCTGAGTAAGAGGGGGGTCAGGAGAGGTTGAGAGGAGGAGGGCGCCGAGACCCCCACCCAGGATCCCTGCAGGACAGTTGCCTTCTCGCCAGAACCAGCGTGCGCCTTTTCCTCCTGAGGACCCTTCCTTCGTCTCCAGAGAGCGCAATTTCCGTGTGCGCAAAGAGGGGGACCCGGCGAGGGCGTGCAAATGGCCGTTCGTTGGAACGGTTTGGAAGGGTGCATTTTCGGCCCACCGGCTCTTTGCGTTCTTCGCCATAGAGGTTCACCAACTGCCAAAGTGACCTTTTTATTTTTCTCAGGCTTTTCCTGTCAAAGCCCTTTTATCACCTGATTTGTTTTGTTTTTGACTGCTGCCGGCCGGTTCCTCTGGGCCGCCTCTCTACACGTTCCTGCTGCATGCGGGAGATTTCCTTCTTCCCCACTTTCCTGCCTGCCCCCGACAGCAGCTCTAAAATTGTGTGCCTATCCATAATATTAATTAAAAGCTATAAAAACAAACCAGAGAGAACATTAAAATGCAATTTGATTGCAATTTAATCAGATAATCTATGCACCATTAATTATTAACCTACATGCTACATTTTAATGAAAAATTATTAATAATGATTATTTCCACTGTTCTACTACAGCAGGCTTTTGTTTCCAATGAGGTTGTTCTGCCTCACGTGAAAAACACCAAAGAAACCGAGACATTCATTGCCACAGAAGCTTTTAAAGGCCGCAGTCTCCTCTTCTGATGGATTACGTCTGCTCACGGAGACCCGGGGAAGAGATCTGTCAGCCTTCAGGATGCCTGCTCGGCGACGCCATCCCAGGCAGAAATAGAGGCCATCTGGGATCCTGCCGACTGTTTGGACTACATCTTCCATAATCCCTGGCCAACGGCTAAACTGACCGCCGCCGATGGGAGTCGTACAGGACCACAGTAACAAGAAAGGCGCTTCGGACATTCGGCAGAACACGAGGTGTCGCTTTCAGCCCAGCCTCCCTGAGCAGAGCAGGAGCATCAAAACCGTCAAGGGGGTGGCCACGACCCCACCACCCGAGCCCCCCCCCCTGCCCCTTTTGAATGTCCATCGAACAAAGAAGCTTTGGTTTGGAGTTGTTCTTTGGAACCTGCGGTTCAAACTAATTTCTGGGCTGCAAGCATCCAGACAGCCTCAGGAGGGCAGCAAAGACAGGCAGAAAACTACCTCATTGCTGGCATCTAGTGGTCCTCCAGATTGCTGCAGCTCCGACCTGGAAGAGCCACCTTCAAGCTTCTGGATAGAAAGTAGGTGCAATAAGAAGAGTTCTTTTATTCCCTAACCCCGACTTAAAGATTCTTGTTCTCTTTCCATTTTGAGACAGGTGAAAAAACAAGCAGTTTGGCAGCAGAACCCTGGAGAGGTACACCGTTTTGTAGCAGGATCTGGGATTCTTAGAGTTTAACATACCCGAAGACTGATTTGTGGATGTGTGCCGCCTTTTATGTTTATGGCTTGTGCTCACTTTAAAACACGCTCTGAAAATGCCAATATTTATTTTTTAAAAACCTTCAAGAGATGTATGTTATCCAAGCTCATTAGTTACAGAATGCAACACGTGGGTTTCCAGCTCCGTGTTCTCCTCGGTTTCCCCCTCACTGCACTTTCTGGCTTCTCGGGGGCCCATCTCTTTCCCCATTTTCTTTTTCCAAGGAAACTTCCCTGTCCTTAAGTCACACAGAGGGGAAAGAAGACCTGGAGCGTGAGGTTCACCCTCAACCTTTGGTCACATTCAAAGGACCCCGCAGAAGTCAGGAGGAGAATTCAAGGCATCTAAAGAAAGGAGCCGCAACACAGATTAGATTTAGAAGCACAGAAGCAAAGCCAGTTTGGGAACTGATAGCTCCCCCCCCCCCAATGTTATTCTTTAGAGGAACAAGAAAAGAAATGTTCCAACTAATGCCTGTGATTAATCTATCATCTTCCTGCCACTCCTCAACCTTCTGAAAAAAGCAGGCTTTCTTAATACAGTAATTGCAATCCAACACAATATAGCCCAAAACTGTCTGCGTGCAGCCTCTGCCTGAATGAAATGCTTAAAATTGTCTTAGCAACTTTGGAAAGTGTCAGATGAGCAATTTTCAAGTGCCAGGATGACTGAAGGGATCGCAGAGTAATTCAAGGCATGGGCCGTGCTGCGAGCTGAAGCTGCGTCGGAGGCGCCAATGTAGGGACGGAGTGGGCATCTTGACCTTGAGTTCCAAGGTCTAACAAAGTGCTTTGAGAGCCTCTCCATAAGCCAGGTCCCCAGTTTAAAATAGGAACATCTGTCAGATGGGGGAGGGTCCCCTCAAATATTCTAGATCAGTGTTTCTTAAACTTGGCAACCTTAAGATATGTGGACTTTAGACACGTCCACCTGTCTTAACGTTGCCACGTTTGAGAAACACTGTCCTAGGCGAAGGTGGGAGAAGACAGACTATTTATCCTGAGAATTCAGCCTGGAGGGACCTCCTGAATAAGCCGTATGATAATAGAACTGTTCAGAAAACGCCTTATGGTTAGACGGATCATGAGTTTACAGTGGAGAAGCATCATCGGAGAGCCACACAGCTGGGAAGCTCTCCTACAGTCGTCATATTAACTAAAATATTAGAAATATAAAAACGTCTTTCCTCATTGAATGGGGGAGGCCTTCAACTGACGTGTTTACATTAGCCTAACTGATCAGTTGGCTAAACATTGCAGACAAGATATTATCATCCTTCAGTGTCCCTTTCCCCATTACCACTTTGTCTGTTGTTCTTGCTTTTCTCCGAACACCATTGTCAAAATCTGGACCTTCTTAGGGCAGGGTCCTGTTTAGACAGATGTCCTTGGTGAAGCATGGCGTTCATGGATATCTTGCTTACATAAATGAAACAGAGTCATGATGTCCATAGAACAGTGTTTCTCAACCTTGGCAACTTTAAGATGGGTGGACTTCAACTCCCAGAATTCCCCTGGTTGGGGAATTCTGGGAGTTGAAGTCCACCCATCTTAAAGTTGCCAAGGTTGAGAAACACTACCATAGAAGCTAGAAAGAAAGCAAATGGTTTTATTCTATCAAGTTGGGCAAAGCAATTTTAATCTGGTCCATTGCAGACTCAACCTAGATTAGATAAATATGGCGATATCTAAGAGCACCTTTGATCCTTCTGCCACCTGTTTTTTGGGGAAGGGTTGAGGCGTAAAGTATGAATGACCAGCAGCAGGCTAATCATTGTACGGTGTTGGAAAGGGCTACAGCGATCAGATAGCCTTTTGTAGAGGGCCGCTAACAGGATTACATGTGAGCCAAAAGATTAATTCTTTCCACAAACTCCAGAAAATGGCAAATCCCTTCCTGTCCGGAAACTGGAAATGCCAAATTTGTGGAGGGCCGAAGAGGTAGACAAAAACACCTTGTTCTTACCAGCTGTCTGGTTCAGGTTTTGTTTTAATCCAAATAAATTCGCTCCACCCTACAAATCCATTCGCCATCCTCTTAATTAAGAGATTCAAGCACCATGAATGTCAACGCGCTTTGCAGTCTTTTTGGAATAAAAGCAAAGGAAAACCTCCCCGCCCTGCCTGCCTCCAGGGTTCACTGAATTGGTTCAAGAGAGAGAAATGTCAGCCAAGGGGCAGAGATGATGATTAGGGCTTCAGAGCCGACAGGAAAAAGGCAGAAACATTTGGCCACCGTACACATTACAAAACTGTAGCTCCCAGTCAAGCCAGACTGTTGGCCTTCTCATTTTACTTTTTTGAGCAGGGTTTTTGCCAGCAGATGGTTCTGGAAAACTTCCCCAGTTCTCTGAGTGGTGTGCATGCTATTCTCAAAACTCTCCAAAAATCTTACGTGTAGAGCTTCCAATAATTCACAAGGGAAAGAGGGATGTGTTTACAACATCCCCAAATTCGCCACAGGACCCCGTCTCTAGCTTTGCTCTGGAAAAAGAATCAAAAGTGGGCCAGACCAGAGAAAGGTTTGAGTTTCTGTGGTTGCATTCACAGAAAGCACTTAATTCTTGGTTACCAAATTAACGTAATTCCTGGGTTTGTACAATACACTGAATTATAGGCCGGCCAATCAGCCTGGATTTGCACCTCAGCTAAGCCTTGGTGTGAGTACTGTTTGGACCTGGTTAAGCCTGTTGTGGTCATCTTCCCGTAACAGACTGAGCTACTAACCCAATCAAATCTCCTTGCTGGTGGTTTCGGCAGCACACAATCACACTAACCAGGTCAAAACCAAACATTTTGGAGAAAATGCAGAGTCCTCACCCATGCATCCAGGAAATGGTGGAGTTCTTGCAGCAGGAATGTCATGGCAAAGCTTTGCAGGATCTCCAGCCCTTCCCATTGTCCAGGTGCAGGCAGAGGGCATGGCTTCCCTGCTGCACTGAGCCAGGATTTGAGAGGTGTGTTCTTGGTGACCATCTCAGTCCCATGTTCTGTAAGGTGGCTTTGGGAGCGCTTGTTCCATTCACCCTTTTTCTTGGGAAATGTAAGTGATCCCACAACACAAATGATTGGGTGGAGGTGGTTTGACTCTGGGCACTCCTGAGCCTTTTGCATTTGAAGATAACAACCTGGGATATAACTGACAGGATCAAACAAACCATATCTTGTGGCTGCGCTACGAGACGCTGATGCAGTGAAGTGTAAGGGAGGAACAGTCAGTGCAAAGAGGCTGTGAAGGTGGAAGGCCACGCAGGAGAGACAGTCATCTGAGAGAAGCCAAGCGAAGGTTGGATTCCAAAGGGGAGCCTCTTCGTTAGAGGAGAACCTGGAAGAGCAAGAGGGTTGCGCAACAGCCTTGACGTTCACTCCCCCCAAGAGCACCCGAGAGGGCCACGGCTAGACTCCGCTCTTATTCACCCCCCAGGTTCATGAACAAAATCCCAGAGAAACCCGTTTCCATGTCATTTTATTAATTGGCTTGTACAGTTCTGCAGCATCTTACAAAAATACTGTGAATTGGGTGGAGGGTAACAATTACAGCGTTGGTCACAGATGAGCTGACCATTCCCGCTGATGACTTGATGATGTTTTTTTTTCCTAGACGGAGGGGTTGAAAAGATTTCAGCAGTAAATGGCTTTCCCCCCACCCCGTCCAGCGCCACCTTGACCAGAGGTCACGTGGCATTACTCGTTCCTTCCTGTCAGTGACAATTTTGTAGGAAAAAAGGTAAGAAGTCTAAGGAGACCTGGCTATCACATGAGCATACGAGATAGAAATATGAGAAATAAAGATCTATATGGATTTTCCCTAAGAAATTGCCAGTAGTAGAAGGATATCAATACTTTTTAAAATTTAATGGAAGATCTGGGGGAGAAAAAAAACCAAAACAAATCTCCTGTTACTTAGATTTTTCTGCCCTGAAGAAATGAGTCTCAGTTCTTCCTGAAAAACTTCCTGAAAACACAAAGGCCCAGATGTTCTGCTCTAAGGGAAATACAATCTTGACAGAACTGAAGTAAGCACGCCAGACAAAAAAAATTCCATCAAAATAACCTTTCAGATGCATGTGCTGACTTGCAAAGTTGCAACACACTGGGAGCAAAACAGAAGTAACCCTTCTGAAATGCATCAGTGCATCACTTCCCCAACATGTGAGCTCCCCAAGCAGTGCACAGATGATGCAAGCGAGATCTTTCCTGACCGTTCAAGAAATGCAGGGTACGTTATTCCATTGGGCAGCGAGTCTCCTCATCTGAGTCCACCCCTTCTATTCTTCCTTCCTACAAATTCCCTGGGGCCAAAAAGAAAAAAAGAAAAGAAAAAGAAAATCCAAGATAATCCAGAAGAAAGGCTGCCGTATCTGGCTTGCAAAAAAATCAGAAAACTCTTTATTGTCATCTAGGGATTTTTAAAGCCCAGATAAGGCCAGCCTAACTCAGGAGAGAAAAGGCTGCCCCGTGGAGCCCTCGGGGTTCTCTGAGCTTGTCTGTTTTCTTGCAAACGTTTGGTTACCCAGCTAGGTCACATCTTCAGTGCACAGCTCAGAGAACCCCAAGGACTCCACAGTTCAACCCTGAGCTACACATATTCTCCTCTAAAGACTGCCCCATCCTTTGAGTCCCTTGCAATCATAGAGGATTCAAAAGGTGGCTTGTTGTCTAATCCAACTGCCTTTCTGTTAAAGACCCAATATCTCCTTCTGTGACTAGAAATAACTTTCTGGGAATTTCAGGCAGAGAATTTTCTTCTCCATTTTCCCACTCGTTCTTTTAAATCAATGGGGGTTTAACTTGGGGTTACCATGGGATCTTCTGCAGGTATGCGAACCACATATTCTACCCTGGAGCTTTGTTGAGATTTCTCCAGACATTAATCCCCTTTTAAGGGCCTGACAAGTGCCTTATATTCCATAACTTTCCATCCCCCCCCCACCCCCCCATCTACTCTGATTTGTTCCCAACTTTACTAGATTCACTCCTGGAATCAGAGAAGTTGCTGTCAACCACATATGCTGGTGTATGTGAGCAGAGATGGCTTTTTAATTACAATGCATACCATGCAAGACAAGATTGATTGATTGTTTGATTGATTTTCACTTTTTTGGCTTGGGCTTCTGCTCAGTTCATTTATTTATTTGTATATACATCATATAACAAGCATCTCCCTCTCCACTCTGCCCTGAGATTGCATTCTCTTGCATCCTCCTCCCCTTACATTCACACGTCTGGTGGCGGGCGATGGCGTTTCGACTACTCCAAGCCTGGACAGCAGCTGCATGACTTGGCCTTGGCGGCTTGATAGAAACCACAGTGTCAGCGAAGTCTGAAGGCGATGTCAGTGGACACGATTCCAGGAAAGTGTCCACTTTTCTCCTCGAAGAGGGAGCCTTCCTCCTATTGCAAAGCAGGCGAGAATGGGTGCATCTTTGGTGAGAAATGAATCAGAGCAGCAAGGCATGAGCAAGTCACAATGGCTCCTCCTTGGGTTCAGCGAAAATTGGTGACTAATACCCGGGAGACCTTATTGACCCCGTGCAGCTGTTAGTGGTGATACTTCGCTTGTTTGCTTTCTCCTTTTAGCAGAGTGCAAAGGTTGCATTTGAAACAAACTCTCCTGTCTGACTCTCCCGGAGTTTGAATGTTACCTTGAGAGCGAGGCAGCCTTGGACCATGACACCTGTTGTACCCCAGTTGTAAAAGCATATTGGCGTGGCACTCTCACACTGGGTGCTCCAACACAGAGCCTTAATCTGGCCAGCTGATTCATACATCGGATCCTCATGGAGGTGTTAGCAGTGAAGGATCTTCATAAAGGCCTTCCGGAACTCAATGTTGAAGGTGGTGTAAATAATGGGATTGACGGCACTGTTCACGTATCCAAGCCACGTGAAGGCGCTATACATGACTTGTGGGATATTACAGTTGCAGTGCATATTCAGAATGTGGGTGATGAAGAAAGGAAGCCAACAGATGATGAAAACACCTGCAGAAGGACCAAGAAAAGGAGCCACGTTAGCAGGGCAACAATTGAACGCATCTCCCGGTATAGCTCATCTCTACAGAAATCACAGCCCCGAGAGGCAGCAAGACCGCTGGCTTTTGATGGGAATGGGCACATTGGTTGAAAAAATATCCCATGTAGCAACTAGCAAAGAAGTTATTTGTTTTATGTTATAGAATAAGAAGCTCTTCCTCCTCCCTGCCCTAGATTTTTAATTTTCCAGTCTATAAATCCAGTGGAATGCTGAGGCTGCACCTTCCACAGCGGACGTTCAGCCAAATTCTTACCAAGCACAATGGCAAGCATCTGGGTGGCTTTCTTTTCCTTCTGTTGTGAAAATTTCCTTCTGCTCATAGTTTTGAGGGATGTTCTGGTCTTGCCATTGGGCATCGTCTGCGTCTCAAAGAACCTGGCTCTCTTGGAATTGTCTATGGTGTGCCCGTTCTTCTGCATGTCGAGGGGGCTGTTTTCAGGGGACTGTGGAGTTAAATTGGCACAGGGGTTGGAAGCAGCTGGCTCAGCTGGTTCCTTGTCACTTGGCAGAGGTGGCTGAATGTTGTTCTTTGGTGGGCTGGTACTGGTGGCCATCTCCATCTCTTCCATGTGGTCCACTGCCTCCTGCATGATGATCAGATACACTGGGTGGTTTAATAAAACAAATATTTAGACAAGGAAAAGAAAAATGCCTCAATATGTACAGTGGGGAGTGAGAAAATCTTCAAATAATCCACAGAGCTGCAAATCCATTTTACCAAGATTCAAAGTGGCACATGGCTATTAGGAATCTCTGTGGAAATGTGGCAGCAAAACAGTGCCATCTCAATGGGCCTTCTTTGAAAGTGCTTCTGGGAGCATGCCAATCCAGGAGGGTGGCACCAGGTCAAACCCTGCTGGAAGCTCCATCACAGCAACAGCAGTGAGGGTCTGTCCCTTCTGGAATTAAAAAGATTAGTAGCAGAATTGGAAAACTTTTGAACCACTTGGAGATATTTCTGTGGCTTTTCCTCCCTGATTTTTGGGGGACCAAAATAAACAAATTTAGAGAAGTCAGTTTGCTCTGGGCTCAGGCAGAAAAGGAGATTGAACGCAACACAACAGTCTGAGCTTTGGGGTAATATCAGTGTTTCTCAACCTTGGCAACTTTAAGATGCGTGGATTTCAACTCCCAGCATTCCCCAGCCAGCATGCTGGCTGGGGAATGCTGGGAGTTGAAGTCCACGCATCTTAAAGTTGCCAAGGTTGAGAAACTCTGCTCAATATGAATGGAAGAAAGCCATCACAGGACTACCAAAAAGAGCAGGAAGAAAGGTGGACCATCTCCTTTCCTGTATTGGGCTCCTGAAAGGCAAACAGGCTTTGGGGAATGTAGGGGAACCACCCAAGTTTATTGGTGGGAAAGAATTGAGCTTTGTCGTGGGGCTGATGGCAATATCCAGCTCGTACAGTACATTTAGAAGGATATGCTTTTTCTCTTGAAGCACTTTTTAAAGTTGTGTATAAAAATGTATATGGGGGCCAGCTTCCATTCTGTGGTTGTGTGTCAAGGCTGTCATAAAACCTTCAAAGCCAAGTGTGCATTTGCTTAGACCTGGGGGCTCGGCCCTGACACTCACCACTTTGCCCTTGTGCACCGGGAAGCTCCCGTTGCTTTTCACCATAAGTGTGCAGAGTCTGATGTCTCCTGGATGGGTACATGTCTCCTGAAGAAGGGAGAGGAGGAAAGAAGAGAAGGATGGTTGGCATAAGGCAGAAAAGATTCCAAGAGAATATTTTTTTAACTAATAATTATAATTATTATTATTGTAAGAGGATATTCTTATAACTAAGAGAGCCAGTTTGGTCCAGTGGTGAAGGCATTGGGGAAAATAGGAGGAGGAAGGAGTATGAGGTATGTTCGCCACCTTGAGTTATTTACAAAAAGTAATAAAGACGGGATAAAACGTCTTAAAAAAAAAATTATCCAAAGAGTAGAGCCAGGGAGAAGGATCTAGAGACCAGGCCCTGAACAGGGAAGAGCTCCATCCCCCCCACAAGGGAGAAACAGCTTCTCTGTACTTCATCCTGGGTGAAATGGACTTAGAAATAACTGCTGAGCCGTACCTTTGGTAATATTAGGGTTTCTTCAAAGCAAATGCTGCCCCAAGGAGCTTTCAGAGTTTGGCTAAGCAGCAAGACCAGCATTTGGGTTGAGCCACCCAAGATTAGCCATCTTAATGTGGAAGAGAGAGTGACAGGTTGCACTGACTCTTTCCTAGCCATTGGCACCACTGGTCTTAGGCGGCCACGGCAATGGAGTTTTGCGTGGACGTTCGCTGGCTTCTGGTTTGAGTTTGGGACACTTTGGCAAACTGCCTTTGCTGGTCCCACTGACATCATCAGTGAGACCACCTTAATTTTACTAGCCCCATCCCTAACACACAGCACTTGGTGCTTTCCCTGTGGCAGCCCGGGACAGAGGCACCCATGGCAGAAACGGTGGTGGTACCCATCCCATCTCCCCGGGATGCCATCATCATTACTGGTGGTGACATGTTGCTGGTGCCATCCGGTTGAAGTCCCTGGCTGGCTGGCTGGCTGGCTGGGTGGGTCTAGTTTGGCCCACAGTGACCCTGCTGCTCCTGCTGCCACGCTGAGCTTTTTCTACCCATGTGCGGCTTTCGTAGCCCAGCCTCGCTCAGCAAGACCTGATGCTGAAGCGCTGCTTGAGCTACAGGGCCTTTGATCCATGGGAGCCCCAGACCCAGGGAGGCCTTGAGCTGAGTGAGCACAGGAGGAGAAGCTGGGTTTGGGCGAATCTAGGGCTTCCTCTCAGCCACCAAATAGCCCCCAGAAATGTGGTGATTGCTGTTTTTGTTATTTACATTTAGCCTGCAGATAGAAGGAACATGCCTGAAATTTTCTCAAGAGCCATTTGGGCACGATAAGTGATATTTATTTATGATATTTAATAATGATGAAGGATTAGTCCATTAATCCACGTCTATTTCTCTGCCTCTATTCTTTGCCTTCTATATATTTATGCCTATGAAAGACTAAGCTGTCCCCTGGATGGTTCTTCTGCCTGGGTTCACCTGACCCTCATTACCTGAACCAACCCACGTTCTGGGCTCACACAGTACAGTGAGTCATCACTTAACCAAATGGGCTGGTTTCACATACCACACTTACACACACACATACACACACCCCTGACTAAGATTAAGCTAACTAAGTTTTGCAAGTTTAAACTTGATCTTTAAACTGACTTGAGGGTCTTCTGCGTGGACAGAACTGATATGTCACTGGGCTATTCTTCCTGCCTGTTTTCTTAACTCTTCTAATTCCACATGGATTTATAACACTATGCACGCATACACACTACCCACACACATACACCCAGACATTTTTTCCCTCCAGAGATAAGAAGACTAATCAGTCTGGCAAAGCACCCCATTAATTCTGGGGCCAATATTTCCAAGAATGGCAGTGTTGCTGTACGCTGGAGAAACATCTCCTGCAGCCACCTTTGCATGGAACACCATTGACTTGGGAAGGAACATGAGGAGTGGAGAAGTCTTAGGGTGAAAAACCTTACTGGAGAAGCGGGGGAGAAAAGATGGAGATCGTGAAGAGAGAGCTGGGGTTACCTTCAACGGGGCCCGCGCGTCTGTGTCCAGGCCCACGTGGCTGGCGATGCGCTTGGTGTTGACCCGTTTTCTGCGTTTCCGCAACACTATATATATCTGCACGTACACCAGCAGGGTGACAATGAAAGGAACGTAGAAGGAGACGATAGAAGAATACACAACAAAGGCAGGGTTGGCAATGATACACTCATTCTTGTCTGGAAGACACAAGAGAGGACAGGAATGTTGCCCCAGCCATTAGGAGCTGCGGTCAGCTTGGGTGTTCAGAGAGCTGTGGGCGCAAGAAGGGCAGCAGAGGCTCCTCTGGGGCTGGGATCCCATCTTCACCCTTCGTTCTGAGGAACAGAAGTTCAAGGATGAGATTTTCCACTTGAGGGATAGAACTGGTGAATGGCCATGGCTCTTACTCAGACTTCAATAGAGAGCCATGGTGAATTGGGGGGAAAACTTCCCCCTCCCCACAAACATGGCTCATTTTAAGGGGTGGCAAGATGGTCCAGGTTTTGAGCCTTACAGCACAGTCACCTTCATGGATGGACAGGGGATCGGGTCCCTTCCCCCCTCCCCATCCTTACAAAACTCCACTGAAATCAACCAAAGGTAAACCTACAAGAAGTGTATCTGAGACTGGATCAAGCTGTTTAAAAGCATTTCCAACTTGAGAGGGTGAGAGCAAGTGGTGGAACGAGGGGCCTGGCACAGGAGGCCAGGGGGTGCAGCTGGGACAGCTGGGGCGACCAAAAGACTCAGCGGAACTATTGATCACCCTGGCAAGGTGCCTTGATTTCTCCTTGCTCTGCTTTGCTCTGCGTGTCTGTGGGTTTCCCTCTGTACATCTTCCCTTTACTCTGATCAGCGAGAAAACTCTGCGATACCCAGGACAGAGAGAGCATGCTGGTGCCCGAGGACTTTAATCCAGCCTGGCAACGTATCTTGCTCTCCTGCATACCTGTGTTGTTTAGCCCAAACATCAGCGGGCAGGAGATGGCGAAGGAGAGGATCCACACCACGGCGATCATCACGGTGACTCTGCGCTTGGAGCTGTAGCGGGTGTTGTACAGCATGGGCATGGCCACGGCGGTGTATCTGTTGCGAAGGACACACCAAAAGGGACAGGGCTAGAACCTCCCAGCTCTTGAAGCAAGCGAGAGAGAAGAAATTGTGCGGGGATTTGGGCCCAGAGGTGACAAAGAGAAAATGAGCGGGGGAGCTGGAAGGCTTGGCCTGGCAGACCCAGAGAGAGCCCCTTACCTGTCAATGCTGATGGCGCAGAGGTTAAGGATGCTCGCTGTGCACATCATCACATCCAGGGTGACAAAGATGTCGCAGTGGATGCGGCTGAATCGCCACTCACCGACCACCTGGAGAGAGAGGAGAAATGAACGAGGAGCATCCTCAGCCCAAGGATCGGGGGGGGGGTCTGGGCAGCCCATCATTAGGGATCAGAAGGTCCCTTTTCTCTCCTGAAGATTCTTCTCAGTAAAGGAGTGTCTGCATTTATATTCATTATAGGGATAAACAGGTATCTGAATCTTTAGATGTTCCTCCAGTATGACTCTTGAAGACATGCACAGAGTGAAAATCTTCACAAAAAGGCAATGTCCTACATAGTCTCTGGAACCCAACCAAAGGGAAAGAAAAATGTAATTAGTGCGAAGCCAACTGAAACAAGGCAATCTGCAGTATTAGGGAGAGGAGCAACATGGAATCAGAGCTTTCCAAGGGTAGGGATTTCCATCTCGCTTGCTTACCAACCTCCCCAGATGGTAGAAGTGGAACAAAATCAGATTCTGCCTCCGCCCCACAAGTCAATGGCTTAAGGCCTCAGACGTGATAATCACCTGGATTGATAAAGACACGCTGATTCTTGGGTTCCGGAGCAACCTAGGCCATTTTTAAAAACTGGTGATATCTTCCTGGCAATGTAATCAAAGACAATTTTGATGCTAGGTGATGTGGTGGGGGAAGCCCGGTCTTTTGAAATGCAAGGAAAGGAGAGCATTAACTGCTTGTGGCGTGGACTTGATGGTTTCTCTCTCTTTCTCAAATATGCATTCCTGATCACATATGATCATAATGCCTCATGATTACAACAAAACATGCACGCATTTTCCAGACATGGAACAAGGATTGTTAGAAATGCACAGCCCTCCGTGGAGTACTTGTAAGGGGGCTTGGGGTATGGATGCTTTATTAGTCTCAGCAGGTGGAGGCACCCGCGCAACCTTGGAATCTAAACAGGGTTAGCGTTTGGAAGACTGACTACCAGGGAAATCCCAGGGCTGCATGCTAGACTGGGAAGCCAAAAAAAATAGCAGCAGTGAGCCACTTTTGTGTCTCTGCCAAGAAAAGTGCACGTTGTTTCCCTGAGTTCACCAGGAAACCTGACCTCCGGGAGCGATACTTTCTCTTTCAGGGAGAACTCCCACGGGTGCAGGCTCGCAATTTAACTCAAAGCCGCAGAGAGACATTTTACGTCACCCTGACATTTATCCTGCTTGCCCACATTTTCTCTCAGCTGTTTCCTGCTCTGAAAGGCACCTGAATGGAATTCCTGCAATGAACGGCTGCAAGGCCTCCAGTTGACCTGAGGTTGCAACAGGCTAGAGTCGTGGCGCCCTTACCTCCAGGTAGACCACCCACGGCATCACCAGCGTAGCCACGAGCAGGTCGGCCACGGCAAGGCTGACTATCAGGTAGTTGGTGGTGGTCTGCAGAGCCTTCTCCTTGGACACGGCCATGCAGACCAGCACGTTGCCAAAGACGATGACAAAGATCAGGAGGGTGAGCAGCATGGCATAGTAGTTGTAGTGGGTGGGCTTCTGCTCCAGGCTGGAGCCATTGAAGGTCCTGTTTTCATAGCCGTCGTCATACCAGGAAATATTTGGGAGATCCATGGAGAAGAAGAACCCTCGGTTTGGACACCTGCGTGCGACAAAATAATAAGTCAAAGTGTGTTTGGCAAGTGGGAAGGGTTCCATTCAAGACCCAGCGCAGCCCCCACCTTTCTAAGGGCACGAAGATTCCAAAGTGTAATTAGTATGTATAATAATAATAATAATAATAATAATAATAATAATAATAATGCCAAAATTGAATCAAATTAACAAGGAGACTGGCTACAATAGTGAAGAATATTAACAAAGCTGTCAAAATTATGCCAACTGAAACACTGACTGAAACGGACCAGCTGATGTATGCCACAGCCTATGTAACTACTGAAGAATCGAAGAAAGGAAGTTATTGAGAAAGGAAAATCTAAATGGAAAATTCACTTGGAATTGAAGATAAAGAAAATGGATTCGAGCAATTTGAAGAATTCAAGGCAAGGAAATCTGAAGAATAAGAAAATCAAAACCAGCCTGTGTGTGAAGTACAACTTGGAGAGTAAAGGAATCGCAGAGGTTCTGGAACAATTGAAACGAAGAGTCGGGGCTATTGCAGAGAAGATCAAGCAGCACGACAATTGAATAATCCAATTCAAGCAGAATTCGCAGCTTAGAGCACATCAGCACCAATTCTATAAAACTCTTGAAAATAGGAAACAGCTGACAATAAATAATGAAAAGCCTGGTGAAGAAAAACCCAAAAATCTTGGAAAAGTTTGTGGGAAAACAACAGGAGTCACAATAGGAATGCAAAATGAAAATGCAGTGAAAGTACTTAGCATGGAAGATATTAAGGATAACCGAGGAAACAGTACGAAAGCAATCGGAGAAAGTCAAAAACTGGAGTCTTCCTGGACCAGATCCACTCCATGGATTCTGGCTAAAATCACTGATGAGTCTACA
The DNA here is from genome assembly GCF_059951505.1 of Python bivittatus. Lineage (NCBI taxonomy): Eukaryota > Metazoa > Chordata > Lepidosauria > Squamata > Pythonidae > Python > Python bivittatus. The sequence continues at coordinate 2,009,833 of NW_028277052.1, read as the reverse complement.
TTTGAGTTTGGCAGATCAGATGTATACAGTTTTGGAAGCACCAGAAAATGAAGAATGGTGAACACCTGGGAGAACATTCCTAATTCAGAAGGACAAGGAGAAGGGAAATGAGCCCGGAAACTACAGATCCATAACCTGTTTGCCTACAACATACAAGCCACTTACGGGCATAATTGCAAATCAAATCTATAGCTATCTGAAAAGGAATGATTTACTCCCTGTAGAACAAAAAGGGTGCTGCAAAAATTCGAGAAGAATGAAGGATCAATTACTGATTGACAAGTTGGTTTTGAAGAATTAAAACAAAAACAAAAACAAATTTGTTTATGGCTTGGATAGACTATAAAAAGGCATTCATTTCTGTTCCACATAGCTGGATTGAGAAATGTCTTGAAAGTTTTGGAATCAGCAGAAACATTCGGCAATTTATGAATACTTCAATGAAGTTTTGGCAAACAAAGCTGATGGCTAATGGGGAAGAGTTAAGAAAAGTTAAAATCAAATGTGGAATTTTCCAAGGCAACTCATTATCACATTTACTCTTTATACTATCAACGGCCCCACTGACAACAGTTTTGAACAAGACTAACTGTAGATATGAATTGGCCAAAAAAGGAGTAAAAATTTCGCATTTACTCTACATGGATGATTTAAAATTATCTGGAAAAATGAAGGCTGAACTACATTTCTTACTAAAAAGCACAAAATAATTCAGCAAAGATATTGGAATGCAATTTGGCATTGATGTGTGCAACCATAGCCATAAAGGTAGGCAAAATTGTTGAAGATGATGGAATTCAGCTTGATAATGAATACATGGAGTGCATCTGGTTCAGGAGCACTCCAGTTTTTGACCTTCTCTGATTGCTTTCGTACCGTTTCCTCACTTATCCTTAATATCTTCCATGCTAAGTACTTTCACTGCATTTTCAACTTGCTTGACCCATTTTGCATTCCTATTGTGACTCCTGTTGTTTTCCCACAAACTTTTCCAGTAGCACCAGAAGAACGCTACAAATATCTGAGAATTTTGGAAGTTTCCAATTTACTATAGAACCAAGTCAAAGAAAGTACTTCTACCAAATATATCAAACGAGTTCAGAAAATGTTGAAATCAAAGCTAAATGGTGGGAACATCGTCAAAGCTATTAATACCTGGACAGTCCCCAGGTATTATTCAATATACAGCAGGAATAGTTGGCTGGACCCAGATGGAACTTGATAATTTGGATCAGAAAACTAATGAGAATGCACCATGTTCTACACCCAAAAAAGTGATATTGATCCGCTGTGTTTGCCTAGAGCTGAAGGGGGCAGAGGACTCTTCAGGTGAAACAAACGACAGAGGAAGAAAAGCAAGGCCAGGAATCCTTGCTGAAGGAAGTCAATCAAAGAAAGCTTTTGAAAACATCAGAGGTGAAGGCTGAACAGAAACAATTGAAAACTGATTTGTAAATTGGAAGAACAAGCCAATGCATGGTCAATACTTAGAGGAAGTAGAAGGGAAAGCTGATAAAAACTCCACATGGAGCCAGTTAAGATCAAGAGTGTTAAAGAAAGAAACTGAAGGTTTTATTTTAGCGATTCAAGAACAAGCTTTGCCAATTAATTGCATGAAAACGAAAATTCAGCATGTAACAAACAGCAGCAAATGTCACCTTTGTAGTGAAAAGGATGAAACAGTTGATCATTTGATCAGTGGCTGCAGCAAAACTTCACAAACTGACTATAAGCAGCATCATGACCAAGTTGCTAAAATTATTCATTGGAAACTTTGCCAGAGGTTTGGATTTAAATGTAACTATAACGACTGAGATTATGAAGTTGAGAAAGTTTTAGAAAATGAGCAGGTTAAGATGTTATGGGACTTTAAGATCCAAACAGACAGGCATCTTGCTTAATGACTATGGCAAAAGAAAGCAAAGATGGTACCAATGGCAATAGGTGCCTTGGGCGCAATCCCAAAACATCTGGCGCACCACTTGAACACCATCGGCATTGACAAAATCATCATCAGTCAATTGCAAATGGCAGCTTTACCTGGAACAGTAAATCATCCTGCGACAATCCCTTTAACACCATCAAACCATCAAACAACATCTGCCGATCCAAGTTCCTTGAGAAGGACTCGATAGGTGGACAAAAATGCCAAATCCAGTCTAAACATCTGGCTGACTGTGCAACCAACAGTAAATTTATATGCTGCCCAACTCCCAATGACTCTGGGTGGTTGGTATAGATGGTATACATTATCATTATTACCTTTATTAAATATTGGCTGCATTCACACACTTAAGTTGGTTACTGAATCAGCCCATTTTCTGGATTTGTAGAAGCCATTAATCTATCAACCCAATTGGACAGGCTGAGTTCCCATAACACAATGAAAACAATTAATCTAGCTTAGTGTGCTGTGTGAAAGCAGCCTTTACCCAACCTTGCTAAGTGTGTGAACCATGGCTTTTAATGTGTTGCACTAATTTATCACTAGTGACTGGCTGAGAGCAGGTCTCATTAATTTCAGTTCCAAAGGATGTCTCTTTGAGCATTTGGACCAGTGAAGTCATAGGAGACCCACACACACACACACACACACACACACTACTGTTGGTTGTTTTCCTTTGGTTCTGACTTGGCTTATAAATGTCCTCTCTCTTCTCATTACCTTCAAATTGCTTTGGCATCTTTTGGGCCAAATACACATGTAAGAAGAAAAAACAGAAACAAAAATAAAGGAGAGCATAAAAATACCCAAGCAATAATTTTACAGACTAGAAGAACACCGAGAATTCAGAAAATGCAGACTTGAGTAGATTTGGTGCAGCAGAGAGAGATGTTCAGGTAGGAAGTTGGAATGAAAAAGTGGTCATAAATGATGAGGATGGATGGATGGATGGATGGATGGATGGATGGATGGATGGATGGATGGATGGATGGATGGGTGGATGGGTGGATGGGTGGATGGGTGGGTGGACAGATGATGGATAGATAGATATAAATTTAAAGCTGCAACACTGAATTTGACAGAACATTCCCTCTTCAAAATCTTTCAAATGCCCAACAGAAGATTCAGGCATTTTGCTCTGAATTGTTGCAAGCAGATCTGAAAGGCTGAATGGTTCTTGAGGGTATTTCTCATAGGTGATGCAGGTGAATACATTTTCTGTTCTGGCTGGTGGGCTGGCAACCCGGGAATTTCCTTTGGAAATCCCTACAGTGCAAGTGAGCTCCCAATACCTGCTCCGGTCTGCTTCCAGCGCTCCAAATACAGGAGGTGTGCGTACATCGTCAGACATTCAGCAAACACACTAATGGGGGGAAATGTAAGCTGAGCAGATTTTGCTCCGGCAAACTCCTTCTTTCTCTCCCTCCCTTTTGCATGGCACTTTCAGTTTCAGTTTCAGTTTCAGGTTCTCCTTCTCCTAGGGTAGTGTTGTCCAAACTTGGCCACTTTAAGATGAGTGGACTTCAACTCCCAGAATTCCCCAGCCAGCCATGCTGGCTGGGGAATTCTGGGAGTTGAAGTCCACCCATCTTAAAGTGGCCAAGTTTGGACAACACTGTCCTAGGGCGACCAAATCCGGGCAGCAACAGGTTGGCAGCCAAAAAGGCCCCCTTTCAGCTGCTAATCAGCCATCTACCGGAGACCCACCTTTTATCAGAGGGGGTGCAGGAGGTCCTTTTCTCTTTCAAAGAAGCTGCAATTAACCCCCAAAGCTGCTGAGTTGGGTGGATCCTTGCCGTAGTAACTAAATATATCCCATGATTTGGAAGGCATCGTTTGCATTTCAGAGACAAAGGGAAACCTGTTCCCTCTGCACCATCTTCCTGGGCTTCCCATTGTTCAGTCTGGCTTAGCATGTGCTGGGGGTCCCAGCACTGTGGTCTGCAAGCCATCTTTTCTGGCTTAGTGCAAGGAGAAAGTCTGGCCGCTGATTTATGTTCGATGGAGTGAGGTCTCCTCCGCAACTATTTCAGCTACAGGGCCTCTAACGTAACTGCCCCCTTTCTTCCATCTCCCCTTCCCCTCCTTCCAAGGCTGACTTCGGAGGCAAATTATAGCTTCCTGCTTGTGTTGTGCTTCCAGCTGCAACACAAAGAGAAAAGGAATTAAGTAGCACTTCTAAAAAACTGGACAGCTCGCCCAGAAGAAACGATGCCTTTGAGAAAAAAACTGGTACAACCGTCTCCCGCAGTTGCTAGGACTTCCAAGAACTCACATGGGGGAGGAAATCACCCCACCAATGTCTCCCACCCTTCCTTGCAGGAGATCCACCGTGCTCCAGCCCAGGTTCTGCACATCTAGAGATTCAGAAGGGTTGAACATGTTACACCACTGGATGGACCTGAAAGGGTGGTTGGGCCAGCTAGTGCAGGATGAAGTGCTCTGAAGCCAAGGAGCCGGTCTTGGGTTGGACAAGGCTTCCTGTCAGTTGCCACAGAGAGTTTGGTGCTGGAACGCCAGGTGCTGAATGTAGGCCTTCTGTAGGCCACAGGCATGGCTGATGCCGCCCTTCCAAAGTGACAAGCAAAGTGGATCCTGCAACAGCTCTACCCCACTGGACCTCCGCAGAAGGGGCCCTGGTGATCCTGGGTTCACTCACCCAGGGTGTCACCTTCCCACATCCTCCACAGTCATACCGGTCTCGCTGTTCCTCTCACACAGGGCCTGGTGAGACTCCACCGAAGGAACCACATTGTAAGAAAAGCAAGGAGGTGGTGGGTGCAACTGGCGGCCATCCTTAGCGCTGTCCTGCTGGAGGCAAGGTGAAGGTGCTTGTAGGACGTTGCGAGGTGGAAAATCTCATTCTTTTCTTTTTGTCTGAATCGGGGTGTCCACAGAGTATAGTTTTAAAAAAATCATGATGGTGGCCATGATGGTGTGATTAAAATTCTGCCTCTTTTGTATGACGTGCCCTGCAGACACCCTGGTCTGAACCGAATTGGAAAGAAGAGCCCTTTCAGACTTCAATTTTACGCTGAATAATGCTTTTTTAAAAGTTGGCCTTGCCTTCTTCCAGATTGTGGCCTTCCTTTTCTCCCACCCCACACAGGGCAGATGAAGAATATTCTGTCTGCTGGAACTTTAACAACCTGGATTAAGCACCCGTGCCTGTAGAGTTGCACACCAGGGGGAAGTCACTCGTGTGAGATACCATGAAACTCCCTGCCTGTGGAACAAGCAGCTTCCCTATCAAATTAGTTGCTAATTAGGAATTAAGATACGGGCAGTCCCAAGGTTTGCTTTCTTAAAATCTTTACTGGCCTGCTTGCGTGAAACCCCAGCGTAGAAGCAACTCTGCCACGGTGTTCCAGCCTCTGTTTTTGGATAATAAAATGGGCATAAGAACCACCTCTCTCTCCGAACCATCATAAAGTAATGGGAGGGAGCGATAAATTCTGTTAAATCTGTGATGCTTCTTTGCAATTGTACGTTGCAGTTTGCACACATACAGTAATTTTGGGACACTTTTTTGCTTAATGAATAATTGCTCCAACCATTCCTGGTATGTCTTGTCAGAAAGGAAGGGGTATTGGACGGTCTTTTTAAAAGTTTTATTTCTGTTCAGAAAAGTCTGCCGGCGTATCGCCTTCAAGAAGCCTACGTAAGGGCCAACAAATGTTGCAACCCAGGTTGGATTCTGTCTTTAGTTAGGTTTTGATGAGTTCAAGCACTAATTAAGCCCTAGTCATTAAGCAAAACTGTTTTGCAAAGGTTGACGCTATGACACTCAACGCCTTCACATAATTATAAGACATAACTGAAAAGGGTACATTTTGTTATTTGCAATTTTACAGCTTCGGCTGATAGATCGGGAGCAGTTTCTGAGAAAGGGGTAGGGGAGCAGCACACGAATCTGTGGCAGGCTCCGTTTGCTTTTCTGAGCAACAGTCCAGTTAATCAGGAGTCATGGCAAATTTGTTAGTCTTTAGACAGACTTTAATTTGAGAACAGAGAAGCACTAACCTCAACTCAGTCTGTAAAGATGATTTTTAAAAACCATGCAAATTTCAGGATAGGGCTAGTAGAAAAAGAAATGATAAAAAATTAAAATATCCATCCTGCTAAAACAGCATAGTGGTTAAGATCTTCACATAGTATAAAAAAGGTTGATGGTTCAAAACCCAGAAGAATTTTTGAGAGGCAGTGGGGTCAAGGTGTGGGAGACCCCAATTCTAGCCCAGACCCAGCCATGGAAGCTCCTGGCATGATTTTGGGCCAGGCTTAATCTCTCAGCCCAACCCACCTCTCAGGGTTGTTGTGGGGAAATACAAGAGGAGGGAGCACCATCTATGCTTCACAAAAGGCAGGATGTAACACTAATCAACAAACAGTGAATAGTATGATCCCTTTTGCAAACCTTCAGTTGAGCCAAATCTTCCAAAAAGATTCTCTCCCTACTTCAGATTTTGTATAACAAGGTATGAGAAATACTTTTTCTGTGGATATTTACACAACCAGGAGATTTCTCTCTCCCGCTACCCCCCATAATCTTCTGATTGGCCAGGAGGAATAATCAAAAAGGCCAGTTGTGCCAGCCGCGCCTCCTTCAGACGCAGCGCAATTCCCAGCAAGAACTCCAGTCTGAGGAATACCCGCACAATACTGACAAGTGATTTTATCCTTGCCGAGAAACATCTTGGCAAGGCACAGGGGAAAGAGGTAGTGAGCAGAGACAGGAGAGGGTGCAGCTGGGCGGAGAAAGAGGTCCTCCAACTGACCGGGGGGTCTTCAGGTTAGGGACCGTATCCCGTGGACACCCCTGCAGCTCACCTCACCCACATGCCACTCGTTGTGCCCTTCTACTGATGGCTCGTAGCGGGTGGCTGCCAACAACTTTGGGGCTGATCCGAGCCCCCCAATTCCTGACAGGGTTTCTTAGCATTGTTCTTTAGTGCCCTTGATTGGCCTGTAAGCATTGCAACATGTTTTTGCAAGCCAGGGAGCCTCCAAAAAGTCAAGAGGGCAGTGGCCACTGTGTGATGGAAGCCCCTCTCCTTTTGCATGCGCATCGCACATAAAGCGGGGTGCGGCTTCGTCACATAGCCCGGCCAACCTCTTGGCTTTTTTGATGCTCCCTGCAGATGTGTAGAAAATGCATGCCAGGTAGAAATTCCAGGCCAGTTGCTCAGATTGGGAAGTGTATCTCTGTTCATTTTGCTCAGAAGGGGATTATACCCCCTCACAAGGAGAAGCTATGCAACCCGGGTCACTTGTGGACCTGGATCTCTCTCTGGTTTCCCAGACTGAGGAAGTGGCCAGGATCCTGGGGTGTCCTCACCAGATGAAGCTGTTTTACACAGCATGGCTAGATGTCCCTTTCCTGTTCCCCCAAACCCTTGCTAAAGATGGCTTCCAGCCTATGATCACATTCGCTCATTCAACCGGCCTTTCAAAATATTGCCTCAATAATAGATTGATGCATGATCAATCTTCCTTTGAAATCTTCCAACTCCTAACTTTCTCTGGAATTAATAAATTGTTCTTCTTTTCACATTTCCTTAGCAATCTAATTGAATCTCAGCTCCAAGCTCTTGTTTAATTGTCAAGGTAGCTGGCATATGAAGAGACAGGCATTTCACAAAACAAAGGATTTTATACCCAGATAACAATTGTATGTAATTTCTCAAGTTACACTAAGCACTTATCTCCAAACCTGCTTCAAACTTCTGAGGAGTTTCACTCTTTAAAGAAGAAGTGGTTCAGTCAGTGAGAAATTGTAGATCAAATGATCCAAACTGCAAATTTGGAATCATTTGTAATCCAAATACAATTATTTCCTTATTTATTTGATGGAAGCATTTGTGTAGCACTTCTCATTACCAGCAATACCAAAGCAATTTTACAATAATAAAGCAGTAATTTGCAAGGCAAAGAAAATAAAAGACAAAGGGATGCTTTAAAAAGATAAATGCTGGCAAGAATTCAGGGCTGGAGAAGGCTGTCATAAGAAGGTAGACCTTAAAAGAGGCCCAGAACATGTTAAGATTGAGAGGAGTGAATCTGGCAGGACAGGGACCACCAGTCTTTGCCAAGTTTCCATTTACCATCTGTAGCCTGTCCTCCTGAAGAACTGAGCTGGCCCTGGGCAGCCCCTACGGCTGGAGGCATTCTTGAAGATAACCTGCTCCCAAGTTACTTCAAGCTTTACATGCTACTCTCTGTTGCTGCTGGAAAACTAGATGGATGACCTTGAAACCACCAGGCGTTGAGCTCCATTTGGGGGAGATACCAATTAACACACCAACATCTTCAGTCACACTGGGAAGACTAATCCGCTGTTCAGGGTTTCAGACGCACAGATCTTAAATGTCCGACAGTCAGCGGAGTTCAGGATCCCTGTTAGATGCCTGCCAACAAGCAAACTGAACGATGCCAAGAGGACGACCCCACTCTATGTGCAGAGATGCAAATGTTTCAGTTGTTGACTAGCAACAGTTAAAATGTTGGCCAATTTCTAGTTTTTCCAGATAGTCATCTCAGCTTCAGAATACTGCCGAGGTGGTCTTTCACTTTAAAACCAAACTTCGCTTTATGAGCAATTCTCACCCGTGTGTGGTGTTCAGGGTGTGTGTCCTCACTGAACCTTAAAGATACCAAAAGGAGAAGGACAGAGCAATTGCTACTCTGTTGGTAGAAATGCAAACGAGTCAAACTGGTAGGAGGTTGAGGGACATCTGTTGCACCTGCCAAACCACCGGGAAGTTCGTATGTACTGTTAATAGTCCAACATGTTGGTCAGCGGGGGATTAAGACATTCAAGGCGATGACCATGATCACATTATACTCTCTTTTACACAGGCAGCACATGTAAAAAGATGTGCGACTTTGTTTGCCGGGTTGCAGATGTGACGCCCTCCTGTGTCTTTTTATACCTCCCCCAGCAGATGTTCTTGTGGTCAATGCTGTTCTAACGCAGACTGTTGAGCATTGTCATTTTTAATCTTCTGTTTTTTTCCCGCGTCTGCTGCTCTGAGCCATTGGGAACAGAGCGGGATAGAAATGCCAGTGAATGAATAAAATAGTAAATAAATAACATTACAGAATAAACAAGGAATTGTTGCAAACTTCAGGGGGAAAGGATTGCCAAGGGGCTTGGGGGAAGAATTGCTGAATAATTTAGAACTCAATGTATTTTTTAGCATTTTCCTCCATCTTAACCTTAAGTGGGAATATTGTAAGTAGAATGTTAAGTTTTATTCTACAAAAGCAGGGATAAAGCTGAGGCTGATCCTTTCCTGCTCCATTTAAGAATCAAAGAGGATGAAGAGAATGACTTCTAGGCAGGCTTTGGAAGAACATCTGTTTGTAATTGGAGTCTCAGCGCTGAGCAGGACTCTCTGCATTCTGATGGGGGGTTGACCAAATCACGGAAATTAAGACGATCAGTGGCTGAAGAGCCCTTCTGAGATATGGGAGGGGATCCTGAAGGTGACCTTGACTTTGTGCCCTGGCTGGGGGCTTGCGAAGTTATTGTTTGGAAACAGAAGTCTCAACAGAGATGTCTGCGGTTTGGTCAAGCAGAGGCAGATAATAGCATCTCAGACGCACACTTCACAGTGAAGTCGGTGCAGATAACTGAGAATCACCAAGTGCTAAGAAATCAAGGTCTTTATGTGCACTTAGGAACCGGGATATATAAACTAAGTTTCATCTCTCTTTTCAGCAAAAAATGAAGCACACATGTGTAGCTTGTGTGTGAGTGTGCATGCACATTTTAAGAGGGGGGAGAGGAAGATCATAAAGATAGCAAAACATTTGCAAATATCAAATTCTACAGTTCATAATGAGGGGCCTTTGAAGTGCTTTTGTGTGGTTCAGTCAGGGAACAAATGATATGGCACCTTTTAGAAATTGTGTGGTGTATAAGTGTTAACTGCTGATAACTTCCAAAAGCTTTGCTCAATTGTATTTTCAATGACAGAGTTCCTAATCTCCTTGCAACCTGTCAAAGTGTCACAAATTAATTAAATGTTACCTCTGATGATTCAGTGCACCGAGGGCGGGACGGGGAACCGAGCGCCAGTGAAGGATCTGCACTGGCTTTGCCCTTGGAGCACAGAGGTCAAGAGGGGCTGCACCCACTCCACAGCTGGGAGCTGGTGAATGCGGATGCCAGGTGGCACAGAGCCCCGGCGCTGCCGTTCCAAAGCTCGCCTTTCGTGAGGAGCTGCAGAAGAAAGAGAGAGGCCGGGCACCAGGAGCTGGTCCAGCGTTGTTCATCTGCCTTTAAACAGATGGCCAGCCTGGTCGGACCCGTTTTAGTAGGAGGCAGCTTTGTTCAAATGCCAATCATCAGCGCATCCATGTGGGGGGGCGCACTTTGGGGTGCAAGTTAGTCCCAGAAACAGCAAGACTAACTGGATCTCGCCAGACATAGGAACATTGGGGCATACTCAGTCAATGCCCCAGGGTTGGAGGGGGGTCTGGTGCCTCAAAGGATTGTGCAGAAGCCCACTGGAGGAACGGCCTATGTCCTTGTGCTGCCCAGCGTGGAGAAGACCCACCGCACCAACCCACCAGCACAAACCTAACCCCTTCGTCTCTGTTCAAAGCGATTCTCGCTGTGGGGCAGAACGCTTGGGAAGCAGCTGCCTGCCAGGGCGGATTCAGCGGGGCTGGCCGGGCGAGCGAACGTGTGAGCGTGAAGGAGCCTCCGTGCAATGCGGAGGGAAGCGATGCCGCCTCTTGGTGCCCCTGATGCAGAAAGTGGCTTGTTGTGCAGCAGCTTGTAGCTTCAGACATTGCTGGCTTGTGTGTGTGTGTGTGGGGGGGTAGTTTTTCTCCCCCTCCTTGCAGATCGAAAAGGGGAATCCTATTGTTCTCAGAAATGCTGAGGATATTTATGTGCAGCAAGGAAAAATAGATGGTTTTCACTCCAGAGGTCAGAATCAAATGTTAGGGAAGAGGTGTCTTCTGAAATGCTCTTGAAATGACTCTGAATTAAGCCAGCTTCACTTCCAAAATGGGAATCGAGTATTAGAGCCCTCCTCGCTTTCTTTTTTCATTTCAAAGTTTTGCACAGGTGGCTCGTGCACCTACAGTTTAATGCCACATTTAGTTCCATCGATCCACTGACGTCTTTTCTCCCAATAAAGGCATGAATTGCAAACATTGCAGGACAAGCAGCATTCATAGGATTTTCTGTATGATTCTATCAAGACTCTTTTAGTCACTTGCACTAATCCGGTTGGGATCAGTAAGAGAACACAAGCACAGAAGTGAGGTGATCTTACCTACGATGAAATCAAAGCAGCATTCCCCCCCCCCAGTGTTTTACCAACATGTGTTTCCAACCCCAACGCACGTGCAAAATGCTAATTAAATTAAAGCTGCAGCAAACTGTTTATGACCCAGACCTGAAATTACTTTCAGAAATTCATAGAATTAAACCTGAAATGAGGAACAATAGCATGCCACAGAGAGCAATAAACTGCAGGAAAAAAAGGAATGGAAAACTGAATTGTTTATCTGCCGGATATTCCAGGACTCTGTAACCTGGTAGATTTCAGGCTCTCTCAATCAAGCTCTGAGGCAGCTGCAGGAAAGTTCACCTGGATGAAGCACATGAAAAAGGAGGGTTCAAAGAATGCTCCTCCCTCCAGGCAATGGTTGCCAAGGAGACTGGAAAATTGGGAGAAAGAGGGGTAGCAATTGACCAATGGAGATAGAGCAGACAGGTGTGAAGCAGGTGAAGTGAACCTGTCCTGAAGGGCTGAGCTTTGTCTCTGCAATCCTGCTGACCCTTTCAATATTGGCTTTAGTTTCCGATTCTTACACTTGGGATCAATTTATAGTTGGATCACGAGCTCACCAGAGCTACCAAGTGTCAAATATGAGAGATATTAAATTGTTCTGTCTTTGATATGGAATGTGTTTCCACTTGAATAAGGAACAGTAAAAATAACCCTCCGTCAATCATGGTCTGGGTTAAATGCGATGAGCAGTCAAAACTCCTGAACTAATTCCTCTACCGCCTTCTCCTTCTCCCCCATTGTTCCGCCATCAGCTGACCCAACCCCACGCGTCTCTCCTGTCCTGGGCAAGCCCTGCAGCCCAGAGAACTTCATGGTCCATGTTCCTGACTTCTCGCATCACAACCCCCAGACATGGCTTCGTACCAGTGCTTTCAGATGGACAGGCCGGAGGGAAGTTTGATCCCCCCTGCCCCAGGCAAAGTAGGAATTGTGCCAGTGGGGTCTGGCTTCCACTCCAGCTCCTGGCACCTCCTGCTGTGGGACACTGGCAACATTTCCACAGGCCGGCTCGGTGGCACAGCTGGTTGATCCTGTTCTCCAGCCCTGGCTGGCTTCAGCTGCCTATTTCCACGGACAACTCTGTGCGGCTGCAGAAAGCCGTGTTGCTCTGGATGGGGAGAAGGAAGAGGGAGGGAGCCCTTTCCCCCTTCTTGGGGGAGTTAATTAGCCTCGATCGCTCCAAAGTAGGAGACATCTCAAAGGAGCTTTGGGTGGACTTCTCCTCCTCCTCTTGGAGGATGTCCTTATATACCTCCTGCCGAGACATGCCAGGCCAACAGTCTGCAAGGGAAGGGTCCCCCTCATTTAGAAAGAACAGCACCTGATACCTGATCCAGAAGCTTTCCCAGGACCCACCGGCAAGCTAATGAAGCAGGCATCCCAAGTGCCTAGCACGTCTGGCAAGAGCTGAGTCAGCAACATTTGAACAGGGGAGTTTCTGCAACAGAAAGAGAGCTGGAGGGATGACCTAAAATGCCTGCAGCGGATGATGGCCCAAATTCCCAGAATGAGAGGTGGGATTAGGAATTCAGCTCTACACGGATTCTCAAAGCTCTGAGTATCCATTTGCAGAGGAGGAGGAGGAGGAGGAGGAGGAGGAAGTCCAGGACTCCAATCCTGGCTCTCCCCAACTAGTGGGGTCCCATAGCCCCTATCTCAAGCCCTCCCTCCTTCAAACTCCAGTCATCGCACACCCCTGACTTCCCTTCCAAATGATTCCCAAGCAGCCCCAGGACATAGAAAGTCGCAATGTGGCATATAATTGTAATGGCTGATGATATTGATCTCTGTGGCAGCTCAGCTTACAGAGATGGTCATTCCTCCACAAATCGCTGCTCCCTTGCCCAGTTGGCCTACCTTCGGTGCGTGCGAGTGGCTCTCTGGGCAAATGAGCCCTGGTGAGTCCAGCCATGGGGCTGGTTTTCCACCCAGCCCATCAGCTCCTTCTCAGCTCCTACCCAGCATAGGGTAGGGATGAGTGAGGAGGAGGACCACCAGTAGCCTTGGAGGTGGCAAGGGTGGGATTATCTGGCTTTGGGGGTGGGGGGTCCAAGGAGGTTAGGACGTACATGACAAATGTCATTGCATCATAAAATGAGAGTTGTCCACCTCTAGTCCGTCCCGCTGCTCAGTGCAGAGTTCCCACTGGAAGACAGATGAACCCATCCCATGATTGGGACTGTCTGGCTCAGAGAGTCGCTCTCAGACTGCTCCTATTGTTAGGAAACTTTTCCTAACACACAACTGGAGCCTGCCTCCCTGTAACCATTATTCAGGACCTGTTCTTGAGAGCCATAGTATACAAATCTTGGTTTCTACTATGTGATGAGCCTTCAGATCATTGAGAAGCACTCACGTCTCTCTTCAGTCACCTTTTCTCAAGGCTAAACCTTCCTTCCGGGAATCTTTCCTCTCTCTCCCAATCACCCTTCCCTGTTACCCTTCTTGGAGATGAATCCAGTTTGTCTGAACCCTCTTAATGGAGGTACCCCAAACTAGAAGAGAATGCAGGGCTCTAACCAATGCTTTTCAGGTTCTTCTCCCCTCTGAAAGGATACAGACTGGTTTCTCTCAAATGCAACAGGGATGAGACTGAAATTGGAAGAGGAGGAGAAGTGAAAGTCTGGCAAGATGCTTCTCCCAGGATCCCCTGCTGAGGCATAACTGATACGCATGATTAACCAAACAGCAGGCTTATTCTGGTTTCTGACACCAAGATACATCCAAATTAATTACCACGGAGCCTCTGGGGGCCAAGGTAATGGTGGGGAGCTGGGTTTTCAAGAGAGACTGTTCTGTCAGTTTTCTACTTCCAGCAGACTCAAGAGATACCTGCTGCTTCTTCCCTCTCAGCTTGTACATGGAAGAGTTGGCCCAAACTGGAGGTTTCCTCTGCAAATGCACTCTTAGGTTTAGGGCAGATGTTTAAAATGCAAGCCAAAAAAATAATCTTTTCCCCCCATGACACAAAGCAACCTATCATGCCTTGTCCAGCAAGAGCAACTTGATAACGTCATAGGCTATGATGACATCATGTGTGTCATGACACCCTAGTGCAAATGAAAGAAATTATGTAATGTGCACTAATTGCATGATGATGCCATGGCACTCGTTACTTTATCTTCCATCTATTTAAAGTGGCCTTACATTTTTAGATAAGTAGAACAGCCCACAGGTGTGTTCCACACACTTGAAACAGGATGAAGTGTCTTTATTGGTATTCCCAGCATCAAAACACATGATGAAATGACCAGGAGGCCAGTCTTCCAGGACAGAATGCCCTGCTTTAGCCAGGCTGTTTTCCACATTTCTGGTGCACAAGCTAGACTTATCTGTCCCTTTCCTTCCCTGTTCTGCCCTCCATTCCAGAGTTTCTGAATTCTAGCATTGGTTAAGATCTTAAATAAATGCCCCAAACTGGGGCGTATGCATCTCTGTGTTGAGCATCTTTGATGGGCATTCTTGTTGCAACTCTTCATATTGAAATGGGATTGGGTTGCTGTTGTATTCTTTCAAAGTTACGAAACAGGTTCATTGCTAGTAGGCACACCTGTCTCTAAAGGGTAAACTCAAAAGCACTGAGAAAACTAAAAGTTATAGTAAGATTGGACCCACTTCTGGAAGAGCCCTGCAGATACCTCTCAAGAACCCAGAAAAATGATCCGTCTAGAATTGCCTGGGGCAGGAGTGGGCAAACCCCAGAAGATTCTGATGTGCCAGAAGTTCTTTCTCATCTTTTCTAGAGAGCTATTGCTGGTATGTATGGAAGTCCAAGTCCCATTCCCGCTCATCCTGAACAAAATATAGTCCCACATTAATGGAGTCTGTGACTGGAAGGAAACCCGAAGTTCCTCTAAAACGGAGAGAGGGGCTGACCTAATCCTTGGCCACAAATTGTTCTTAAGGGCTGAAAGAGGGATAATTGATTGCAAAAGAAGAGAGAAGATGAGAACAGATAGCCCGTGGATGAGAATGATTCTGCAGTCCACCTCAGCTTCATCTGAAGTTGCCTGGCTCTGATACCTAGATAGAACTCCAGAGTAACGTATCTCCTCTGAAGGAGTGTCTTCCTCACTGCACTGGAAACCAGCCTGACAGGCAAGTCTGCTCCCCCAGGACTGCATCATACAGCTACACATGTGGATGAGAACAGGTTCATGAGGCAACATCTAAACAGGCTTATGGAATTCCTGTACAGAACATTAGAACAATCCAGGTATTTGGGAGTGGGTAGAATTTGGGGGACGCATCTTGGTTTCTGCTGCTGCCTTCCCTTCTTTGCCCCCACACTCAGAGAGGAAGTTGTTGACAAAGGTTATGAAATGTAGCTTCTTAAGTTAAGCCGTTCGACTCAAAGTCCCTTTTATTTGATCGAACCAAAGGCAGACCATGGTAGGATCTGACATTTATACACTGTTGGTGCTTAAATAAGGGAAGATTGCCATTAAATATCAGCTGGGTTCTCACTTTTCTCGCATGATGATTCTGTCTGAGCTTGCAAAAGCTGTTTGGCTATTTCATGCTGCTAGGAGACAGACAGTGGGGGGCAAGGGGGGACCTCTTGGGAGAGGGGAAGTTTTGTGCAGACCACTTAGGAAAAGTGGGTGTCAGGAATTTCAAGGGTGGAGCCAGTTTCCAGGAGAGAAAACCACCCTTCCCAGGGATTTCCATGGGGGACTCTGTATGTGTGTGTGTGTGTGTGTGTGTGTAAAAAGTCAAGATGGTGGCCACAACCATGTGATTGAAGCACTGTGTGATGCAACAAACATAAAAACATTTTGACTTTTTGGGCAACCCCCTGCAGACCCTCCTGCCTCTCCCTCTAATTAGCAAATCTGCTATCGAGGAAGAGAGGCAAGGGCCGTGATGTGGAACTGGAGCAAAGTATGTGGGAAGGAGACACTGAAGTGGAAGTTGCTCCCCACCACCTATCTGCTTCCCAGAACTTCCTGACTGAAATAGGACTAACCCCCTCTTTGTACGCCAACAACAAAGATGGGCATTGCCTTTGGAGGGGCATATCAGTGGCTGACTCTCAAGAAGTTGGAGGGGGGGTAGTTTTTTACATTAAAATGATTATTAGGGTTTCTCCCCATAGTATGACTCTTTCTCCTTCCCACGACATAAAAAGATGTTCTGCTGACAAACAGAAATTACAACTTGCAGTTCAGTGGCAACTTTTAGAGGGTGCTACATTTGAATTTGGGGCTGGGGGGTTGGGAATACCTACTGTACACTGTCTACATAGACCCATTATGGAAGACCGCCCTGCCTGAGTCCCTGAGGGACATCTCCAGTCATGGCCAACAACCGACAAAGGTTTGATTCTCTAGAAAGGAAGGCCCTGGTTTTTGCTTCATTGAACTAGGGAGCTAGATGCACTTCCATGCTCAGAGAAAGTGATATGTTGGACACAACTTACAGGGAGGGGCTCTTGTGCTTCTGTCGGGCTAGTGAGCTCCCCAAGCTTTGGTGCTGTGGGGCTAGACGTGTGTGTGAATCATGATTTGGGTGTTTGAATCAAGTCATTCATTTTGAATTTCTGAACTGATATGGAAAAAGGCATTTCTGTGCATGCACAGAAGCGTCTGGAATTGATTTGGAGGCATTGAGTTGGGTAGTTTGAATCCACATTCCAATTTAACTCAGAAAGCTGAATCAGTTCAGAAATGCAATCAAATGGCCCTTGAAGCCAAATCAGTTATTAATGCTGGGCACACCGACCCAAGAAGATTCCTTTCCTCAAGTGGAAAGAATTAAAGGTGCCTCTCTAGTCATGCATAAGAAAAACATTGTGACTGTTGTTATTTTTACATTCCCCAGATGGTGGTTTGCTATTTGGTTTTTCTTTTATTGCTATATTGTGGTTATAACTTGTCTTGTTTGTCACCTCAAGCCCTCTGACAATCAGGCAGCTTCACAGTCCAGTTGATCAGTCAAGAACAAGAAATGTTACCATCACTTGAAATAGGAGAGGAAACCTTGAAATACTCAACAACTTTTGGGTGACTTCTGTAGACTAGCTAGCTCTGCAAAAGTCTTGCTCCTCCATCTCCTTTTGATTAAAACCCTGCTCTCTTTCTCGCGGGTCCAGGGTGCCCCCCCAACAGATGATTAGCAGAGCCACCCCCAGTAAAATGTAAGAAACATGATTATTGCTAGCCTCTAAGGAAGGGATGATGCCTAGAAAAGCTTTTCATAACTCAGTTTAATGGATGCCACAATATTTAACTAGCTTTACCAGTTCATCACTGGATAATTGCGATCATTTGAATTGCCAGCAACTCTTGTTCCATAATGCGAGTCAGTTTCCTTGAACTGAAGTGCTAAAAGGTTATAGGAAATGAATGGAGAAACGTTGCATTTTTAAGCCTTTGTCCAGTCAGGTGACCCTGCTGGCTTTGTCTGCCCTGTTCGGGGATCATAACCCTAGAGAACTTCTGGGGGTCATCAGAAAGAGTTCTCCAGAGCCCCAGCCCCCCACGTCCCAGGAATTTCCAGAATGCTAGAACAGAAGCCATCCTTTTTGGGCAATTTTCAGACTAAGTGGAGACCTAGAACTCATGTCAAATTCTGGGTGCCTACAGAACAAATCATCTGCCAGAAAGGAGGGATGACCTAAGGAGATTCAACATTTGCATAGCCAAAAGGGGCCTTACATGAAAATCCAGGGATCCTTCAGAGAAACAAACTACCGAAGGAATGCCCTGCCAGCAAGCTAAGCCACCCATGTAGAGAGCCATCCATGGAGAGGGGATGCATTTTGATACTAACTTCTTCTTTTCTCAGACCTGGTCCAAGAGTTTGCATAACTGAAAGGACAAGAGGGCAGCCCCCACCTCTGCCAAGCACACGGCTCCGTCCATTGAACCGAAACCAACCGGAGGGGTCTCTCTCTAGAGAATAAATAAGGTTGCTAACGAGGCAACATTATCCCAAAGCCAGCCCTACCATTAGGGAGATTAAAGTGGCTACTGCAGGCAACTGATTTTGGGGTTGTCAGTTAGTATAGCATTATTGTATTTTTATTCCCTGCAAGACCTGTTTCTGGGGTTTTTAAAAATTTCTGATGCAGTATCGTAGAACCAGGCCTGCAAATCCTGATTTAAGATCTGCTATGCTGTACTGCACACATGTACACACACACCCCGAGAGTTCTTTCTTTGTCCTTTTACAACCGAGCTCTTTTCTTTTCTTTGATATGAAGATCATATCCGTGTCCTTCACTTCCAGACTGCAATCTGCTTCTTTCTTAAAGCCACAAATATGCTTTCTGATCCCCCAAATATGAAATGAACATTGGGTATTTGAGAGGTAAACTGGAAAGTACACAGGGTTGTGTTGGAGGCCCAGCAAGACAGACTCCCCAAAATGACAAACTCATCCAGGTGGGTTGGCTAACAACTCCCATCATCTCCAAGCAGCATGATGAAGGAGATGCCATCCAATACATCTAAAGGTTTCCAGGCTATTCTGGGGCAGCCTTGAAGGGCTGAATCCATAACAGCTAAAAAAGCAGCAAGCCCGAAATACAGTCACAGCCTTTCCTTTGTTTCTTCTAATGGCATTTTTCTTTCTCATGGGCTCAGATTTTGTGCAAAGGCTCAGTTTTCTTGCAAAGGGGTTCCCAAGGCCAGTGCTGCCACCCCCTCAAGCTTCTTTTAAAGAATGACCTGCCAAAAATAGAGAGAGAACTAGAACTATGATTTAATCAGTGGTAGGGGGGTAAGTGCCTGATGGTTCTCAGACATGCTTCATCCAAAGAAAGAGAGAAGGGCTTCCACTTTGGTTTACAGGAAAGATTAGGAAAAAGATACTCTTTGAATCAAAAGTTTATCTATTCCTGGAGTCAACAATATTCAGGGATTTGTGGTAGGCGGGTGATGAAATTCTGATTATATATTTGATCTTTGCGTAAGAAAAAGATTATTCTTGGCAGTTAAGACAAAACAAATAAAAAGCTGGCAGAGCTTTGATCGCAACATCACAGCCACCATCTTAATTTTTTTACTACATCCTACAGACATTCCTGGCTAAAGCACAGCCACATATCAAGCAAAGCAACCTTTATATTTTGCAACACATCCAACTTACTTCTTGCTCAACACCTGCAAAGATCCTTTTCTAACTATTTCCATTTACAGAGGGAACTCTAAGGTTCGTTCACCCAAGCAAGCAAGGATGCTCAAAGAACCTAGTAGGTACCAGCTATCAAAGAATTTCCAAAATTGCCAGGAAAAGCCAAGAGGTCCTTTCTTCTTCATATGATGTAACATTTTCCTCACAATATTGTGTTTTGAACTGTCATTAGAGTCAAATGTAAAGGGGTAGGGTTTTTTTATCCACTGAAGAGCTGCAAAAATCTCTGCAGAGAAGGGTGCCAAGCTAATAAATTTTTAAAGTCTTGTGAATCAGCAAAATTCCACAGTCGAGTCCTGTTCAAAATCTTTGTCCATATCCTAAAAGAATCCAAGGCCTTAAAGAGATTCCCTCTTTTTGACTTAAAACTGTGGCTCTGCTATCCCAGTACTCTGAATATCCATCCTGACTGGGGATTCTGGGAGTTGTAGTCCTGATGTTTCTGGAGATTCTACGTCAGTGTTTCTCAATCTTGGCCACTTTAAGGCAGGTGGGCTTCAACAAATGGAGTTGAAGTCCACCTGCCTTAAAGTGGCCAAGGTTGAGAAACACTGTTCTACGCTGAGAGGAGGATATGTTACCAGGGATTTTCCTTTCTCCCTTGCAGCTGGGGACCATTAATACATTACTCAAAGTACAAATAATTACGGCCTTGTGGGAATTGTTATAACCCTTTTTGCACTGACCTAGATGAAAGTCCCACCTAATAAAACTTTCTCCTGGGGGAGCAGACATGGGAACTGTACTGCTTGACCTTTCACAGGATCGAAAGCCTGGTTGCTTTCAAAGGAAGGTCCTCCATTGCTCAGGAACAGCGGCCTTCACCCACAGTCCAGGTTAGCCCTCCCTTGTATCTTGAATGGAACCAGGGTGGTCAGAATTAGAGGCTGAAATATCTTGTGAAGGAACAATTGCTAAATGGATGCCAATCCAAAAGCTACTAAGGCTACTAAGCCCAGGGCCAAATTTCAAAAAAGAATTGCAATTATTTTTAATTATTATTTTTAATGGGGCGAGCAAAATTTCCAGATGCTGATAACATTGAATTACAGGTATCCCCCCATCTGTAATTCCACATTCATCTTCAATGTTATTCTCATACCTTGGGAACCATCTTCTCATTTCTCCCCAGGCTGAAAGAGGTGGACTTCCATGGTTCATATCTGCTCAGATTTCTACAATAGTCATGTCTTGGTGAGAGCTGAAGGGAATAAACTTGGCTCAGCCTTGTCTCCGTTTACCTCATTAGGGCAAAGACCTGCAATTAAGATTCATGGGCTGGCTGTATCCTAACAACCATCTCCCAAGCCACCAATCCTATGGCATAATTTACCCCATGGAAAGGATGATAAAAGTGACTTAGTTGCAGTGCCCTTTTATGCTTCCCACGGAGCGCATCCACAGCGAGCCATTCCACGAAGGAGAGGTTGGTCATGCTCCTTGAAGAATTCACCCCTATACACTTTTAGCACTTTCTGTAAGTTGGAAATATATAGCATCTATATGAAATCTAAGATATCCATCAAGTATAGCTTTCCTTACTATGGAGTTGCAGGAATCAGAAAAGCCAGACGTGTTTTGTGTTTTCCTCATGCTGTTTGAGTAGAACACAAGAGTTTTGTTCCCAGAGATCCTCAACAGATTATCATTTATGAAATACATGGCTAGAGATCAATCATGGTTAACTGTAATTAACTATTGTTCATTGAACTATTGTTCATGTTCATGCTTTTGAGGTCTTGCAGATTGGGAATCCACACATTCTGAAGCTTATTTTCAAAATGGAATTGCTCGACAGCCCTACCGGGGTTTGAAATGGGATCTTTTGCATGCAAAACACATGCTCTTACCCTTGAGTTTTGGCTCCTTCCTTTTCAGGTCATCGGGGAATTATGGGAAACCTTAGGAAGTTAGCAGCTCTGCATACTCTCAGTGCTGTTTTCCCACTAACAAGGGAAATGGTATAAGATCCTCATAGCTGGAAGGATTTTGAGTAAAGCCCAACTAATCCTTCTTCAGATGTAGCAGTACCAAAGCAGGGAAGAATCCCAGTTTTTGGTATTCAGTAAAGCAACCTCTGATTTTCGTAATAGAGCAAAGGTCCTGTGAATGAGACTAAGGATTGGAAATAGCTTCAAGGGCTGCACAGTGACCTAAACCAAGTTGTGGACCAGTAAGGATAGAGGGTGGATCAGGAAAGATGGCTTGAAGGAAGATCTACTGAAACGACACCGCACCAGCTCTTCCAGTTTACTAAACACCACTGGAGTTCCACAATCTCACCACCCCCAAAATACACCCTCCTCTTTCTGGGTCATCACAGACCATCCAACATTTTTGAAAGCTCTCAGTGCAGCATTTTAAGGAATCATTGGTGAAATCAGTCAGTGCCTTGTTACTGCATGGCCAGATTTTCTCCTCTCCTGCCATCCATTTTGAGTAGAAGCTGAAGGTGTTTTACTGAATTAGGTGGCATGCCATGAATCCATAAGAAGCTATGGTGGTGCTAAACTCTTCCAGCCTATCCCAAGCTTCTGAGGGAGCTGAGGTATGATGTTTTCTCTGCCACAAATGAGAATCCATGATGCTTCCTAGCAATGGGGGTGCTGGGAGCTTCCACTGACCAACAACCAGAGAGTCACCTACTCCACATCCCTGATCTACACACTCAACACCATATATAATTATTTAAAGCAGAAAAGGCCATAATTTCACATTAAGGACAATGTATACATTTCCTTACAAACCTAACATCTGAGATGTCATAGTTGTATTAGCAACAGTTCAAATATGATGGTCATGAAACGGAAACAGTGCACCAGAATGCTGTTTCTGTGCACACTCATCTATATACACGTGCAATAAAGTCTATATTGAATTCTTAGACTGTGATTCTACAGAGCTAGGGAGGGGTTTAATTTTACATTTTAATGGTAAAGTATCCTTCAATGAGAATTGTCCCAGGTCAGTGGGACATTTGGAGTGACTGTAATCCAACAATGATTTTATTGCCTCATCAGAAAACTTCATTCTTCTCCAATTCTCCATAAGCCTTTTAAAAACAAATAATTACAAAGCAACCATTTATTTTCAAGGACTAGATAGAAAGAACAGTCCATTACACTGATTAATTCCAAATTACTACCTTGAGGGTGTGAAGTTAAAATTTTGCAGAAGGATTCAAGCAATGGAACTTTGCACCTCATCTCAATCTCCCTCACATAAAGAGATGTACACCAGCTTTGTCTTCAGTTAATTCCAAAAAGTCCTTAATGAGCTTCTAGATATTCATTAAAAGTTTCCATCCCATTATTTGGGGAAAGTATAGTCTTTCAGACACAGATGTCAATCGGAACATTAATGTTTTTAATTATGGAAGGCTGAGAAGGGGGAGTCATGGAGGTGAGAGCTTGTGGGGAAAAGGACGGCATTCCAGATGAAAGGAACAGGCCAACTTCATTATGGCTACGCAATAAGGGCAATTAGGAACAGGAGAACCCAGGTGAGAGTGAATGGATTGTGGAGTTTATAATTAGGAGATAGACCGTCTTGGTTGAGGCTTCCTACATTCATTTATTTATTTTCACCACCCTCACTGTGTTTCTACATTGCAAAATACACAAAGGTTACTTACAGGGATTAAAGACCTTTAAAAAAAATAAGAGCTAGATGTCAAATGATTCCAAAGAATAGGAAAGCATTAATAGCCAGCGGCAGACATAGCAAAGATGAAACACAAATGGGATAAAACCTTCAACTGCTTTCAGTATAAAGGGCCAATAACAACATAGCACACCGTTAAAAGCGGGGGGGGGGGAGGCTTGGATTGCACAGTCATGGCCACCATCTTGACTTTCTGGACTGCCCTCATGATGCCCCTGGGTTTCCCAAAGGGAAGGAAGCTGGGCAAAGCGTAATCAGACCCAGATGAGTGCAGGGCAGCAAAGACGTGCCATGATTGCCCCTGGTTTCTTCCCAGCCTAACTTTCTAAAGTCAGGGCTGCACACCTGTTCTTGAATTAATGGCCAGGTTTGCCACTGAGTGATGTGCTGGAAGGCAGACTCCAAAAAGTGAGCGAACCAAGGCCAAGGACGGGGACAGGAAGAAGAGAAAAATGAACTACAATTTGACATTAAATATGGTCCATGCAATTCCTTCCCACATATTTAATATTTCTGAGCATTGAGATGGGCTGCGGAGATGAATCCAAGGTTTTGGCCCACTGGGTGGGTAACCTGGTGAATAGCACATGCTTTCCTGTCTGCAGAGAAATCTGGAGGCACATGTCTCATGCTCTCAGGGCATCTAATGACTCATCCTCAGCTAAGCTCCTATCCCTGTCCTGCTGTTGAGTGTTTCAGACTCTTGTTTGGACAGGAGCAAAAAAGCTCAAAAAGAGGCCGGCTTCAGTCTCACTGAATGGTGTGTGTGTGTGTGTGTGTATGTGTGAATTTGATTGCCCTTCCCCTTAAAAGGCGTTGCCCCATCCAATTCCTCACTGCAGGTAGGACGGAATCACTGGATCCCCCAGATGCTAGTAGAAAGAGGGTAGCTGGTTTAAACCCCTTTTGCTAAAGTGAAAAACCAGGCTAGAAACATTTTAAATGCATGCATAGCTAAGATAGGATCTCTGTCTATGGGCTCCGTGAATTCCCAGAGTGAAGATCTTTCACCATTACTTCACCCACCATCCATCTAATACAGTGTTTCTGGGAGTTGAAGTCCACAGGTCTTAAAGTTGCCAAGGTTGAGAAACACTGATCTAATACGATTTCTGAGGCAGTTGCTGAATTTATGTAAAACATCCTGATGCTCTCCGTGGGTGGAAAGACCATTTCTGTCATCTCAGCCAACATGCTCTATTTTTCTGCCTAAACATTTTTAGCGGGGAGATGAATCTCAAACCATGGGATCCTCATTGAGGGAGGGATAATGCTGTTTTGGCTACTAAGAGGGCCAGGACAAAATATTTGAGTATTATTAACATGACATGCCTACAAAAACCTTCACTGGTGTTCCAATTGCTCCTTCTTGATGGGTCCAGAAAGGAATGCTGTCCTAGGAATAATCAAGTCCTCCTGCAGGAAACTCAGAAAGGACCACTCTGTCCTGTGCCCATTGTATCAGTCTCTCCTTATTGTGATAATCCAGCTGCTCTTAAAGATACCACTGTATTGTCTTCTGTTGATTTTCACTTTCCAAAGCAACGTTAACAGAAAATTTGGCTTCTTCCACTTTATTTATTCTTTGCAAATCTAAACCGGGGTGGGAAGGCAGGCGAAACAGGGAACGAATGTGCAGCAGAGCTCCATGCTCTGAATGCACAATGCCTGGCTTATGTGGGTCTCAAATGACCAGGACTTTCCAATCCATTACAAAGTCATACAAGAACACCCTCAACTCCCACAATAGAGAAGGCACTTGAAACTAAGGCTAAGGAAAAGAATTCAAGAACTCTGGCTCAGAGACTTGAATTCTGCAAAATGTGATTCATACCTTGCCTCCACTGGAGCACGCCCAGGGACAGATTATGGAGCAAATTGGCACAGAATAATTCTGCATAAAAGGAAGCAACAAGGTGCACACAATTCAGTAAGCAGAGGCCAGAGAAGAGGCCAGCTAGCTTGTAAATGCCTGCAAGGAATGTATGTTTGAAACCTTTACATACGTAGCCCCCTTGCCCAGGAGCAATTCCCTTCCTCGTCCTTTTGATGCCCAAATACTGTATGCTTATTCCAGAATGCAGCCCCAACCCAGGTTTAATTGCCTCAGGATGGGAGAGGAGCAGTATTTGCTTGATTTACAAACAAGGGAGACTCAGTTCTGGAGTGACAAATCTGGTATGCTACCACCAGGGGTGTCCTCAAAAGTCAAGATGGTGACCACAATGGTGTGATTGAAGCTCTGCCTGTTTTTCTATGCATGACACATGGTTGTACCAACATGGTGACTTTCTGATTTCAACAAAGGCCTTGCAACCTCCAATACCTGCAACTTATGACTAACATATCTGTCCTCCAATAGAGGAGGAGGAGGAGGAGGAGGAGGAGGGGCGGGGAGGAGGGGAGGAGGGGAGGGGAGGAGGAGGGGAGGAGGAGGGGAGGAGGGGAGGGGAGGAGGAGGGGAGGAGAGGAGGAGGAGGAGGAGGAGAGGAGAGGAGAGGAGAGGAGGATACCAAGGACTCCATATCTGCCCTCCTCCCTGCAACCTTCTGTTTCTTCCCACAGATATTATCAGCAACCTACAGTATATCTCACCTTTTTTCAAGCTGTGTTTGCTCTTGCATGACACAAGAGACGTCCCAGTAATTAATTCTTGCCAACCAACCTCCCCAGCACTTGCCTGAGAAAGCAAAGAGTAAGTCTGAATGCATGGATGCTCAGTCTGTGGCCCAGAG
Source organism: Python bivittatus (assembly GCF_059951505.1). Classification (NCBI taxonomy): domain Eukaryota; kingdom Metazoa; phylum Chordata; class Lepidosauria; order Squamata; family Pythonidae; genus Python; species Python bivittatus. The sequence goes on along the minus strand of NW_028277052.1, from coordinate 1,984,037 downwards.
AAGAGCCCGCATGGATTTCAGGGCAACCCCAAGTTTCTTGTCAGCTACTACTGATGTTCAGAAAATTAAAATGTTAAAAAGTGGTTGAAAAATTAAATAACATGGAAACAGGAGTCAACCTGAAAACAGTAATGGAGTTTAAGGTTTTGTTTTTGTTTTAAATCTGGACTCAACTATTTTGCCTTAGACCAATCCCCCTTTTGCATCCCTTTGTGAGTCTCTCAACATGTGCCAAGAGTCCTGTGCACACCTCTTGGCCCCCCACTTGTCTCTGTGCCTCCATTTTAGCCTAACACGTCAGCTCCCTGAAGAGAAAGGAGCTAGGACTTTGCAGGTCAGGTACAAATGTAATTAACAGATCCCTTGTTTTAATTAAAATCACAGAGGATGTCTGCTACACTTCTTGCACCCCACCCAGACTAAGCAAATGGCATGTTGAAATCAACAAGTCAAAACACCACTGCTTTGCCTGCTACCAACTGATCCAGCCTGGGATCTGTGCTGAATCGCCTCAGTGCAAGGGCTGGGAGGGCTCTCAGCCACAGCTGGGTTGGTATGAGCCTGCAAAGAAGGAGGAGAGGCCTGGTCTGGGTGGACTGAGACTTTATTCTGCTGCCAGGAAAGGAATAAGGCAAAACACTGCCAGAGAAAAACTTGGGTTTATAGGCTTTGAATTACCAAGGAGATGTTCCATCAAGAGTGAAGCCTCTGAAATGGAAGCAGATGAGGGAGGCCTGTAGACCACATGGGCTGACAGAAACCCCTTTTCATCCCATCACAGCAGGCTGCCGAAGGGCAGGGCAAGATGACTGATTGGGTGCAAGGTGGAGTTGTTGCCCTTGTTTTCAAAAATGAGGGTTGGAATGGGAGCCATGTTCCCATCGCCACCTTTCATACCCTCCTAGTCTGAACAGGTACCATGCCTGTGAGGATCAGTGATTTTGCCAGTGAGTTTTAGTGGAACAGGTTGGTCCCATTTGGGGAGGATCACAACCCAGCTTTTTCCTTCCCCTCCTGAAAAGACTCAAAAAGGGCCCAAAAACAATGACCTGCCCTATGGATGACAGCACCACATCCCCAAAAGGACTTCTGAGTCCCTGGGAGCAGTTGGCAGTCCTAGGCAAGAAAAAATTGGTTGGACCTACCCTTGCCAACAGGTAGACTGCACTCTTCAGCTTGCCCCATGGCTCTCAGGTAGTCCCAGAATTCCCTGGCGGTCACAAGAACCACTCCTGGAATAGGTGGCCTTTGCCAGGTTACAAAAGGACAGGAGGCTACAAACTCTCTAACTAAACACCCATTTTTACCACCTTTGACTCAGCACTGTCAGAGCTGCTCATAATCTTTTAATGGAGCTGTGTTATCCCTTTAATGGAGCTGTGTTATCTTTCCAGTTCGGGGTAGGGGAGAGGAGGGGAGGCAGAAAAGTGATTCTATCTGTTTTAGGGACAGGAAAATGGAGCCCAGAATACGTTTACAGATCTGGTTCTTTCCAGAGGTCTTCAAATCAGAGGTTGGCTGATCCTCCCTGCCCATGGGTTTAAATTGTGCCAATTCATTCATGCATGGAGAAGAGTGGATTACCAGAGATCAATGACTATCAGCAGAACCAGTGGGTAAAGAAGTCAATGAATTTTGAAATGACCTGGTTCAGATTATGAAACTGGATGGGCTAAAGGATTTAATGTAGCATTAACATGGGCAGGATGCTAAGGCTAATCACAACATGATTTAGTGCTGATTGATTGATTATGTGCCATCAAGTCGGTGTTGACTCTTAGCAAGCACATAGATAGATTTTCTCCATGATGATCTGTCCTCAACCTGGTCCTTCAGGTCTTCCAGCGGTACCCCCATCGACACTGTAACTGAGTCCATCCCCCTGGCTGCTGGTCGTCCTCATTCCTTCCACCTTTCTCAGCATTAGAGCCTTCTCCAGAGAACTGGGTCTTTGCATAATGAATCTGAAGTAGGATAATTTGAGCCTTGTGCCTCAAGTGAGAACTTTGGTTGATTTGTCCAATGATCCGTTTGTTTGTTTGTTTTCTTGGATGATCACGATATTCTCAGGAGTCTTCACCAACACCAAAGTTCGAAAGCATAAATACTCTTCCTGTCCTGCTTTTTCGAAGTCTAATCTTCGCTTCTATAGAGTATCACAGGGACTATCATAGCTCCCACGATTCTGATCTTTGTAGGTAGTGTAAACTATTGGATGAAAAACCAAGCAACTATTGCATGCTTTTAAACAATGGTAGTGTCTGTTGGAATAGCTACATTTGCTCCAGTAGAGGAGAAATCAGGAGACAGGAAATATATATTTAGAACAAAGTCTTGACCAGATTGCCTGTAAAACAGATGTAAAAAGACATGGTAGTACAAAATTCTGTGTTCAGGTGGGAGACATGGAAATTCTAGCTGTCATTTTGTAAATCTGGACGCCCACTCAGAAAAACTGCAGCCAGCAAGCAGTAGAGAAGGCATGCATTTGGCAATTGCATATCAACTCCTTCCTTAAAAAAAAAAAAAAAAGAATTCCACACTTTTTCTTCCAAGATGAGGAATGGTGTCATCCTAGACATCATAGAAAGCAATCCTGGCTAAAGCTGGTTTATAACTGTTCTCAGACACATTTTGGAGACTCAGCCCTACCAAAATGCAGCTGCAGATCATTACTATTATACTGTTGGCAGAACTCTTCACGTAGCATTGGAAGGAACATGTTGACTTTTGGTTGCCCCCTGAGAACTAAGCTAATTGAAAAAAAACTTTAATTGTTATTACAGAAGGATGAAGCTTAAGAAGGGAGGGGAGGTAAAAGCTTCAAGCAGTCAGTTTGACTTAATTGTGAACTGAAGAGCTCCAGCTTAACCACAGCCACATTCTTGCAATTCTTTCTTAACCTCAGAGTAGAGGAGAAAAGATTTCGCCTGCTCCTTCTGAAAAGGCACTTGAAGGGCCATATCTCTAGTTGTAAGATATGGAATAATTGTGTGTCTTCAAGTCAGTCCTGATACCTGGTGACTGCCTGGATGAGTCCCTGCAGGTTTCTTGGTAAGATTTTCAGAAGTGGATTGCCCTTGCCTGCTTCTTGGGGTGGAGAGAGAGGGACTGGCCCAAGCTGGCTTCATGCCTAAGGCAGGACAAGAACTCGCTGTCTCCTGATTTTTAGCCTGGTGAAGATATGGAAGGGGGTGTGATTATCTCCCTGCTTGGAATCTGAATCCATCCCAAAGGCAGTTGGTGGTTCCTCTTCCACAAACAGATCAACAGAAGGCCTTATGCAGCACGCCATGTTTACCACATCAAGATAGCCATCAGTGTCCTCAGTTGACATGAGCAACATCTGGAGATGGTGGGGAGGAGTTGGCTGGTGCCCAACATTTCTACTAGACACATTTCAGGTAATGCACAAATGACTGAGGAAAAGCTCTGGCAATTTCATTTTTCATGATTACCCTACCCAGGTCCCCCTGCCTTGCATTGCCCACTTTGCACCAAAAGATGGGATGTCACTATCCTTTAGGACAGTGTTGTCCAAACTTGGCCACTTTAAGATGAGTGGACTTCAACTCCCAGAATTCCCCAGCCAGCATGGCTGGCTGGGGAATTCTGGGAATTGAAGTCCACTCGTCTTAAAGTGGCCAAGTTTGGACAACACTGTTCTAAGGGAACTGTTCCAACTCCCTGATCATTTAGGCAAGGCTCTTTTGCCCATATCTCCTGGTTCAATAAAGGACCCTGTTTTAGCTTATTCACTCCACAAAAATCACTCCACAAAACCTTGAGCAAACAACCAGCTCTGATTACCCATCCTGACCTTGAACAGACAATCATTCACAGTTCAAGCAACACCAACTCAACTGTGGAGGTTCATAGCATCCTTCAGGAAACAAAGTGTCCCAACAGTCATTCTGGGAATGGATTCAAGATAAATGAAAGAACTGGCAGACAGATAAAGGTGGCACATGAGGCAATATTACTATAGGCTATCAGAACCTGACCGGGGTGGGGAGGGAAATGACATTATGCTCAAGCTGATAAGCCGCACCTCAACCTTGGCTGCCCTGTTTTTGTTTTTGGAGGGACTGAAGAACGTTGCAGTCGCAGACTTGACTGTTTAAACTCAGCGCTGTTAAAAATGACATTCTGTGTCTGTTACTGATGTATTAGTTCTCTCTCGGCGCCTCTCTCCTACCCCTACCACGTGTGCCACTCAGCCTAGAAGAGGGGGAAAAATGGCATTTACATTTTCTGAATGGGCTAATCACAAGTTTGTACTTCCCACACGCTCACCTCCCCCAGAAGTGCGTGGAAGGCGTGGGAGGAGAAGGCTGGGAAATCAGAAATACAATATTGCTTTGGGGAGAGAAAGGGGGGAGATAATTCGGAAGGCATACAAAGAGCTACAGTGCACTGGCAGCTCATGCAGTTGTGTATTGTGTGTGTGTGTGTGTGTGTGTGCGCGCACGGGGGGGGGCGGGGAATCACCCAGAGTTAAGAAACAGGCCGTTGGAGAAGAGGGGCAGGCAAGGAAAATACAATGGAAGTGAGGAACAATTGGACTAGGCAGGAATTCATATTAGGAATCGTTGGAAGTAGACAGTAAAGTTGCTTTGGACTTTCCCAAGGAGAGATGACTTCGGCAGAACTGGTGAAATTTTTTCTGTTCTTTCTATTCGGTATAAGTGAAAGAGGACACCTCCATCCTGAAACACTTGTAGCATTTCAGAGCCAGGTTGTAAATGGAAGGTCACGTTTTGAATGTGCTCTCTCTCTCTCTCTCTCTCTCTCCCTCTCTCTCTCTCTCTCGCACATGCGACATGCAGATGCACCCATATCAAGCTTCCCCTGAATATAGCAAATGAGCAAATGGGAGGGCGGGGAGCATTATTCTTCCAGACTAGATTTCCAGATGCAGGAAGGTGGAGTTTTTAATCTTATAGGAAGATCACTACAAACAGACGGCCGCCTGCAATCTGTGGCCAGAAATAGTACAGTCCAGACAAAGGTGAAGCAAAGATACTTTGGTGCTGCTCGAAAGAGGCCAAATTATCTCTCCTGTTCTGCTGCCTGGGCCAACATTGTTAGGAAAATTCCTTTTCCGGTTTCTTTTACCCTGCACTCCTCATGGAGTTTCTAGCTGTTTCCTTTCACAGCATGCGTATCTGTCTGATTGACTAAAACACATTTGATTAACTAATTATAAGATTTAGGTAAAGGGAGGGGATCCTTGATCCTACAGGAGGTAAAAAGGAACTCTTCTGATGCATCCCCAGCTCTGTAGAAGACCTTACCCCGAAGATGAGACACCCCCCCCTTTCCCCCATTATATTGGCCTTCTTGAAGGCTTTGGAAATGTTTTATTTAGGCAAGTGTTTGGACAGCAAAGGTGTGGCTGCAACAGACTTTGTGATAGGAGCTCCATGTATTATTGCATGTGCTACTACAATTTTGTGTGGCTATTTTATTATAGTGAACCACTTTGAGTCTATGGAGAAAGTGGCATCAATATGCATCATGAACTAATCTGGATGTAGTCTTCCTTATCCTGCAGGTCAAAACAGTCATCCCCCTTTTCATGGGGGATGAAAAGATGGCAAGAGGATGGGGTGGAAGGAGAGGACTGTTGTTCGTAGCCTCTTGAAGGAGACAGGCTTTTGCATGCGCGATGGCCGTGACACCCAGCCAAGTCTGGCACATGTTCACAGGCTGCCTCAAACCTTCATTCTACAGACAGACCCATCAGTCACATCGCATCAAGGGGACGGCCTTTTCAGCAGTGTCAGGTTGGGGGTTCAGCCTCCAGTCATCACATATCAAATGCTAGAGAAATCACAAGCGCAGAAGCGTCTCTGCCGTGGCGCCCGCCTTGTGGGATCTTCTCCCCCCGGAAGTGAGATTCGCCCCATCCCTCTCACCCTCCCGCACGTCCCTCAAGACCTGGCTATGGGGTTCCCAGGGGACTGGGGAGATTTTGCAATGGCTCCCTTGTTAATTTTATCCCCTCCTGTTCTGTGTGCTTTTATGGTTATTTTTATATGTAGCTATTTTTATGTATTTGTTTTTTTAATTGTTGTACGCCGCCCAAAGTCACCTTGTGTGGGATGGGAGGCTGTGTAAGTATGATAGATAGATAGATAGATAGATAGATAGATAGATAGATAGATAGATAGATAGATAGATAGATAGATAGATAGATAGAATCAAGGATTCACAAATGAATGATGACTTTTGACCAGCTTCTTTCTTGATCTAGGATTCTTAGGGCGCAATAGTAGAAGGAGAGCCGTGTCACTCGGTGGTGGCAAAAAATCAGGAGGATCTGGTAGCATCTTTTCAGACTCACTCATTTTATTCAAAGGCATCAGCTTTTGTGGTCTGCAGCTCCTTTCATCAGATGCCTGGAGTGCCTAAACAGATTTAGGATTTAAATTGGGATAAGGTGGCTAGTGGGGGCCAGGAGGGAAAGACAGGGTGGTTATATGCAGATACAGGTTACGTGTGAGAGAGATTACGTGTACCTTATGAATTAGCAATTGTAATGTGTTAAAAACCCATTATGTTTGTTGAGGCTTCCTGAGATGGCTGAACACCTTTTGACTTATGCAAATTCGGCGATTGCTCGCTCAAGTGTGCTGGGAAAATGTTTTTGTTCCCAAACATCTACTTTGAAATCCGTGATGGAGTGTCTGGGAAAGTTAAAATGCTCAGATATTACACTTTCCATGTTTTGAGTCCTGATGTCAAACTTGTGTTCATTAATTCTTCTGTGCAAAGTGTTACCTAATGTAGCCATTGATTCTTCCCCCAGCCTGCTTTTAATATCTATTGGAAAAGAAGTAGATCTATTAGAACAGCATTCCTTAGGTCTTTATTAAACACTAGCCAGAGCTCCTTCACTTTGACAGCAGTTCCTTTGGCTGCCCTGAGAACTAACTAACAGCATTTGTTGCTGTTATTAGAGGAAACAATCAATTGGCAAATTAAAATTATTTCCATAATGAGTGAGCTCTTGAACCCATGGGTTCTGCATCCAGAAAACAAGCTGGGTTCTGTACTTTTCGTTTAATTAATAATGTATCTGGATTACTGAAGAGCAATAAGTATTCACTTAAAACCATTATTATGGTAATATGGAAGTTTCTGAGGTTAGTGAGAAAGTGTAATTTATGGTGATATTCATTTTATCCATGTGAAAAGAGAGGAGGAGCTTTACATCAGCCCATTCTTCAAAACACATCAATAGGAGCAAGGTGTTTGGACAGTTTGATTTTTAATCTGATAGAGTTTAGTTAATTGCAGCTTGATTTTCATTTTGCCTGGAGCATAGGGGAGGTAAGCAGGCTGGGTTAGTGTTTGGATGGGTGACCACCAGAGAATAACAGGGCTGTGAGCCAAACTGGAAAGTCAGACTATCTGTGGCGTCCTGGGGCTTCTCTGAGCTTGGTTGCTTTCTTGCAAACGTTTCGTTACCCGGCTAGGTCACATCTTCAGGCAATCGCCCAGCAAGAAGGCAATGACAATTCCGCACAGGCCTGTCCACATAAGTCACCAAGAATAAGTATGACTCAAGGACAAATGTTCCAGTTCACAAGATCCTCCAGCAGGGCACTGCAGAAGCTCCAGAGGACACCAGAACCCTGCATGGCGACTGACAGCGTTCAATGCCACACAGACCGATGCCAACCACTGGCAAGACAGAAACCACAGAGGAGTTCCCCATCTAGAAGAAAGTCCTCAGTAGGCAGGACCTAGAAATGGGGTGAGCAGACTTGGGCTTGGGTGCCCATCTTTCTCACGTCCCCAGGTGGTCAGGGAAATGCTATAGAGAAGCAAAGAAGCATCCATGCTTGTCACGTGCTGAGGCTTCTATAGGAGGAAGCATATTCCCTTAGCTATGATTCTGAAGGGCAACCCACAATCTCTTCCATCTAAGATACCATTGGGCTTATCTAATAACTGGTGGCAACAAAGCCTTCTGGTTCTTCTGGCCTTTACACAATCCATGTCATATGGCTCTCAGCTTCATGCAATCATTTCTGCATTTGCACTGTACAGTAACACCGTTTCATCGTTACATTAAATCCTCTACGGGTTGCTGACTTGCCTGCTTGCCTTGAGTCACCTGGCCATCCAAATTCAGATTATTTTTTTTTAAGTTGGTATTTCTTTTCTGTTTTGCAATTCACATTGGCTGCTCTTTTTCACAGGCCAAAAGGTTCAGTTTCTTTCCTTTCCTTGGGAGGAAAATACACCCTGTCAAATCAAGTCAGCCAGTACCCAAAGAACTGAAGGCATATTGTCACACAAGGGCTGAGTTCACACAACATGCTAAAACCTAAACCCAGGTAAATAATATACCGTTGTGCCCAAATAACACGGTATTCCCAAATCAACATGATTATGGCTTAACATAATAGCTCGATTTGCACAACATGCTAAAACAATGTCTGTGTTGTCACAAGATGCTGCATCATGATTAACCCTGTTTTAGTTTAACTAACTTATGCGAATGCAGCCAAGAAGCCCTTCATTCATGAAGTGAAAATACGCTACTCCCACAAAAAAGGAATTAACGTTTGAACTGTACGCATCAACGCCTTTGAATTATGTCTCATCTTTTCCCAGTTGCACCTCTTTAAAACAGCACAGAAGTCTCAAGTAAAGAAGCTTTGTTTTACAGAGGACTGATCAACTTTATTAGGTCAATCGGGTCAATTTGTCATTTCCTTCTGTGCTCCAATATTCTAATTCTGACTCTTGCTAAGCAAACAGCAACTGATTTGGTTGTTATTTAAGACAGCACTCCTTTGAAGTGCCATGGAAAACAATGTGAACTAAATTCCGGGTATGAAAACACATCTTTTCTCTTGCTTTACGTAAGTATGGAAAACCATTCTTCCAGGGAAATAACAGCTTTAGGCTTTCCAACATTTTTATAAGATTTCCTTCTTTATGAACAAAAGGGCAAAAGAAAAGCCGCCAATTTAGGTTGCCAGTAGCAACCCACAAAGATTTGTCTGAAATCCATAAACATACTTAACTCTAGGAGATAGCATACAGTAAAAAGTCTTTGTATGATTAATTATGTTTACATGAAAGAAGAACCTTAAAAGATACCTGAAGGTTTCCACCGAGATGGCTACTTGTCCGAAGAGAAGAGAGCTACCTTTCGTTACCAACTTCTCTTGCTGTCCACAGAACTTCTGTGACTTCTGAACTAGGACCTTCATTTCTACCAGCACATTTTTGCTCCATCTTATATCAGAATATTTTAAAAGGGCTGCCATGCCAAGGCGTCCTACAGCCTGTCTGAAGCAATCCTCCCCAGTCCCTTAGGTGAACACTGCCCTGGGAGAATGGGACAGGGTTACAGATGGCACGGCAATCAGGACATAAGGGAGCCCTTTCCCAACAAACGCAGCCTTGGAAACTGTCATGGCCACTCAGCTCAGAGGTGACACAGTCTATGCTGGTGGGCTTTCCCAGGGGTGGTTGAGGCTTCTGGCATGGAACAGCTTTTGTAATTAAAAATAAATTCAATACAGAATACAGAACAAGAAGCACCATCTGAAAAGGAATGCAACGTTCTGACTCATTTGCAAAAAGAATTCTCCATCCCAACATTGAGTCAGTCATATTCTACCCTATGGATGGAAAATGTGTGATCAACTTTCCCTTGATTTCTGGAGAGAGAGAAGCGGCTGTCGAACAGAAATAAATACAGCAGAGGGGGTGGCAACAAACTTACCCATCTGTAAAATGGGAACAGAGATAAACGACCTCTTGAGAGTGCTGAGCAACAGCAAAATGAACAGCTAAAACCTTTGAGAAATCTAGCCGCGTTGTTGGGTATAAAAATTTAATGAGAATAGACACAAATCCATAAATAGGATTGCATTCAGTTGCTAGTCTGTCTGAACATCTTTGAGCTGGCCCAATTATTGTATTACCTCATTCCTGTGAATTAAAAAGATTAGTGACAACGAATCCTACAGGGGAAAAAGGAGCCATAATAGAGAAATGCCACCTTCATAAATGCAATTGAAAGAGAAGTACAAAACATCAGCATTCTATAAATATTGGTGCACAGGCACACATATGCACTCACACCTATTCGCACGCTGAAAGAAATGAATTGACAAGACAGGAGGTTTGCAGTTTTAAAATGTGATAGGCATGCATTTCTCCACTTCTTTCTGGACATGGTTCCAGCTGAGATATATTGAGTGGCTCTCTCTGGGTAAATTACTGTTCAATATAGATTTGAAGGGGGAAATTTGTGCCTCCCAGAGGTTCTGTTGCTCTCCGGCCAGCCACCCATCCCGAACTCCAGACATTTTCTCTCCTGCAATGCAAGCCTGTACCACTCATCCATAGAGCTTGGTGGATAAAGCCTCGTGGTCTTTGCCCTTACCTTCAAGCCATAAGAGTCTCCAGAACAAGGCTTCCTGCGGACTTGCTATAACTACCACACACTTTCCACCTCTTGGTTCTTCTCTTCCTCTTCCTCTCCCTCTTCTGAGCTTGTTAAGTGACTTCCCGTTGCCTCTGGCTCTCTGACCAAGATCCCGGAGAGAAGGACGGCTTTGGATCTTGCCAACAAAGCATGGATAAACTCAATGGAGAAGAGATGCCCCCACTCCCCAGTTTCACCCTCTCCTCCAAAAAGGATAGCTTTAAGGGTTAGGCAGAACCTCCTTCAGCTGAAGAGGACTAGCCGCATGAAAAGCAACTCAAAGAAGAGGAAAGGGGGAGTTGATTCGGTACAAAGTCAAATAACTAGGGTTCATTCTCCCCTGAGTCTTCAGCCCGAGTGAGGCTGGCACTTCCTTGTACCGTCCTGCTGCTCTGACTCCCCACCCCCTTTATTTTCTAGCAGTGTTAAAAAAAGAAAAAGCAAAAAACCACAACGCTGAAGAAGAAGGTGTGTGTGTGTGGGGGGGGCTCTTGGAAGGAAGCAGCCGAGTCCCTGGAGCGAGGGGCGCTGGCGTCGGCGGGAGCTGTCCTGGCAGCGGGATTGAGAGACAATTCAGCACCAGGAGGAGGAACAGCTCCGCGAGGATGGATGGAGGCAGCGGAGGGGGCGGAGGCGAGAGGAGGAGGGCGGGCGGACGGGAGGGAGGGAGAGGGGTTGGGTGGGTCAATTGGGTTGGGTTGGGTTGGGTTGGGTTGCGTTGCGTGGTGTTGGGTGCCCGCAGGAGTGAAAATCCACCCCTGACCAGCCTGCCCCCATACTGAGCCAGTAGCCTCCTAAGCCCCTTGGTAGGCAAGCAGGGATGCAGCTGCCTGGCTCTGCCCCACCCCCGGCAGAAGATCCTCTCACCCCCACCCCGTACAGCTGACTTGGGTGTCTGTGTCTGGCACACACACGCACCACAGAGGAAGACGCACAAGCCAGGCAGGCAGAAGGTCATGGTGGGGGTGGGGAGCAAAAGGTTGGAATTTGACTAGATTGAGAGCAAAGATTGGATCCAACTCAGACTGTGCACAAATGCCAAGGGGTGCCAAGATAGAATCAGCCAGTCCTTGTAATGAAACCTTTGCAAGCAGCATGGGTACATCCTGAATTGTACAGTCTGGATTTTGTTTTTTGGGGTTTTTTTCTAGAGAACAAAAACATAAAAAAAGGATTGATAAGATAGAACAGAAGGCCAAAGAGATTTTTCCTTCCAGAAAAGCCATTTTTTATCATTATCTTTGCAATAAATCTCTTTATCTCCCATCTTCATACTAGTTTTGCTCTGGTCTTTGGATGTTCTTTCCTGCAGTGGCTGCACGACTCCACTATCCTAGATGTGTTGTTGCTCGTGTACAATACCACAACCTCTAAAGCAGTATTTGTACTAAGGTGTTTTCCAACACTTTGGCCCTAGCCAGCAGACCAGTCAAAGAATTGATAGTTTATTTCCTTCACCTTACTATATGCACAAGTTGTATTAGATGCTCTAAAGTTATGAACTGGTGGCCACTGGAAATCCACTTAATCCATTCCAATAGTTGGGAGAAGATGGGAAACCACTATTTTGCTTCTGCAGGCTGCCCAAATCTTGTAGCCAGAGATAATTATACCCAATTTCTCAGAGGAGAGAATGAAAAGCCTTGTGAAAGGACAACTGCACAGGGACGTGATAGCTCTCCAAGGTCCTGTAGGGAGGAGATATCCAAGCAGACCAAGAGTGCCAGATGTAGACTAATACGCTTAAGTTAAGGTAGGAGGTTCCAGATGAACGTTAAGGAAAGTGTCCTAACAATAAGAACAGTTTAGCAGTGGGCCCAATGACCCAGAGAGGTGGTGGACTCTCCTTCTCTAGATGTGTTCAAGTGGAGATTGGACAGCCATCTGTTTGAGCTGCTCTCACTTGGACTTGATGATCTCAAGGGCTTCTTCCTTCTTTGGCTAAGGTCAAGTGTGGTATCAACTCTGAAATTCTTTGATTTAATCTTTGCTTGTAAAAAGAAGCATTGGAAAAGCAAGACCACAGTTATTAAACTTGTGCTTGGATTTGTACAATAAAATAAACTTTATTTATTAGTGTGCTTTTCCCATGGTTTACAGGAGAGGGGAGAAAGAAGACCCTTTGTATGCTCAAAGAAAAGCTCTTCTCCTATGCTTTATTTAGCCAGAGTCCAAGTTCCTGGGATAGGCATTTTCCGACTGCCCTTTCCACCTGTCCAAGATAATCTGCCTTCACCAACAAACTGCAGTTGTTATAGGTCAACCCTTATTATACTTTTATTTCCTGAGCATAATATCCTTTCTTCTGCTTCATGACAAAGAAAATGCATAATTTTTCCAGTGAGCAATAGGCAGTGTAGGGTACAATTATTGCTTTCAGATTCTTCAGCTTCTCATAAGCTCAGAAAATCAACTCTAATTATTTTAGACCACAGAATCCTTTAGCATCCCCTTGGTTTGCCTTCTACGTTATATCCAGTCCTGGAGCAAGAAAGGTAGCCATCCAAGAAGTAAAACAAAGTGGCAAGTCAGAGGCAATCCAGTGTGGCACAGGAAGATGGTTTTGCTTCCAATCGATGCTTTCTCATGCGCCAAGGCAGCGTGCACAAGTCAATAGGGCCTTTTGATTTACAGGCTTCAGTAATGCAAGGGAGGTGTCGTAGAGTGGCCTGCCCTCGATAGCCTTATTTATACTGGCTGTCATCCTATTTTTCCTCTCTCATTAAGAGCAATCATTTTGGTCCTTTGATGGAATGCATTGCAGTCTGGCAAGCTCCCTGAGGGATTGCACCAAAACAGGATAGACAAGCAGCCTGTGTCACCCACATGGGCCAGCCCCGCAGCAGAAGAGGGCCAGGATGGGGAAGCCTGATTTTCTGAGCTGGGGGAGAGTCTACTGATGCCATGGAGAGTTAACTGGTAGAGATTTAAAGATGCAAAGCTTCATGCGCTGGGTGCTTTATTTGTAGAGTGAATTATTGGGGGGAGATTCTCAGAGCATATTTTTAAAATCTCTGTCTTAAAAAGAATGAGGCAAAGCAATAGGCTAATTAGTCATGACAGAGATAGTTGCTGAGGAAGGCAAACAGTGGGAGAGAATTTTCTTTTATCATTATTATTTTTAAAATGTGTAGGCTGCACTTTCATTTAAACACACACACACGTGCGTAAAGATTTCAGAATATAGGCACCCATTGAACATTCAATTCAATAAAAACCTAAATTCCAATGTAATTAAACAGGGAGTATAAACGCCCAAACAACTCCTAAAGCATTCTTTTTAAATGCCAAAAGGAACCGAAAACTCTTAATCTGGCCAGGGGCCACCACGAGAGAACAATCAACGTCCTGGGTAAGGAGGACTTCTAAAGTGGGAATGCTGTGGCCTACCCGATGCTTTCCCATCCTGCTTTCTAGAAGAAGGAAGTACCAAACAGAGCAGCCTTTCCATGCATGATGTCCTCCAAGTGTTTTGGATGATAATTCCTCACCCATCATAAGCCCAAGAGTGGGAAGATTGAATCAGAGAGTCCTGGGGGATCAGATGAACACACTGCTATTCATTGGGCAATTCATGCACTGACAGTTCGCAGCCTTCTCAGAGCTTCTCACTGCCCACTGACCTAGATCTATTTGCAGCTGTATTGATGGAAATGGTCATGCCCAAAAGGGAGCAGTTGGTATAGTCCAAAAACTTCAGTTCCTCCATCTAGATATCTATCAGTGGGGCACAGCCATCCTGTGAATTTGTATTAGAGAACCAGGAGTGGGGACAAGACAAAATAGGATGACTCAAAGTAGATGACACACCCAGGATACTAGAGAGCATGGCCTTCACGCAGAATACATAAACCAAGATTTGAGCAAGCCACAGGGGTCTAGTTTATGCATAACGCTAAGCCATAAACTGTGATTGATTGTGCGCCATCAAATTGTCGTCGACTATTAGTAACCACATAGATAGATGATTTTCTCATGATGATTTGACCTTAACCTGGTCTTCCAATGAAAACAAACAAGATAAAGTATGCATACAATATGTACTACTATATTTATTATTATTAAGATGTTGACAGCATATTAACCACCAAACACTTTCTGGAAAATCTTCACCTTGAGTAACTTCCAGAATTTTGTAAGAGACATGATTGATGGGTCAGCCTTTACTTAAGGGGGTGTGTGTGTGCGCGCACGCATGCGTGCGCACACTATTCTAGAGGGGTGCAACTGCAACAGAAAAGCAGCACTTCCGTATGCATCAATGTCAGAAATCACATCTACAAAATAAGTCTGAAACTAACTTTAACTTAGTTTGGAAGCCATTTATGGACTATGATTTGAAACATAGACTACTGCTGCATTCAGAGTTTGGGTTTCTTTTCAGATAAGGCTTTAAAGCATTAGATTTGTTTCAACTTAGTTAGAAATTCTTGTTAATCCTTAACATCATTTTATTAAATTGACTGATAATTTATTGTCTTGGCTGTCTATCCACTGCTAACTTGATTTTAATATTTTATTAGAAGACCTAAACAGAATAAAATTTATTAGTTGGAAAAGGAGTCCCCAGACTCCTCCTGATCTGAGGGGTGTTAATAAAGAATCCCCCCTCCCCGATACACATAGACATTTTCTGCTAAGGGTCACTAGAATGAAACATACTCTATTCTGATGCTATAAACAGTTGAGAGGGTTTTTTGGAAATAGATAATGTTAACTCACCTGCTGTAGCCTGAAGGTCCGTCTAATGATGAATTAAGCTGACATTACTCTACGTAGCGCCCTTTAAAAAAAATCCTCTTTAAACCTGTAACTACTTGCTTTAGTACAATTTATTATTCCTTGTGAGTGCTTCTCGCATACCAAAGCAGGTTCTCTTCGTATCCTTAGCCAATTAACTGGACTAATTTAAACAGAACCGGTGGCTGCTTTAGATGTCTTTTCTTTTGGACTACCCTCAAGGGCAAGGACAAAGCTATAAATGTGACTTGTTAAACAGGCATTCTCTCCTCCCCCTTTTGAATGGTGGGGCACATCTTTTTCTTACATGGTCATCAGGCTGCATATGGCCGTATATCTATGTGGGAATTAATTTCCTTCTTGTGATAAAGCCTCACCGGATGTTAACAAGGGCAGCAGATACCAGCACCACCTTTTCTGCTTGCTTTCATATCTAGGAAGATGAATGTCCTCTCCGCCGTGAGCAATACTTGCTAGGCTAGATAACAACCAAGTCTTTGGTCCCAGGAGAAATAAGGTGACCCAATACACAACATCCAGTAATCATTCTGGATAATGGAGGGTTTCAGCAAAGAACGGCTTTCTGAACAATAGGAAAAAGCTATTGTGAAGAACCGGCCTTCCTGTATCCTTTTGTGGCCTGAAATTGCAAGAACAAACAAGATATGAGAAAGTTTGCAAGGCTCAGCCAGGTGAGGAAGTTCTTACTTGGATAGTGGTTGGACAAAGCAACCTTCACTCGAGCTGCACTGATTTCTCTGCATCCACCTACTAGCACTGGAACAGCCTCACTGTCATGGGGTTATCTCCTTCCTAAGTCTGCCAGCGTTTCCATCCGCGTTTGCAAAATGGACATCAAAAGTTAGACCTACTCTTCTTCTTATGTATCACATTACTATCTTCTTCTCTACCGTCTGTTTAGACCATGTCAATATGGCCTTGAAGCACTTTGCCAAGTTCTTCTTGCACTAATCCTATGCAAAGCAAGTCATGTAGGACAAGAAAGGTGTCCGTGTCTTCCTTCATGACATCAGGAAACCAGATTATGGCTGGGAGGGAGGGAGTGTGCTTTGTACTTGCAACAGACCGGGAAGTATCAGTTCTAGAGCTACACAAGCTAGCAACTGACAAAATGGGCCCCACTTATGTGTCTCCATCAAAACCACAAATTGGAAGAGCAGTTCAAATGCATCAAAGAGTGGGATGACTAGCTGGTGCAAAATTTAGCATGGCAGGGGGCCTCCTTGACAAGTACCCCCAGGAGAAAATGACTGTGAGAAGTAAAAGCTCTCATAAATGCCTCTAGGTTTTCCCCTAATCTGTTCATAGCTATGTAAAACTTAGAGAAAGAGATTTGATTCAAATAAATAAATAAACAAAGT
Organism: Python bivittatus; assembly: GCF_059951505.1. Classification (NCBI taxonomy): domain Eukaryota; kingdom Metazoa; phylum Chordata; class Lepidosauria; order Squamata; family Pythonidae; genus Python; species Python bivittatus. Next base: position 1,967,453 of record NW_028277052.1, on the reverse strand, counting down.
TTTGAAAAAAGAATAAATATCCATAGACAGGAACAGCAAGTGTGTACCCCTGTGATATGTTTGGTTTGCTGACAGCTGATGTTTTTGTTCAGAGAAGATATTGTGGAGAGGAGAACCCTGGAGGAGGAAGAACCCCAAAGCCCTTTTTTGGTAGTCTACAGAAAAAGTAAGATTTGTGAATGAATCATTGCTTTTTATGCTTCCTTTGTTTACTTTGAATCAGAGAAATTCTCTACCTTTCCCCTCCTTTCATTCACATTCAGTTGGATGAAAGAGAATTTGCTTCAGGAACTTCTTTCAAAGGAGAAGTAGGGAGAAATTCTCATCAATGAAATGTGAGCTGCTGTTGCACTTGTTTAATAAGAAGGTGGCCAAGAGTGTGTGTCCAATCGTCCTGTCTTGCTTTACGCAGTTTTCTCTTGCTCCCCCCCCCCACAGTCTAATATGGTCCTTTATACCCTAAGATTCTGTTTCCCAACTCCAAGCTTCTGGCCCGACCTCCCTCTGCTGGTTCTGGTGCCTCCTCCAAAGAGGGGGCGGATATGTTGCTATGGGTATGGGAGAGGAGATGGAGGAATGATATGTCTTAGCTTACATTTGTCTTTATTTTACCTCTGTCCATCAGTTCAGGTGGGTGGGGAGGGAGACTTCCAGAATGTTAATGGCCAATCCATGTTCAAAATGTCTGTTCAATAATTAAATTAAGCATAACGCTTCTGTTAGTTTTTTTAAAAAATTAATTTACATTGCCGCCACTACCATCCACTTTTAAAAACTTGTGATTTGGTGCTGCCCCCTTTCCAGAACAGGTTCTGCTACAAAGTTGAGGGTGGCATGGCCCCCACACTGACAAAAGTTGGGACGTGGATGTGGAAGTGGGCCTAGCCTCAGGTTCCTTTAAGGCTCTTTAAGAAGTGAGCCTGCAGCCTGATCTATGCCTTCTCCTACTTGGGCTCCAGGCCAGGGGTTTTCTGCATCTTAGGCCAAGCGTTGATTTAAGTGGCAAACCCTCTTAGACTAATGCATTAAGTCCAGAAATTTAAGACCTGCTGCTGAGTTGCAAGGAAAGAGAGAGAGAGAGAGAGAGAGAGAGAGAGAGAGAGAGAGAAGCTTACGGGCATGCAAAAGGAAAACTTCTCACCAGACTTTTGGCTGAGAAGGTTAAGAGAGACAGAGTAGGTTCGGAATGGAAGGATATTTATTGCTGCTCACCAAGGCTGACAAAGAAGTGAGAAATCAATACTTGAAAGAAACAGCACAAGGGCAGGGAGGGTGAACATTAGCCAGGGCTTGAGCAGGACTGAAGATGGGATACATAATCATTGCTGTCTTGGTCTGGGGTCTCAGGACCCACCTTGCCACTAACCTTGCCACTAGCAAGGCAGCTCTCAGAGGTCTTCCTCAACCTGTTGCTAGTTAAGTCAGGAAATTAGGGTGCTCCTTAGCCCGGGAATAATTCAGCATGCTACTTCACCAGGACACCTCACCAGATGGCTCCAAAAAGCTCACAAGCAGGATGGGGCGTGGATAAAAGTCCACTACCCAGCCACTCAGATTTAATACACTGGTTCTAAATTCAAAATCCCACAGAGCCTTATCAGCCTTCATGAATATGTCTAGGCTCCATGCTAGACTTCAGTTCCATGGCCAATGATAAAGAAATATGGGGTTTCTTGTCCAGCAACATCAGGAGTGATTCATGTTTTCAACCCCGCTACAAACTTCCACAAACCAGCTCAGTTCCTCCAGTGGCCTGTGGCCCTCAAAACACTTGGGCAAGGCCACCAGAGATCTGCACATTATGGCATGTGTGATGAAAGTCCATAAGTTCATAAGTAGAGAATAGTTGTATTAACCCTGTTTAATTTCACTTCAGCTGAAATGAAACCACTTGCCCCAGCTCCATCCTCTAGTTCTTGCACGCACCTCCTGGCCTGCTAAAGACCTAATGTGTTCCTCATCCAGGAAGAGGAGGAAGAGCCTGATTGTTAATAACCTTCCAGAGAGTCAGACAGCTGCCTTTTCCAGCCTGATTGCCTCCCTGTGTTGTGCCAAGGGCCACCAAGATGAATTGCAATTGTTGATTTCTCATGGCAGCAGGGCCTGTCTCTTCTCTTCTTAAGGTAAGCACAGGCGGGGATGTGTCTCTACTGCGTCCTCTGATAGACTCACTGCTCTGCGTTTGTTTATTGGGGTGATGTCAGTAATTCTGAACCTGCTGGCAAGATCATTCTGGCAGCTGAGTTCTGGCTCCCCATCCCTCACCTTCTCTCACAATTAGGAAAACAACAAACCTCGTTAGTTTCCTATAAACCCAGAAAACATTTCATAAATTGCATAGTCCCAAGACAAGCTGGGAGGGTGCTACATGGGCGTATTATGCTTCCAATTAACCTGGGCTTCTCTTTCTTTTCTTTTTCTGCAATAAGGAAAATAATTCCTCTGGGCATGCTAATTTTCTTCAAGCTATGACAGATTTAACCATCATTTGGGCTAAATTACCACTCAGCATGACAGCTGGTAGAAATCCAACCTATTAACAGCAACAGACATTGCGTAAGTGAATCCAGTCCATAGGGGTAATTCAGCTTAATATAAACCTCAAATATTCTTGCGTTGTCTGTCGATGTTCCAAATGGTGTTGAGAGCTTTGTTTCACCCTTTGTGCAAATGTTCAGCATATGTTATATTGGAGACCTTCCATACTTCTAGTAATTAATTATGCCCAAATACCAACAAGTTCCCAGCAAAAAAAGCTCCTGTTTTCTTTGCGGAAAGATACATTCTGTGGGTCTACTGTTGTATTTCCCATTGCTCTGTGCAATTAATTGCAACCAAAAAATAACTGAATGTAATTAAATCCTAGAGTACACAGCAGACCTTGCCTTGGGAAGATGGTGGGTTATATAGTAATTCAAGGCCTTTCAACTTGCTTCCTGCTGTCCTTGAACAGGGATGAGATCTAAAGCAGGTATTGCTCTAAAGTTAATGAAATCTTGGTGACTTCTGGGGAAGAAATGACAAACTGAAAACAGTTCCACTAAAAGTGAGTAGACCGGCTCTTCTCCTCTCTTGTCTGGAGAGGACTTGAGATCACCTATAAGTGCTCCAGACAGTTGCTCCTCACGAGGAGGCCACAATATAGCAGTCTTTGGCAGGTTTAGAGTTCTGGGAGATGAGGAAATAGCCATCTTTTTGCTCAAACCGTGGCCGACGCCTTGAAAAGGACACTGGGTTCGTGTACTTCCTTTTCTAAACACTTTCAGAAATTGCTTGTTAACTGCTTTTCAGCTATTAAGAACCTTTGGATCGACAGGTTTTACAGCACTGGGTGAGTTTCCTTCAATCCTTAGCAAAAGAAGTTTTAAATACAAGTTTAAGGACTTTTTTAAAAATTATTTTGGAATAAACAGCAAAACGGTGATTAGAGCTTTGTTTTTGGACAGTTACAAATGGATTAAGGGTCCAGATAGATTTGAAATAAGATTTTGGAATTAATTATAAGAATCCTTCCCATGGGAAAATGCTATCATTTTGAATTCTCTAAAGAAAATGGTAGGATGAGACTTTGAAGGTTGGACACTAGAGGGAACCAGAAGGAACTAAAGACTACAATTTAAGGTGAAGAACACTTAAATTTGAATTACTAATACAGAATGGAGCAAAATACCTTAACATCACACATATTGAAGGATATTTTTGAAAAAAGGACCCAGAAATTAAGAGTGTCTGTCTCTATAGATAGATTGTATTTAAAAGATGTTATGGGAGAGCAACAAGTTTTACCAGACAAGACTGAGACTGATCTGAAAGCAGATTTAAAAATGATAGGCTACAAGAATGACATGGAAAAGGATGCTACAAATGGAGCCGACTGATATCTTAATAATTAAATAACAAAGCAAAAGAGTGACCTAGATAACTTTCCTATATTGGATTTACAAAAGAGACTTGTTAAAGCTTTGAAGAATTTTGTGAGAAGGGACAATGAAAAGAAATCAAGTTCTAGAACATTATTTGAAGGGACTGAAGATCAGGATTGTTAAAAGTAAGAAGAAGGAATATAAAGTTGGTTTCTTTGATCAAAGTTAAAATAGTTATGTTATCTCTGGTAACCCTTAATGGACTTTTGCTGATCAGGATTGAATGACGAGGCTCTAAGGATTTGTTTATAGGTAAGAGATGGGATATGGGAAGAAGAGATAATTGGCTGTATTTTAAGAGAAGATGATAAGTGACTAAAATTATTTATATTTGTGATGAAGGGGGAATTCATTTCTTTCTATATTTCTTTTCTTTTTCTTTACTATATCCTTATTTCTTCTTTCTTTTCTATTTTTTTCTTTTCTTCACTTTCTATTTTTTCTTTTTATTCTTTTAGTTTGTATTAGTTTTTATCCTTTTAAATGAAATTTTTAATAAAATTACTAAAAAAATAGAGCTAACAAAATCTCTAAAGTGAACAGAAAAGAAAGTGATATTCTCAGCAATTATGAATATAGAGCATGACCCTGAACTGTCAGAGAGCAGAATTCTAGCAATGATGTTCAACAAAATGAGCTGGTTGACTGGGATTGGTTCAAACAGTGGAAGAGTCACTAGACTTGCTGCTAATGTGATGGAAGGATGCTTGCATTGTCAAAGAATCGGAGTTGGAAAAGGTCAGGGAGGAGATAATGTCAAACCCTTGGCCTTTTGAGCAGAAAACAAAGGGCTCAGCCTTCCACACAATGGGAGATTATCTAGACTTGCTAATCTTTGACTGGGCTGATGCTAAGCCTTCATGGGCTTACAGTGGTTTCCAGTCATGTGTGGTGCAAACCAAAGCCACTGTGGTTTGTCAACCATGATGGATAAACCCAGACAACTATGATTCATTGAATAAGCCACAGTTAAACAAATTGTGGCTGAATACGCTATGTGAGCTATCTTCCTACCTTAAATGGTTTCTTGCTGTCCTAGTGGGAACAGCTCCCTGAAGTCAATCCATTTGACAGGTAGTTTTAAAAAATGAAATCATGTTTAGCTATATTCAGACGTGAAAGAATGGCAGATTTATTTATTTTTTTACACAATGTGTAATTAAACTTTGGAATTCACTACCTTGAGATGTGATGCTGGCTACCAGCTTGGCTGGCTTCAAAAAAGGGTTGGACCAGTTCATGGAAGTCCTGGGGATCAGTGGTTATTGTCTAGCTGCAGTGGGACTGCCTCCGAAGGCCAGAGAAGTGCTGGGAAACGAGTGGGCTTCCTTGGGCAGTTGGCTGGCTGTTGGGAGAACCGTTGCTAGACTCAATGCACCAGGGGTCTCAGGACACAGCTTATGTTCTTATGGAAAATGAATAAGATGCTGAATGCTAATTAATCTGCAGAATCACCCAGAGCATTTTAATATGCCTCAGATGCAGTTCATTACAAACTTTGGATAACAACTAGGAAAAATCTTCCAACCAACTCTGAATTTCAAATGTGTTTTCTACTATTGTTTTTCGTTCACAGTTGTCTAGTTAATCATGTAGCTACAGGGAATTATTCTTGTATTCTGGTTATTATTCATGATGCTCAGAAATCAACTTTGGAACACCCAACAACTTTTCCCCAAACAACCGTGCCTCCAACTACTGTGACCGGCTGTACCCAGTGCGTCAAAGCTACACACCACCACTTGGGAATACGATGAGCCTTAACTGGCAGAGGATAAAAAGACATTGGCCAGCTCTTGAAAATGGTGTACCTTCCATCATTCCCTGGGGCCTGGAATGCAGCTGTAAACAAGATCCAGCCAAGATTAAACAACTTACATCCAAATGTTAAATGTTACAATAGTCAATGACATTTTCAAAATTCTAAAAAATCAGCAGCATTTTGGTAAATATTTCATATTTTACGAGTTTTAAACAGAGTTTAAATTAGGCAAAGATGTTTTCATATTCTGCAATCTGAGATGTCCTCTTTCCAATTCTATTTTAGCTCCATCAGATGCAAAGCATCCTTAGATACAGAACTAGTCCTTTGCAGGGCTTGTTCTCAATCATCCCAAATTATTCGCCCTGAACTTAGATAAGGATTGAAGAAAAGCAAGCTCTGCATAAGCTTAGAGGCCCTCTTTTTAGAACAATATTAAACTGAACTTTCCAACTGTGTAATAGCTAAATCCTGGTTGTGTTTGGCACAGAACTGCCCTATTTGCTTGGAACTACAACTCACATATTTATATTTAGCAACAATTAAAAAAGGAAATGACATCTTGAAAGTTAAAGTACCATACTGCTGCTCAGCTTTTTTGGGGCAAAATGGAAAGACATTCATTTAATAATTATTCCCTCCTCTTCCTCTTGTACAAGATTCCCTTGAGGAACAGCTGATAGTGAAGAAGATAAATTCTCTATGCAATGTAATTGCTACGATATTATAAGGCCAGTGTTGTTGGCTTTATAAGGCAATGTTGCTGCATTTAGATATAAAAAAGGACAGTTTAGTGACAGCTCCTCTTTGCTGATTACAGTTCGAAGTCAATAAAATTATGCAACTGAGAGACCAAATTATTTTTTTTTAAAAAAACTCACTTTGCAACAATGTGATGTTGCCATTTCAGTATCAAGTTTCAAGAACAGATGTTCATGTTTTGTCCACTAAAATTTGATTAAATCAGAATTAGACCTTGCCAATTAGATCTGTGAGAATCAAGTGGAAGAAGACGCTGGAATCTCATGTGCTTTGTAAGCCAGAAGTCTCCTTCCTTCTATATTTCTGATCAGGGGTGCTCCTGGTGACCCACATGTGCCACTGGTGTACCAATGGTTAAGGGATAGTCAGAGAAGACTGGTGAACCACTGGACTTTATTTTAAAACAGGTTCACTGGTGGACTAGTGAAATGGTGAACTCTTCTCCTTCGGGAGTGAAATTGACAAGAGTTCTGTCAGTTTTGGGATGGTGTCAGATACAAGAAGGAGTCAACGGAAGGGGGCTCATACAAAAGCCCTCCAAGACCTGCCCATGGAAAAAAAGTAATTGCCACTTCCTTTCCCCCCATAGGTGGGAGGGCCAAAGAGGCAGAGGGACCCATCTTCCAGGGGCTGTGGCAACCACCATCTGGAGAGAACAAAGCTGAACAATGGATTGAAATCTGGATAGAAATTTCTTAAGACTGCTTCATTTCTACCTGCTTTCAGCCTGGGGCAAAGTGACTTAAGGCTGTGGGCAGAAATGCCTTGAGGCAAGAACACAAGGTCAGAAGATTTTCTGAAGCTGAATTGGGAGGAAAACACAAGGAACTCAACAGAACTTCTTTCCTTGCATAGGTACCTTCACATGAGTGGAATTTTAACTGTCCAAATCCCCAAACCAGCATAGAGTAGGGAACAGCAGGACAAAGAATGTGAAGAGGACCTCCATCCACCACACTGACTCAGAAAATTGAGAAGGTTTGATCCCCATAGAATTTAAAAAACAGGAGGAGGGGGCAATCCAATTCCATTTATCTAAACTTTCCATTCTCCCAGAAATAATTGCTGCATTCTGTCTTTGCTCTAGAGTGCCAGCTTTATCTAATCAAGAGCTTATAACAATCCCCTTCTTCTAAACCCACCAGGACGGCAAGTTCTTTTTGTGTAATTAGCTTGGCAAATGTGGATAAACATCTGCTTTATCTCACATAATAAATCCCCAACTTGACTGCCCTGCAATGCAAATCTTTCCCCATTGTTATTAGGGCATAAATCTGCCACGTTTGCTCTGCAGGAGGAGGGGAGAATCTGGACCATCCTTCCAGGATAGCAAGCAGGCGATTGGAGAACTTGGATTCATTATGGAAACCTGAAGAGCTTGCTCAGAAGGGAACAGTTGCATTTTAAAAACTGGAATCTTAGGTCTGTTTGGTTAAGAAGATCTAACACATATACACTTCTAATATTCATAAAGAAGAGGAGACTTGAACAATGCAACGTTTCTTATTAGGTAATAGGGTTATTAGGCCAACTCAAAGATCACCAAATATCTGTATGTTTTCATCAGACAAGATGGGTGTGGGACCTCTCAGCTGCCTAGTAAGCGGAAGAACCAATAGGGATGTTTGGATTTCTTCTTCTAAACAGCAACCTTGACTCTTTCTGTAAGTCTCTTTATTTTGCCAAAAGCCTCTCTTCCATTTTGTCATGAAAGTTAGATGGTGTTCTTTGTACTATCGCTCTTTGAAAAAGAACTATTATTTTTAAAACAGAAGAGTTGAAGAAAAGATATCAACATAGATCCTAGGCTAAGGTTGTTCTTTCTTTCTCATTTATACCAAGGTCTTTAAATGACTCAACGTTGTGAATTCAAAGATCATTGGCTAAGGATAATTATGAGTTGCTAACGAGGATTTCAGGAGAGTATCCAAAGAGAAAGCAGATTTATGTTTAAAATGTTCTATCCTTTTGTAGATCAACAAATGCATTGTAGCAACAGCCCACTCTGGTTTACTTCTAGGGGAAATTTCTCCCCTTTCTTTCCAACTGTTCCGAATCCTCACCAGAAGAACTCTCAACTTTGATTGATTCACGTCTGGCAAACTGAAATGTTAGCCTATGGTTTTTAATGTTTTCCAGTTGTTTCTGTTACGAGCTGCACCTATGTATCAGCATAATACAAATTAGAAATCTGCTGGAAGAGTCAGTAGAACATCATATTACTAAATGGGACTCCACAAACCCATTGTGAATTCTGTACCACCATCTCGGAAGGGCTTTTGAGAGCGGGGGAGGAACATGTCTGTTAAATGAGAAGCGATTGCAGGGCCCCCAGCGCATCTCAGCACTTCCATAAAAAGAGGCTGGTAGTAAAGAGAGCAAGGAGAAAGAAGCAAAGAGAGAGAAGGTTGCAACTAGAACAAGTTGTCTGCAATCAAAAGAATAATTACAACACACAATTCCCCTGTGCAAAGTGACTTGGATCACAGCCCCCCTGAGCACAGTTGGCTCTGAAGCTCCTGCCTGGCCATTGAGAAGAGGCTGTCTGATAAGTCCACACCATGCTAAGCTGTAATGCGCTTTGCTTAATTTTGGCTTAGCCTGATCTCTTGACCGCTGTCATTTAGCATTAAATGCAAACCAGGGCATTGTGTTTGGTTTAATAACCCATCATTTGGAAATCCTGGCTTAGCATTATGGGTGAACTTGGCCACATGGTCGATTCTGTCCAGTACTGTTTGACTTGTTAATGCTTCGTTATTACATCACTTGCTGTTTGTGAATCAGTATTTTAATGAGCGATTCTTGGTTGTTTGCACAGCGCATCCACTCTGTCTCTCATTGGGAACCTGGCCTGCAGCTTTTCATATCCCATATCCCAGGACTTTGGAGGTAGAGGGGAGCGGGTTGGAAATTAACAGCCTCCCTCCATTCCTCTAGTAACAGTTCCTCTTCCTCCATCCTTGAGAAAAAACAGATTGTTTTAGCCAGCGGCTTTAGCAAACAAAAAACTGTGTGTGTGTCTGTGTCTCTGTGTGTGTGTGTGAGAGAGAGAATATAACAACATGAAGCTTACAGTAGTTAACTATAATCTTTCCAGTACAAAAAGCTGTTAAGCACATCCTCCAGAGGACAGCCCAGAAGACAATTAGGAATAAAGCTTTCATTGAATCTTTCCATTGGGTTTTTACCAGAGCCTGATGCAAAACAATGTTTTCGGGAGCAAGAAAATAAATATGGTGGTAAATCTACTGGGGAATCTGTGGCCAGATCAGATTGGATTACAACTTCCCATGGTTAGGTATCTGAGGTATTGCAATTGAAGAGCCAGAACTTCCCCATGTGTGGGATAGCGTTTGATTAGGGCACCCACACCTGGGACCTTTAGAACCCCCTTGAACTGGCTTTGATGGACACCATGGCTAGACACAGCTGCCTTTTTGCAGAGATCAACATGACTTAGAAATTGGGTGTGTCAGTGGTCAGGGGTCAATCCCTGAATACAGCCTGCCCTGTTGAACTGCAGAGATAGAAAGGGTATGCCTCCAAAGCAATTTCTCACCACCCCCTTCACAGGAACCACACAAAGGTCACAGTCAGAGAGGCTGCGTGTACACAGGACTGAACCGCTTGACCAAAGTGGCCATTTCCATCTGTCTGTCTGTCATCTCTCTCTCTCTCTCTGGCATAAATTCATAAACTTACTCGAAAACACATTTACTTTTCCTAGAACTGGACACAGAATATCCAGCAAGATGCTAAACATTAAATACACTACAGAGGCAGCCTTAATATTGGCCCAAAGGGCTGTGTTGTGAGCTGAAAAGAGAGATCTAATTTCTTCTTACCCATTTCAGAAAGTTTGAGGGTGATATTGGCTACAGCAATCTGTTGTACATTTGAACAAGTCACTTCACAGAAGCACAGAAATTTCCCTGGGAAAAAAAAAATCATGCCAAGTCCAATGATCTGAGCCTTACTTCCTACACCTACTTCCTTGTGTGTGACTTGCATAGGCCATGGGATTAACAAAGGAGGAGGAGGAAAATAAAAGAGGCATGATATCGATGCCCTTGTCCACTTTTCATTGTGATCTTTTTGTGGCTGTTCTGAGTATCTTGTTTTTACTTGTGAGCGTGCAAACCATTGCAGAAGGTTGAAGTTTCTCCCACCATCTCCAGAAGATCCTTCCCACACCTGCTTCAGGCTTGCAACTTTTCAGGATTTATTTAGAAGGCTGCTACACATATTAGGTGAGGATTGTTTCTTATGGGCAAGTGACATTTCAGCTGCAAAGAAGGGAAATGGAATAAATGCTGGGGGGGGGGGGGCGGCTGTGGGGACGCAGCACGGAGAGTTCCCGAGCTGGAGTGCTGGAGAAGGCACAGCACAAACGAACCCTCATCAGGTAATCCGATGGCAAGGGATGTTAGCCTTTGACAGTGATATTTGTGATATTAAAATACTTACACACACAAACGTACACTTACGCACACAGAGAGAAGCAATAATAGTTGCCTCGTCAATGATTCCTGTGAAGGATCCTAAAAAATCTAGGAAGCTCCAAGGTCTGGAGGTGCAGTATCATTAAATAGCAGACTTGCCATGGGGGGAACATTCTGCATTTGCAATCTGTGCTTTTTTGCCTGGGGCACACTCTGCTGATTTTCCCACAGCAGGCTCTGCTGACTGAAACTTCTGTCAGCCTGCTCTCTTTCTTAAGAATTGAAGGAAAACCTCCAGGTTAGAGCCTCTCTACGAAATGGCTTGTGTTTGTTTTCCCACAGCTGCCCTTGGTAAATGTCTGTCTCCTTCCTACATGGATGCCGGGCTGGTGGCCTGCAGAAGACTTTGGGAAACAAAATCCATCTTTTCTGTTGAAGAAAAAGAGAACCTGGCTAATGAAAAGGCAAATGGCAGGGATGGTACTTTGTGCTTCTCTTAGATGGCTTCAGGTTCAGAAGGTGCACGCCACCACATGACCATCGTGCCCAGATATCTAACTGCAACTTTGGTCAGGCAAAGGGACCCAGGCTTCATAGGAGCTCAGTAAGGTGACTGGGTCAGAGCAAGGAACGACCCCTTTTAATGTGCTGTCTGTGCTCAGAAGCTAAGCAGGGGCCGGCCTGGTTAGGGCTGGAATGGGAGATCGTGGGAAATCTCAAGGCTCTGGCTGGGAAACCGAAACACCCTTGAAGAAGGCCGTGGCCAAGCATCCCTGGGTTGCTAGCAAGAAGAAGACCTCGAAGCCCCCAGGGGTTGAGCTCCATTTAGAAACTTCTTGAGCCCTTCTCCTGAAAGTGAATATTTTCACTCCTGCAACAGGGCAGGCACCCTGGTCAGAGCTGCCCAGAATACAGCCCCCGGGCACGCTGCTGCTTTGCCCTCCGCCCAGCAACTGGGTTTCCAGCTGTCAGCTGCAGGGATTCGTTTCCCAACAGCTGCCTGGAGGGGGATCGGCAAGAAGCGAGGGCAAGCAGGTGTGGGCTACGGATTGCCCACACATAGGGCAGAGGAAGCCCCTGCCGCGATCCGGGCGTCTGGCCACTCTTTCCACACGAAGAGCAGTAAAAGCCCAGCGGCCCCCTCTGCATTTGTCCCTCTTCCGACGCTTTCGACTTGCAAGGGCAGGCCAAGCGTTTGGGGGAGGGGGGAGCCACTTAGAAGCCAGGACTCCAAGCGAATTCTGGAAATACAGCCAGAGATTAAATTAACTCCGGGACGCACCAACCGGCCCACCACCTTCGCTTTCTTTTATGGAGATAAACAGGGGAACGTTTCCTGATGGCAAAGCTGCTGTCACTGCGTGTTGAAGCCAAGGTCCCTTGACAACAGGCAGATTTGTAAAATTAGTGCCACTTTTGAATCCAATGCTGCTTTTTCATGAAGTGTCTTTGGATCTTAATGCTCCTGGTACTCCATCTGCTGAATAAACAAGAAACAGAACCGCAAAGCCGTTTCTCCAGCCTCTTGATAAATATTCTCATGAGCCCCAGTGAATTACTTTCCCGTTGCCAAAAGGCAATATATGAGCTAGGCTACTACCTCCAAGCATTAAATTATTATTTTTTTCCCTTAAAAAATATCCGAGGGGCTTGCATCGCTTATGTATCCCTAGCTGGTCTACTTCCCTCTCCAAATGCATATTCCCATATTTGCTCACTATCTGCACTGACTTTTTTCTTCCCAGGTTGGCATTCTTCCACAGCCAATGTATACCTGCAAGAAATAATAGCTGCTGACTTGTAACTTATTTGCTTATAATTGGCAAAGGTTTCAATTTCCGCAGGTATGCATCAAAATCGCTGGTTGGCTGATGCACACTTCTGCACCAGGAAGGGTTTTGCAAATTTCAGCAGCTGGCAAGGCGAACCTGAGCAGCTTTGTAAGGACAGCAAGGCCCGAGAGAGTCACCGGGGAACCCAGAAACTTTTCTGCCCCAACATACAGTTGCATCACTATGATGCATCTGTTCAAAATATTATAACTTGCCTCCATTCATAATACTCACCCAGAGTTGTTAAGACTTGGGCAGCATACAAATTTATTATTTTGATGGTAGTGGTCGCACAGTCAGCCAGATGTTTAGACTGGATTTGGCATTTTTATCCATCTCTCGAGTCCTTCCCAAAGACCTGGGATAGGCAGATGTTAGATAGAAACAACTAGGTTTTACTGAGGGTGATGGGAGCTGTAGTCCAACCCAACTGCAGAGTATCAGGGTGGCTAAGGCTAACAAACAGCAAATGAGGAAGGCAAGTTAAAAAATAGAATTAATAGCACTTGTATAACTCTATTTTTGTTATTGTTTTCAAGAGTTAAGTTTAGTGGTCTGATGTGGACTATAATTGATAATTTCATGCACTCAGGGGCTGGATAGTTTGCTGGGGTTTAGCTTTTTATGATGTGCAAACCCAGCCCCTATATCCTGTAAACCATGATTAATGGTCTAACATGCTATGGGAACCCCAGCCACTGTGGTGTATTCAGTAAACCATAGTTAAGCAAACCATGGTTTATTGCATTGTATGAGCCAAGTATTGGATAGCAGATATTTCCCTGACCCTGTTTCCTCTTGATTCCTGAAACCTTTTCCCCTTCCCTGTTCATTCTCAGGATCTAAGCCACATGTCTGCCAAATTATTACCTAGTGGTTATTACACAAAGATATAAACTCCATAACAATTTACATATCCGGTTCACAAGGGCATAAATTTATCAGAGATAACTAGGTATGAAGGGAGGAACATATTCTTCCATAGCAAAACTCATATCCCCAATCTACAATCAATGTAGGATTTTTAATTTGCAATCCTTTGGGGTGTTGTTAGCAAAATACCTTGTTAAAGGTGAGGGCCCAAGGTGTGTTTTTTCCCCCTTTGTGGGGCGATACTGTTATTAGTCAGCGAGCTTGACACTCATAGAAACCACCCCTTTCACTGCCCAGATTCTCATTTCTAATCTTTGTGAAAAAGTCATCCTCAAAATAATGCCAGCCCATTAAAAGGAAGAGAAAGAGATTGTAAAGAAATTCATAATGAGAAAGCAGGGTCCCAAAGACAGAGAACGGGGAAAATGCTAATATAATGATGTCAGCTCCAACAAGCAAGCCTGTTTGGAATGGGGGTGGGGTTGGGGGGAGTTAATTTTAGCACTTTTAACACGACATCAGACCTGTTTCTTCAATAAAAATGTCTCTGGTTTTGGCTGCTGCTCCAACTATTTCCAAGGATTTGAACAGTCTTTGTGGATCAAATTCTACCATTCTCTAAACGTCTGGACTGAGCTGCAAAAGGGTCTGATTATTCACGGTTCACATGAATATATAAGGTATCTTTGATTCTTGGGTGCATAACTCCCCTTTGGAAGAAAGGCTCCTCTTTCAAGTTGGGAATCAAAAGTGTTCAGTTCCTGCTTGCAGATGGTCAGCACCGATCCGGCTTCTCTGCGGGCTCCAGCAAAGACACCTGAGCCATCCAGTCCCTGCTCACCTTAATACCGAATATTCTGATCTGCAACTCTTGGATTAATATGCAGAGCATAGCTTGGCCAACCAGCAGATTTTGCTGCACAAGCATAATATAATGTACATTTAAATAGACGCTTTGAATGTAGAAACATTATTAAATATGTATGAAAATATGATGTAAATATTCTTTTGAGTGATCTTTTTTCATGTAGAGTTTTGCAGAGGTGAGTTGGAATTATGAATAAAGAAGTTTGTACCCAGCACACAGACCCAAATTCCTCTCCAGCTTCGATGATGTATAGATTATAATTTGTCTTTATTTCTGCTTTTTGCTAGTAGATGAATGGCTGATTAACGGCCCATCTCCACAGCAGTAGACAGACTGGGGTCTAATGACTTTTGTGTTTGGGGGAAACAACCATTTTCTTTATTTCCAAATGCTAGCTGAGACCTTCAATTCAATTTATTTATTGTTTTGACCATGGGTCGTAAGAGAGACCTTCAGTCAACATCTCTAATACCAGCTATGTGTCCAGTCTGTATTCTCCATCTTTGGTCTGATCTTGTCCTGCAGACTACGTGGTGGAAACATCTAGCCTGATTTTAGACATCCACATTTAATCTCCATCCTCTGTTTTTTGTGGCACCTTGCTTGATGCTTATTCTGGCACACTGTTTTATGCCATTGTAGTTGGTCCTGGGAAAGCTATGATCCTATTCTGGAGGTGAAAGTAGACTACTGTAGGTATGTCTACTCCTACCTTTAGACAGGTAAGCAAAGTCTTTGTGGGATATTTTAAGGGAGCTTCAGTTATATAACATTTGATATCTTGGCAGTCTGTTCTTGACAGCCCTTCAAAGCAGACCAGACTTGAACACCAAAGTCATGAATGTGAAAACGACTGTGATTATAGGGTTACAGTAACAGAATCTTGCAACTCTGAAAGTGCCTCTCCCCTCCCTGCCTTTATCCTAAAGGGAACTAGGGAGGGTCGCATCTGAGACATTTTGTCAAATTCTGTTCTGGCTTCGGGCTCAGATTTCTCTTATCTGGCCATTGCTTTGGCTGTGGCTCTTTCTTCTGTTCCTCAGGGTTCTTCTCACAGTCCATTACATTTCTCTGGCACACAGAAATGCTATAGAGTTCAAGGCACAG
This sequence comes from Python bivittatus, assembly GCF_059951505.1. NCBI lineage: Eukaryota > Metazoa > Chordata > Lepidosauria > Squamata > Pythonidae > Python > Python bivittatus. The sequence goes on along the minus strand of NW_028277052.1, from coordinate 1,951,881 downwards.
TTAAAACAGGTTAAGACCTATTTGGTGAGTGCATTTCTCTAGCAACCTAGTCCGTTCAGTAACGGTATGCCAAAATCTTGCTGTTGGTTGAGTTGGCTTGTTGGTTGAGCCTTTTCTGTGACCATCTTCTTTTCCTCCTTATCTAGGAATTAGAGGCACTAATCAGCTGGGTGTCTGAAAGGAGAGGAGACTACGGTCCTTTCCCTCCAGACCCATGGGTCTTCGTTTTGTGTCCAAAGAGAGAGAGGTGGACAAGCCGCCACCAGCAACAACTGGACAATTTTTGATTAAATCTGCCAGAAGCAAAGGATATAATTCCTTTGTCACTGGAGATGCTTCATTCACGCTCCAGTGGTTGAAAAGAAATGATGGGGTGGGGTGGGAAGGTGAATTGGAAGTTTTCTGTTCTTGGGAGGAACTCTTTTCTCAAAGCTTAGGTGGCATGAACAGCTGAATTCCCTACATTTCCATCATTTCCAATGGCTTTGGAGCCTCTCCAAGTGGGGTGCATATCATTATCTTCTCCAGCTCCGTTCCCCATTGAATCCTACTTTGTCTGGCAGGTTTTCATTAAGGTTTTTTTTCTTGGTTGTATTTTCCCCCTTTTTTAAGATTTGTCTCTCAAACAGTATCTTCAGGTACAAAAGAATTTTAAAAAGATTCATTAGAGTTTGAAAGAAATTCTTGGCAGCAATTCCATATATATTTAAATGTGTAGCATTGTCTCTTGTCTGTGTTCTTATTAATAACTATTCAACTCAATGGATGCTTTTGGTGTTTAAATACCTCCATGTGTCCTCATCTCTAAGTTGGGATAGATAATTTTCCAAGTTAATGAAATGCAGTGATAATTAAGTCACATCTATAGAAGACACATTTTAAGCGGGGATGTGTTTGCTTTGGGATTACTAATCGTTTCTTCTTTATTTCAGAACATGAAAATCTGCCTTCCCATCCACAGATTCCACTTTCTGGAATTTTAATATGAATTCTTCGAAAGGGGCCTGGATCACAAGGGGATCAAGATCTAAGCCGTCCTTCTCCGTGCACACAAAAACACTTCCGGAACAGGAGAAATTCCACACCTGGCTTCAAGAACCACAAGGCAGCAAGGGTGTAAGGAAGCAAAAGCTTTGCCTGATTTCAAAGTCAGGCCACCTCATGGACTGACGTAGGAAGGAGCTTTCAGACGTGCAACTGGGGTCTTCCTAGAAACAACTATCCTGAAATGTGCTAGAAAATGGCAAGGGAGGGGGTGGAAAATAGGGGCTCCCGCATCCAACTCTGAAAAGATGAGTGTCTGCAGCTGAATGTCTTGCCTGCTGCTGGAAAAGCTCATGGGCGCCTCCCCTGGTAGAGCACAGGGGCGAGGGAGGAACAGGGTATTCTTCATATTACCAAAGCCAGAGAGTAATTTTGGGTGTTTCGCCAGGCCATACCTTGGGTTGAAAAGAAAGAGACTGAACGAGTTGCAGACATTCTATTTCCTGGCAAATATGACCCAAAGACAACGTGCGGGCAGAAGAGCTGAAACTGGGAAGGAATCTGGTCCTGGCATTCACCGCAAGGGGCCACAGCCTGCCCTCCCCTAGCAGAGCAGACGGCTCCCTTTCCTGCCTTGCTCATTTGTCCCTGTTGAAGGACGTTTGGGTGAGGCCCCAACTCGCCAGGGCAGAGATCAATACAGATCATGTTGAAGCATGGATGGGGTAATGAGCAGCACACACAGGCAAGCAAGAGAGGAAGCCTGCCTTCTCTCGTTCTCAGCAAGTTTTCCATTTCTCCTGCTCCTTCTACTTCCATCAGGTCTGGGACTCCCTGCCAGACACACCAGTGGCACTTTAGGAAGTCATCTAGTGGGTTCAAACAGGAGTCAGCAGCATGGCCACAATGCCTCCAAACAGCATCTGAGAACCTTGCCCCATATTTATTTCACATTCTGGCAGTGGTGAGATTAACAAGAATCCTGTGTGCTGAAGAGATCACCAATCCATCAGTTAGAGAGACTTCAGAAGAAGTTGAGAACATGGGGAAGGAGAAATCAAAGTATGAGTCCCAGAGTAGCTGTGGTCCTTATTCCAGCTACCCTCCACACTCTCCCTCATGGCCTTTCTCTCACCGTGGCATAAATACACATCTCAATGCCTTCTGTCTTGAGCAAAGCAGTTTCACAAAAACCAGGTTTCCAACCTGCCCTAAGCAATCTCTCCTTCCTCTACCCGATCTCACTCTTGTTTGGTGCTCCTGATGACAAGCACCTGTCAGTCACCTCCACACGTTCTGATTTCCTGTTGGAACGATTGTAAATATCTGCCTCAAGCTGCTTCCTGTCGTGTACTGTTCAACAGGGAAAGCATTCTGTTTTACTGCAAAGATCATTGTCATTAACTTCGGTTGCCTGTGGGGTCATGGAGGGTCTTTTGGGAAACTGCAAAGACCTGGATGAGTCAACATTCATGCCATGCTTTGCTGATGGAGAGGGATGAATGTGTTTCCATTCTGGAAATCTCTGCCAGAGCTTGCTTGTTACTTCAGAGCCCACAGCCTCCTTTGGGATTAGATAAAGCCCAAGAGTTATTCCTTGGAGAATGTATAGCCAAGCTTAATCCCATTCCTGTTCCTTGAAGCTACATTGCTGGTGAAAAATACCCTTTGGGAGAGGACAGGAACTTTGGTGCGACAAGTAGAAGACAGAATGTTCAACTAGCCACTTGTCCCTCCTGGCAAGATGAATGCTGGTGCCCCCTTCATTATTATTTTGCAGACTGGCTGCAAGGCCTTCTGTGGCTTTGTTCCTCATTTCCCCTGGGTGCCATTTCAGCAAGAGATGCCTTCCTCCAAATGTTCACAGGAGGCATGAGATTTGTTGTTCCTGAAAGGCATAACATCAGCTAGGCTGACAGGTGGAAAAGGGAGCTGCACTCCGAGGCATCAGGAAGCTTTAGATTTGAGAAAAGACATGTTCAGCATGATTCTTCAGAGGTTGCCTCTTTCGCCATCTTCACAGGTTCTTGCTCTTCTTCCTTTGAACTCCGTAGGCACTTCCATCTCAAACCAAGATTAATTATACATTTGGACACACATTGAAGGATATGCTCCCTATAGATAAGGCTTTTCAACTGAAGTTGTTGGATAAAGCTACCCAGAATGAAAAACACAAGGGGTGGTCAGTTCTCTGCCTACTGTGCCAAGCATGGTAAATTTGACAATGGTGCAGATGAGCAGAACTGACAAGCCTATTGTAAGGCTTTCTTTACACCTTCTTTTCCCTGCAGCAATGATTGCCTCACCGCCAGAAGGAAGAGCAGCAAAGGAGACAAGAGAAACAGGCCAGGATTTTGCCATGGACCAGGTTAGTGATTGTATGCTGGGCCCAGAAATATTAGAGTCTGTGTTGGGCCACTGTTCTTGTGTAGTCACGTTTTCCCTGGTGTAGCAGAGTGAACCAAAAGAACAGTTCAGAGACGAGCAGGACTAGATCTGGGCTGACCATCCTGGACCATGCACAAGCTCCAAAAGTCTTTGGTTTGGCCTCCAGAGTCTCCCCACAAGTTGTTGTTTTGATGATCAAATAGTTAAGGAGTGGGCTTGTGGGAAGCAGTTTGTTTCATTGGGGCTACCTCGCTTGGACTTCCTCTTCCAGCATCAATAGGAGCCAGGAGACCATCTGCAGAAAAGGTCTTCCCAGCTACTAGACATCCCAGAGGAGCCTGGAGTAGCAAAATGGACGTCCTTTGGCTTGTAGAAGTAGGGGGAGAGCCCTTATTGTGAAACAACTCTGATGGGGTGGTTTGCTCACTCCTTCACACTGTGCAGTACTCGTTAGACCTAATTAAATTTCATTAGATTAATCCTAGTTTTTCCTTTGCCCCTTCCCGTTTCTTTGTCCAAGGCAACCTGTTGCTCCAGATCCACATAAGTCTCTCTGTCTGAATGTTTTTGCAGCTCTAACCTAAATAGCTCGTCCTTGGATCTGCAGGCGCTGTGAATCAGGTCCTCCCTCCATCTCCTGCTTTGTCTTCCCTAACTAACAGCATAATACCGCTGACTCTATGGTTTCAATTCACCTAAGTAAAAATACCGTAACTAGGTTCACATACTGTTACGAGCCACTCCATGCTTTGCTCGGCTTTGGCTTCTCATGTTATGAGAATCCATCCATGTGGCATTTGTAAAACCTAGTTTACGGCTTAGAACCCAGCTAACTGCAGCTAATCTAGCCAACCACAGCTGAGCAAACCATGGCTTTGTATGAGCCCAATCACTGTTTCAGCATTCATCTTGGTCTGTTCCTCAGTCGCTGGGGAAGAAACAAAGCTACCCTCAGCCCTGAGACCTTTTGCATTGGACCCACAACTTTTTAGGGACAACCTGCGTAATTATGCCTCCTAAAACCAGCTTAGTTTGTCCCATGGAAGCAAGGGGAGGAAAGGCATCAAGAAGCAATCGCCATGTTGGGCAGGGGGGAACTCTACGCCACGTATATGTGCTGCACTGTGTAACTAGCTTTTAATTTGTCTCTAAACCAAACTTTATGCTGTTCTGTGATCATAATAAAGATTTGATTTTATTCTAAACCAAACTTTAAAAGCCCAGATGTTCACAATAGAGACCGTACTATTATTTTAATTGCTTTTTCCCTTTGTGAATTATGTGCCAAGAATGTCTAATTGCCTCATTAAAGTTCAAAGGCACTTCTCTTTTAAGAGCAGGAATGACCGTTCCCATACAACCTACTTAGCAAGTAAGTATGTTCTGAGTTAAAAAGGCCCACAGGAAGTTATCACTACGATGTGTGTCTTCACTGCAAATGTGACCTTGGGTGCTCTTATTGAACAGGCTGGACTCATTCAACGAACAAGCTTTTGCCTCAGTTACAAAGCTAGGGAGGTTTCTTCTTTTCACACCACCTAAAGTTACTTTTCAACAAAATGGGACTTCCAGTGATAAGCATCCTTATTCCAGGAGCAGATATGGGGACGGCTATCCAAAGGTGCCACAGAGTTCTCCAGTGGACCTCGAGGGACTTCTGGCCATATAGCTACTAAATGCGAAAGGGCCGCATTGTTCTCTCCTCTGGCTCCAGAGACGGAGCTACGCTCTCACAGGCATTCCAGCTATCTCTGCCCTGCCTGCGTGCTGAGAACGCCAGGTGTCCTTCTGAAGCCCGCTCAGCCATGCCATCAAAGCTGGGACTGGTTTGCAATTATGGGAAGATGCTCTTTGGAAACAATAAAGGCCATTTCCAGCTGGCTTTTATCTTCTCCAGGACGGCTGACTTGAAAGGGAGGCGCCGGCGAAGCCTTTGAACCAAAGCGATTCCAAGGGATATGCCCGACCCTTTTCTCATTTTACACTTCACAGAGTTGAAGGGCACCTCCTTCCTCTTTTTAGGCAAGGAAGGAATAACATCTGTACCGTGGACCAAATGTATTTTGAACTAAAGGAAAACAGACCCAATGCTGCACCAAAGGTTTTTTTTTTTTTAATTAGAAGTATAATTAAAATATGCATATATTTATACTGAAAAATTAAGCAAAGTCTCTGAAGATCAATTGATTCCCGCTTCATAGGGCCAGCTGGCTAATGCTGAGAGAAGAGGATTATGCTATGCTGGATCTGTGTTTCCATCCACGGTCAGCAGTTCTAGTAAAGATTCATCTAAGGACTAACGGTACTCCAGACAGGGAAATGTCTGTAGGGTAGATGGTCCTGGGGTTTATTCTGAGCATTTGCCAGCAGGAAAAATGTGTTCCACCAGCAGGGTCCTCCGGTTGTTTTGGGAAATCTGGGAACCCAACACACAGCCAGAGGACACCAAGTTAGAAATGTGGCCTTCCAAGCCTTCCTTTCTTGTGTGATTTCTTATATATTTGATTTATATTTCTCTTATACTTGATTTTTTTATCCCACCTTTATTATTTTTATAAATAACTCAATGTGGGGAACAAACCTAATACTCCTTCCTCCTCCTATTTCCCCCACAACAACAACCCTGTGAGGTAAATTGGGCTGAGACAGAGTGACTGGCCCAAAGTCACCCAGCCGGCTTTCCTGCCTAAGGCGGGACTCGAACTCACCATCTCCTGCTTTCTAGCCAGGTGCCTTCATCACTAGGCCAAGCTGGCTCTACTATTTAACCACTGGACCAAACTGGATTTCTACTGTCTTCTATTGCCCAGGCACATTACTGGCAGATCTGGGGCCACATAAGAGCCACCATTGTGCTAATCACACAACGTGGGTGCATGCAGGAGACAAAACTGCTTTACACAGTTTAGTGTGTTAGATGGATGTGCTCTTGTGGTTGGAGAACTGTGAGGTAGGCTTAGTGTGTTGCAAGATCCCAGTCAGCTGTGATTAAGCAAACCATGATTCAGCCTGATATATGAACCAGGCAGGGGCATGAAACAGAAGTTTGCAGCTTGGGAAATGGGGGGAGAGGCAGAGAAAACCATGAGTTGGCTGAACCCCAATAGTGCTATGCTTCTTATGGTGGCCTGGCATAGGCTGTAGATCTATAGCCTTGTCAAAATCCCTAAAGCTTGCTTGCTTGCTCAATTTCATTCATTCGTTCATTCATTCATTCATTCATTCATTCGTTCGTTCATTCATTCATTCATTCATTCACTCTGATCAACCTTCTGATCAACGATCCACTTAACAATCCACATAAACAGCGAACAGATGGCACATCTGATCAACACATACAAAAATATCACACACCCAACAAGGGCTTCCATCTCCCTAGCCCAAATCCTGGGAGAAGCATCAGGTCCTTCAAGCCTTCCAAAACGCCATCAAGGTGGAAGCCATCCAGATTTTAGGGGGAGCCCCATTATGCTCCACATCTGAAAATAAAGCAAATACTACAAACCAACCCCCCCAAATCCTTAGTGCTACGTAAATCACCAGTGCTTTCTTCAGCAAAGGTAGCACAACCTGGATGGTGATGCTTCCCGTACGTTTCTCAGGCAAATTGGTGCAAGGAGACAAAGGGCCCTCCCTGAGCCGGGATTCTACAGAGAATTCACGTTCCATTTTGCTTTCTGACTTTATGGTGGCTAATGAGAAACGTTGGGCAAAGGTGCCGATATTTGCAGAAGGAGAGGCCTTCCCTTATAAGGCGGAGCGAGACGTGAGGGGTTGCTTCCCCAGAGGCAGCCAAAGTAAAGTTCATGAGAAACCCTTTGCACACACACGCAGAGTGACACACACACTTGCCTACTTGCTGGTGGTGAGTTCTGCAGCTTCAGCAGTGAAAGGAATCTTTCACTGCTGCACTGGTTAAAATGAAAGCTGTTCAAGGTTAAATGGCCTATGACTAGATGGATATTAGGACTCATGCTGTGTTCCCAGACTTCTGGAGGCCAGGCGTGCCACAATGGGCTGGCTGACTTGTTCTTGAAGTTAGATCCAGCTTTGGCTTTCGGTTAAAAATGGTCCTCAAATCGGTGAACCATCACAGGAATAAAAATTGAAAACATTAATCACAATTAAAACCTAGTTTTAAAGCACATCTGTTAAAAAGAACCAACTATATTAAAACTTGCCCCAGAAGACAAACATTTCCTTCCATGCCAGAGCTCTGGTTAAATAAAAATATATTTGCTTCTCCGAGGGTTGAAGAAGGCTACTTTCATATCCAGCCTAATGGGGCCCTAAAGCAGATAATTATTTCCAGAAATATCTCTTCTCCTAAGATATAGAAGGTCTTTCTTAGGATCTGTTTCTTTTCCCTTATGTCCCCACCCCATTCATGGAGGTACTTGTGTACTTTTAAAGCTAAACTAACGGTAGATAACACAGGCAGAAATGTTTCAGAAGGTAGTAGAAGCTGAACATAACCATTTGGTAGAAACTGCAATACCATTATACACATGATGACAACATAATGAAAAATGATACAAAGTTGCATCATTTGCACAATGACATCATGATACATGGGACATTCGTCCCCACCTGCAGTTACCCAAGAAGCTGAGATACAGCCTCAAACATAAACGTGAAAATCCATCTGAGAATGTTGGCAAGACGCAACTTCCATCCATCAACCTTCTTCGTTCCCCCGAGCTCAGAAAAACAACTGCTCTGACAATGGATTTTTTTTCCAAATGAATTTCAGATATTCCCCAAAGCCCTTCACTTTTACCAAGAGCCAGTTTATAATTGGCTGAAGGTCTTTTCTCTCTAACCCTTCCGAGGCAACTTCCCCGGTCCTTCCCAGCTACCAGGCTTCTGCGCGGAAACTCTAAAGTTTAATAAGACCTCATTACAAGGAGGGCAGTTCCAATGAAATGTTGCAATTAGCCCTGATTAAGACTGTGGGTGCTGGGAGAGGCCACCAGAAAGGAGAGGTCTAATCAGCCCTTTGCCAAGGGCCTTCCACCCTCTTGCACTCGGTTTCCACTTGATCAGCGATCTGGGAAGAGAAAGGTGGCATGTGGAGCAAAAGGTTCATTGGACAAACGAAGCGCTGAAGAACGCCTCCCCTCCCTCAGACACAAAAGAGCTCCCGTTCTCAATTCCTCCACTTCGTAATTGGAAGGAAGAAAATAACGGTACTTTTTTTTTAAATGGTCATTATGTGCATCACCAGTGATTAGATGCTACGTGGGGAAGCCTTCTGTATCTCAATTTGATTTTAACCTGGGGAAAGGAAACAAGCTTGGTTATCCATGCTGTAAATGTCCTTCTGACGTCAAGTTGTCATTCACCTGGTCTAGCCCATACAAGCAGCCCGGTTCCTTCCTCATCATGAAAGGCCTCTTTCCACCCTGAGGAAGTTCTGCTCACTGACAGCCCCCTGCGCTAAGCACATTAAGACAGGAGGATGACCTCAGTGTTTTAATGACATGTCCTCTTTCCCCATTTGCCACCTCACCAGCTAAGACGTGATACGTGTTTGATGCAATTGCTTAAGAGAGAATTATCCCACGGCCAGCCAAGACATTTCTGGATCAGGGGCTGCCTTATAAGGTCAAGAGGCCTGGGGCAAGACAACAGACAGGCCTGTCCAAATCTCCTGATGGCCAGGATGTTCTCTTGTAAGATGTTCTTATTTCTAGTATTACCAAAGGTCCAATAAGGTAATACAATTCTTCTCCTAGGCTTACGTTAACAGGCAGTAAAAAATACGGGATGTCTACTAGAAGGCAGTGAAGAGCTATAGGATTTTGCCGCTGTCTAGGGCAGTGTTCCTCAACCGTGGGAACTTTAAGATGTGTGGACTTCAACTCCCAGAATCCCCCAGCCAGTTGGGGAATTCTGGGAGTTGAAGTCCACATGCCTGTGAGTTGCCAAGGTTGAGGAACACCACTCTAAATGACAGGACCACCTAAATACTTTGCACGTTTTGCTTGTTAGGCAAGGAAAGGACTTTGCAGCGCAAGGAAACAAGGTCACCCTCCATGGCAAATTTCCACTGATTATGGAAAGGGTGGTTAATTCCATCAAAGAGTCTCAAGGAAAGTTGAAGAACGGCCCTGTTGAACTGGGCCAAAGGAAGCCCAGCTCATCCAGAACCACGTCTCCCTTTGCACACAAGAAGGTAACTCTGGAAAGGGCCCACCAGGCTGCCTTTATGCATTATATTCATCCCTGTCCATCCACCTGCTCCTGTTTTGATTCCACCACGAACCTCTGGGTTGATGTTAGGCTGACATTAGTTCAAAGGGGTGACACTTGGATGGGAACAATGGACAACCCAAACACAGAACTTCTAGGTGGTTCTGGCTGGGGAAGGCTGGATGAGTGGTGCGTTTGTTTCCTGATGAGCCCAGGCGCTGTTTTTTGCTCCTTCAAGAAGCTGTGAGATATACTGAGAAGAAACAAATGCAGTGAGGAGACAAACAAAAAAGCTCCTCGTGCTTTTTAGAGAGAGAGAAAAAAACCCAATAAAGTTTATCCACTTCTCCTTCCCCTAGAATGTAACATTTAATTTATCTGGAGCATATCTAGGAAGTTGCCCTTTGGACCTTGATAAACTAAATAAATGGAGGAATTCTAATAATGGCAATCACCATATAGCAGCCTTTTCATTTGGAAGAAATTTCAGAAATAACTGGGGAGGCTGTCATCTTTCCCTCGCCCTGCTGCCTTTGAGTACCCTTCCAAAGGGACAAGATGATGACTTGAGATGTATTCAGTCACTTGGCTGGATTAGCAGCCCAGCTGGCAGCTGCCGGGGGATGGCCTGCAGCTGCGGTCTGCGCCAGGATATGTGGATGGCGTGTCATCCATTCTTTGGCAAACAGAGAAACCCTGTTTCTCTGCTGTGTTCGCCTCGGTATGCAGAGCAAACAAAATACATTCCGCCCCCCAGGTATAAAGAACTAAGGGACAGGTCCCCAGTTCTAAATATACCCACTCCTGAGATTACTCAACATCTCCAGATGTTCCTCAGGATTTTCAGTGTGAATGGATGCTTCTGCAAAAGAACGGTGCAATCCTACAGAAGAGGTCTTCCTAAGTCAGGTAGATCCCAACAGTCTAAGACACCATGCTTAGAAAAAGAATAAGGAAAGGCCTCCCCCACCCAAAAGAAAAGGAAAAAGTAAGCCTGAGTAGAGAGGAAAATGGATCAAAATGAATGTTTTAATTGACCCATGTCAACTCTACCATTTGGAGAAGAAAAAGGCTCTCTCCCTCCAGGAAAAAAGGAAAGAAAGAAATCATTTGTTGGATGGAAAAAGTAGAGAGAGACTGGATATTCTCCCATCTCAGAATGTTACTCCCAACACTTTCAGCTGATGCACGTTCCTTGACCTGCTTATGTTCTTTGGGTGCTACCACTCTGCTTTTCCTACAAATCCCCTCTCGTCCCCCCCCCCCAGTGATGGAACCCCATTGAGCTAAATTGCTTATCAAGGGCTTTTCTCATCTGTCTGGAGGAGAGGCCAGAGATGAGAAAGCAGGTCAGTGAAATGGATCATTCTTCCCCAGCTGTGTACACACACTCGTTTTTTCATGTCCGTGATCCAGCTTGAACTATGGCGGTGTGTGAACACACTTTGTCCTGTCCCAGACATGGGCTAATTGGACCTGACTGGAAGCTGCAGAAAGGGAGAGGCAGAGATGGAGATAAGGAGGCAGCTTGGAGCTATGGTCAGTCCCCTGTTTGGAGCACTTCTCTTAAAGAAGAGAAAGGGGCACATCAGCAGATACCGTTTCCCATAGTCTCATTTCCCTTGTCCTTTTCTGGCAGTATTTTAAATTATATTTTAAGCTGCTTTTATTTCATTACTTCTGTTTTATTTATTATATTGTTAGCCATCTTATCATCCTGCTTGAATTGAATTGCAAGTTGCAGATCAACTAATAACACCCACAGTAATGATGATAAGAAATTCATCAGTCCTGCAGATGCGTGAAGGGCCATGAAACTTCAAGGGACAGACAGACACAGAATCTGTACAAAGACCTGGCTAATCCCTAATGTGGGTTAGAGTTGGACAAGCCCATAGGTCATGGTTTGTAAACCATGCTGATGGCTTGTAACATTGTGGGAATCTAGGTAGTGGTGGATGGTTCAAATCAACCATGTTAAACAGACTTTGAGGTGTGAACCAGGAATACATGTAGATGAAAGGTAAATCTTTAACTCATCAGTTCTACTGTGGGAATAATATAGGGAAATTGAGGACTCCAACAACTAGAGGAGACTGATTGGGGCTCAGGATTTTAGCCCATAGTTTGCTGTGGGTCAAGATCAGTACCAGAGATTCACCCCCAGACCTCTGAAATGCTATCTGCTGGTAGTTGGGATCTCTTCCTCAAAGAAGGGATTAATTATCTGATCTAAGATCACACCAAGACTGTTGCCCTTGTGGCAACATGGTGCAAATTCAGGCTTTCGCTGTATCCTAGTTTCGTCTTTTGTAGACCAGTGTTTGTTGTGAACAGAAGACTCCAACCATGATTTTGCCTTGGAAGCAAAGGTCAGAAGCTGATAGTTGTGGTCTGCAGACCTTAGGAGGAACTGTAAGAACCTCAAGCAAATGTTTAATCTGGCTCCTCTCTGGCTCTTGTCTCTGTTACAAGGGTAGAGTTATTTTATAGAAAGAGAGCTCTCTCCATCCTGGCCTTGCCGAGTTGCTAATGGAATTAGAGGCATAGTCTCTAAAGAACCAGGAGCAACAACAGCTGAGCGTTATGAGTTTGGGGTACAACAGGGATCTAATAGATGACATATTAAGCCAATATAATGTCAAAAATAGCTGAAAATGAGGCCACTGGTGGAAGACTCTGTGATGTTCCAAGCCAGGGTCATTATTGGCTTCCCCCCAGGCCAAACCTCTCTTATTTGGTATCCTCCTGGTGTTGGACTACAATTCCCGTAGCCAACTGGCTGATGGTCCTGGGCATTTCAGACCCATATATTTGGAAAGTTTTGGGGCCACAAGGCTGTTACAGACTTCGACTTTCTCTTTCATGGGTTACATCTAGACTGAATTTCAGATCTTTTCCTGGTTTAGTATATCTGTGTGTGTGTAGAATATATTTTGTCCTCACTGCTTTTTTCAGAAGACATTAATAAAAAGGCAAAAATCACATTCATAATCATGGTCTATTTGCATCTGAAGCAACAACTTTGCCTTTGTTTGTACAAATGCATTGATTGCTTTTCTGCTGATTGTCATCACATTACGCTAAAAATGCAGCATGGGAAATCATGGTTCCAATTTGCACTAGAAACCTCTTGTCCATTTTTGCTAAATATGCTACTATGCCTGCAACGAATGGAACTGTACTTCTTGGTTATCTACATACTTTGCAGAAATGTAAAGATATTACATTTTAAACATAAAAGAGGAGGAGGAGGGAAAGGAGAAGAAAGGAAAGAATGGGATCGTTTTAGAAAAATCAATTGCAATAAATTCTTTTGCTTGGTGGTGCTCTGAGAAAGGCCACTAAGGAGGAATCATTAGTGTCAATTTGCATGGGCCTGTGAAGTAACTGGTACTGAAGGTGGAGTGGAACCCTTTATTGAGTGCCAATCTGAAGTGGATTGGCAGAGAAGGGAGGAACAGATATATCAAAGTTAGTTTAAAGCAGCATGACTCAAAACATCCCCTGACTTTGCCTAATTCAATTATCTGATTTTTCTTTTCTAACACATTGTGCTCCTTAGGCCAAGGAAACTATTGTGTTCAACAGACTTCCTCAGCATTCATCTTTTCAAATGCAGCTGGGTCAGAAAGTCTAAAGCAGGGTTTCTCAAGGTTGAGAAACCCTGGTCTAAAGCCATCCATGATGAGTAGGAAAGGGGAAGTTGTGTTCTTTGCTGGTGCCTAGAAAAATGTAAACAGGAGCATCAAGAATTATAGATGGACCATATGAAGAAGATTCTGTATCCATATTCAAGCAGCGTCTGGATGATCAAGAAAGAGGAGCGTGACACAAAACTGATTACTGTATGTTCATTTTCTTTTTTGGTCTGCCTTTAGTTCCTCCCATCATTTCCCTGTTTTATTTCTCTTCCTTCCACTATCACACTTCCTTTACTCAATTTTGCTCAATATATCTAACAACTAACTGATATGGCCATGCAGAGACATTTCCCTCCCCAAGAGGGCCCTTAACTTGCAACTGAGCCTGGTGGCACACCTCTCCCATCAGTATGGGCACATTTCAGAGATGTTCCGTGACATTTCAGAGAGAGGCTCTTGCAAATCCATTACTCACACTTTAGAATCTAAATGGCTGCTGGGATCAATAGGCAGGGAACGACAGGTGGCCTTCTGCTAGTAAGCAATGTTGCCATCTCATTTTTTCCCTCTCTCCTTGTCAATGTCTCAATAAATAAATCTAACACTTGCAGGATACGACACTGGAATCCCAATGCAGTTTTTGCACAAGTGGGACCTTGGAGAAAGGAGGCCTTTCCATCCTGGGGTCTGCTTGGTATGGAACCTGGGAATGATGGAATCTGGATCTGGGAAAAGCAGTCTGTTGACCAACAGGATACCAGACACGATGGGACTGATGTTGCCGTCTAGTAACGGGACAGAGTCGTCTGAAAATCAGCTGGTACGGATGAATTTTGGAAGGAACAAACCAAAAGAGGTTTCCTTTAACCATCTGAATATTAAGAAGAGAAAGGTTTCAACGACTGTCATCTATGAAAGGATTAAGTGTAAAACAAAAAGCAGTAATAATGGTTCCCTTATTGGTAAAGCTCCAGCAATCTGAGTTCTGACCATGAAATCAAAAATTGTTCCTGTGGACACAATTTGTAAGGCTTTCCATCACATTACTATTGATTCATTCTTAAATCCATTTTTCCCAATAATCCAGGGGCCGGGGCCTTTTCCTCTATTGAGAGAAAACTACAGTGGCCAGGACTGTATGGCAAATACAGCTAATAACCCATTTTCCTGTTTCAAAACTATGTTAACCCTCTTTCAAGATACTTCCTACCGTTTACGTGTGTTTCCTGCCTCAACATGCGGAAAAGCCCACCAGCAACTTTCTTCCTCTGTGTGTTCAGGGACTGAATCCAGACTTTGCAGGTTGTTCTCCCCCCCACCCCCCCAAAATCCCATAACTCAACAAGGACGGGATGGTGACGGTGGGACGTATATTAAATATTACCTGCCCCGCAGGCCTTAAATCGTCTCATCCCCAAATCCCTATTTTGTCATTAGGCAAACGATGTCAGTTACAGTCTCTTGATTGCATTTGCATACAGAATGCCTTATTATGCTGTTGCTGTTATTCTGGAGTAGGCTATGTTGGAATGTGCATTTTAATAATATACTTCCAGCAGGGTGCTGATTAGTTTATGGATACAGCAGGATTAATTGGCCTTTGCTAATAACATGGAGCACTGATTTTCTGGGAGGGTTTGTTGGACTGTCACAGTTTATAAGAAATCACAGGAGGAGGGAAACACATAAGTTTTTCTTTTTTTCTTTTGCTCTTTCAAAAGCTAACTCTCAGATCTCTTTACATTTTAATTCACAGAGTTTCTCCACCACGTTTCTGATTTTTCTGGCACTGAAAGAGTCAGGCGTTTCAGCGGTTGGAATAAGCCTAGAAACAAGAAGTTGATTAAATTGCATTTCCGATGGGAAAATAATTAGTCTGATGTCAAATTACACACCGTGAGAAAATTAAAATACTGTAATTAAGCCAACAAATACTCATAGGTTTTTCAGGGCAATGGGCAAACCTGCTACCTCCTATCCTACTCTACAGGGGTGTTTGCAGGGTATGGTAAAAAAGTCAAGTCGGTGGCCAGACGCACATTAGAAAAACAGGCAGCACTTTGACTGCACTCTTGTGGCTGCCATTTTTATTGTTTTGACCTGCGTGCACCCCTGCCACTGTCCAGCCCCCAGATATTAATTCTGAAATTTGGCAATCAATTGTTCGGTGCATTTGTGTCTCTTTTAAACAGATAAGAAATAAAATGGACATGTGATGCTCACAAAGGCTTCAAATCCCTATTTTGATTGTGGGGAGACCCCGAGGCACTGAAGAGAGAGAATGCAGAAGTTGCAGGTCCCCCTCCATTAGGGATCTCGCAGCATGACGGCCATTCCCTTGTGCGCAACAACCCAAAATAACGTGGCCTCTGATCTTAACAAGTTGCCCTTCCCAGCAGTAGAAGGGGATCTGTGTTATTATTACAATTAAGTGTTATTAGATGCATCACTGAGTCTAAAATTGCTCCACAAGATCTACCACCCCTCCACCACCCCCATAATAGAGGAAATCCTGGGTTGCGAGATAGATATCATGAGAATATCATGAGATATCCATGAGAAATCCTGGGGCTGTGAGATGGATATCAGAAAGTCATATACCCAGAAAAGTTGTCCATGGTTTCTGTTCTGGGATCATCTAACTCTGCTCGGGAATGGATGAAACAGGAGCCAATCTCATATGGACATGAAATAGTCTTATTAAACCACAGGGCCAGGCTCAGAAGGGGACAGACTTTTCCAAGAATGTATTTCCCAATTAGCCACTTTTTGAAGGGGTGTATCTGTCATAAGGGATCTCGCCATTAGCTTGGTTCACAGGTAATGTTAAACCATGGGGTGCTTTCTACTTCATGCAGAGGAAAAATCAAAACGTTCTGGGATATGCGTACCCAGCATAAATCTTTGATCTGGGCAGACACAGATACAGCTAGCTGTACAGATTAGGAATGTTAAAGGGGGCATCGCTTCTATCACAAGGTTGTGCAAAGAGGTAAACTGCACGGTGCATTCTGAATATTTTGAAGCCTTGGCAGTTTCTCCAACGTGGGACTGTCTCATCTCAGGATGTTCTGCTGCTCCTAAACTCCTTAAGCTGCAGTAGCTCCTTAGGCAAAGCCAGCTCTTGGAAGGGACATTCCTCCTAGCAGTCCAAAAAGCATATCAGCTTCCACCACTGCCTATATTCAGCCTCATAAAAAAAAGGGGGGGGGGGGAGACCAAAGATTGCTATCATAGCAACTAATGGAGAAGAGCACCCTCTTCGCTGCATGTTGCCTTCTTCCTTTCCTTCATATTTCCAACCTCTTTTGTGTTGAGGAACTGAAAGAAAATGAGATGTGAAGGTTCCAAAGAAACCTTCAAAGGTTCGGATGAGATACATCCGAAAGGAGATGACACCATCCACCAAGAGAAAACTCAAACAAGTTAACTGGGAGACACATCTAAACCTACTGAGTTAACAAAATGTTATTTCACCTGATGTCTTGCGTCTCCTACTGGAGGTTTGTTTTCCCTTCAGAAAAGGGGAGGCAAGGGATGTCACAGGCCACAGTCAACAGCCTTACCCAACTTGGTGCCCACTAGGCGAGATGAACTCCAAATCCCCAGGACAGAAGTATCTTACAGGTACTATTCTGCAGCTCTAAACTTCCTATCTGGCACAACAAATGGCTGGTCAAGGTTTCTGGGGGTTCTAGCCCCAGGCAGCTGAATGAGTGTCGAGAAACTTAGTTTGATAGCTCTAATTTTAGAATCCACATTGGATAAATAAGATAGGAATCTAAGGCCACAGTGGTGGCAAAAAGTGGGATTGCTTGATGAGCTCTTGGATGCTCTCTCCTTGCACGAAGATTTTGGAGATAGGTCATTGCTGGCCTTTCCCAAAACATCTGCCCTATTCCTACTGGGACCCAGTGCAGGTTCCCCCAAATCTTATAACTCTAAGCAATGCCAGAGGTTTAAGCAGCATACAGGACACAGAGCCACTGCAATGACAAAAAGCGAGAGATGGCCTTGTAATTATGTTCCCTGTTACCTTCAAGCATTTTTTCACACTTTAAATGACTCAAACCCAGCAATTCATTAGCCCCAATGAATAACTCCTCGCCTGCATCACGGGCAGCAGTGCAGATTCTCACCTAAAACAGAATCCAGCAAGAATCTATTTTGACATTCAAACACAACAACAACTTTCTCTCTCTCTTTCTTGAAAAGTTAATATGACCCACATTTTCTTCCCTGGATATATAATGGGAAGAGGAGTGAAAAGTGTTGGGATAACAAGTGCTGCATGTGACAGAGCAGAGTAGAACAGAAAATACCAGGGTGGGTGCTGAAGTTAATCAAACACTCACAGTGTTGCCTTGCCATGAATCACAGAATGTACATTTTATACCTGCTAATGGAGAATGGATTTGCATGACCTTCTCCCTCCTTTGAGAAAGGATTTGTGAAAGCATCAGCATAAAACAGCCCCAACTGCAGTAAATTTAGAAGGCTCCCCTCTCCCATCCCTGAAAATGTAAAAAAAATAAAGCATCATTTTCACTTGCTAAACTGTGAACCCATATCTCAACTTCAAACTGATAACAGTTCCCAAAAAGCTTTCTTCTGCAGGTGAAACTGCATGGAAATAATTCACTGGATTTCTTCTTGAATGACCCTCTTTCCTTCGTCCTCTCCTTCCAAGTAATGGATCTGTTTACATGCGCATCTCTCTGCAACTTGTTTGGGAAAGCAAAGCACAAAAAATTCGTTTAGGTTATATCGTTGTTTTTAAAATGCTGTAAGGACTAACCAGGAGATTCTTCCATCCACTACTCTAGATTTCCAAAGCCTCCTAAGCAAATTATGAGAACCGTCCCCTAAAACTGATCATTGGCTAAAGATTGGAAAGCAAAGAAAAGAGTAATCAGTCATCGTGACTGCAGATAGGAAGGCCGTTGGTGGGGGATGAGGTGGCATTGAGGGATTGAGAGGAGATGGAAGCTGGCTGCTTTAGAAGAGGTTGATCCCGGGATGAGGATCATCAATCCCACCTTAATATTGCAACGTCTTTCTGCAAACTTGGAATACAGTGAACAGCTCCAATGAGCACAGCTCCAGTGGTCACCTCCACCTCCAGCTTGGATTATTTTAAAAGAGAGTGAGACAAATCCTATGTTCACTATACAGTTTTGGAGTACTGGTGCTGAAATCGATTCCTCTCAGGATCGTGTGAATGGGAAGGAGCTCTTGTTTCAAAGGTATTCAGCTGGTCTTCCTGAGCAAAGAATACTGAAAAATATGAGATATGGGCCTAACGCATCTGCAAGGTACTCCTTTGTTCTTACCATTCTTGCAGAAATGCATTGGTGAACTGAGATCCCCTATTTGGGTAGAGATTTCACTCTTTTATGTAAAAAATCAAGTTTGCAGATGAGTCCAGAAATTTAGTGCCCCAAAGGCCACTCCGTGAGCTTTATTCTGAGTAAGAACCTGAGAAAAGTGTTCCACGCTCTGCCAATGGGGCCCTGTGAAAATCTTGTTGAAAGCTGCCACAGCAGCTCATTTCCCCCAATTTATGAGATAATAATGACTCTTCTGGGCATTTCCAATGGTCTGAAATTGAATACTTGACATTTCCACATTAGGTATTAGATCTGAGTCTACAAAAGAATAGATGGATAGATGTTACTTTGCCTTTGGGCAAAATGCTGACGCAATCGTGACAGAGTTGGGAAGGATCCGACACTCAGTTTGGCTTGAAAACTGCAGCAGAATGATATGAAGAAACCCTGCATGAGATTCCACTGGTGTCTTCCTTCCTTCCTTCCTGCCTTCCTGCCTCCCTTCCCTTCCCTTCCCTTCCAAAAAGCAAATCTCCTGCAAGTAAAGCATAAGAAAATGGGAAGTGGCAGGTAATTCTCCTCCAGTCTGCTAGTTTATTGCTTTGGGGAGAGCATTTTATATGTACTGTACATGCAATCCTCTGTGATCTACCTGAGGTTTGCTCTTCAGAATTGCACCTAGGCACCAGGGGGATGTTTAGGGAATGCTTGTGCCCCTTGGGTGCTCTGCACGAAGACCTAAAAAGTGAGGCAGACAGGAAGAATGTCTTGGGGCAATCTTGATAGCCAGCAGAGGTCCATGGCCTGAGATCTCAGGGCCACTTGAGTCTCAGCCCCTCGAAACAGGATCACCAGGCTCTCATTTCTAATACGGCAGAAAGGGAGCTTATACTGGCTTTAATTTATTTCTTTTGACTTGATTTTCAATTACGTCAAATCAACTGTTGTTTCTGTCGGGTCACACAGATCCCTAGCTATATTTGCGTTTGGGAGTGTGACCCCCAGTGTCCCCCCCAAAGCCAACTGTGCCCCCAGCCTCCCTGAAAGCTGCCCTGTCCATGCCATCTGGGCCAAGGAAGGGTTCTCTCCTGGCAACCACATCTTCACGCCTTTGGTTCACGCCACTGAGGTGCCACCAAGAGCTCCTTTGGTGGGGACTGAAAGCCAAAGCCACGGATCTGAGACAGCTTTACTCCCGGGGAAGAATAAAAGAGAACAGAGCAGGCCTCATTTCATATTATTATTTGTATTATTAAAGGTTTTAAGGAAAACATAAAAACTAACACAAACTAATGCAGAATAAAGAAAACAAAGAAAGGAAAAGAAAGGAAAGACAAAAGTGCAGAAATAAAAGATAAAAAGAATAGAAAGAAGGATCCTTCTGCCCGCCCCAATTCTGGCCACCAGAAGATGACCTCCCAAGGAACGCCACCAGAACAACTGATGAAATCAATATAAAAAGCAGACTCAGTTCCTGGGCAAAGTTTGGTTGGTTCTTGTTCCCATTAAACTTTATCCACGTTTTTTTTAATTATAGCATAAGCCAGAGGCAAACTCAAGGCTGGAATTCCTCCTGAGAAATCATGGCCCTGCCGTTGCCTGATAAACAACAGCACATTCGTTGCCTTATTATCACATTTGGATCAGCTGAGAGAGAGGCGGATTCAGTGGGCCAAGAATTTTAGATATAATAGACAGATGGACCAATGGGAAAACACGTGGCTAAAAGGGCTTACATTTATATTGGGTTATGATCTTCAAGAGGATTTTTATAAAATGATGTATCATTGGTATATGACGCCAGAGAAATTATCTAGAATGTATAAAGGCGCTCCAAATGTATGCTGGAAATGTGAACGACATGAAGGGACATTTTATCAGGCTTGGTGGACATGTAAAAGAGCTAAAAAATTTTGGATTTAAATACATACTTTGATACAGAGGATTTTAAAGATCAATAATCAGTTGAAGCCAGAACTTTTCCTTTTAGGGTTAATGGATACACAGTTAGAAAAAAGCCATGGAAGATGATTTCAATATATGATTACTGTGCTGAGATTACTCTGTGCACAGAGATGGGAAGATTCGACACTACGCACAATGGGGGAATGGTTGGTGAAGTTGACAGATTTTGCGGAAATGGATAAATTGACTTCTTTGATTAGAGAAAAGACATTATCTACATTTATTGGTGACTGGAAGCCTCCTATGGACTTTTTGTGTAAAAATGAAAAAAATGAACACAATTTATGGCTTTGATGATTAGACAGGATAGATTATAGAAAGAAGAGTAATATGACGTAACTTTAGAGAGAGAGGTTAAAATTTAATTGTACTTATAACCATGGTGAAGAATATCAGAACCCCCTGCTTTGTATCTTTTTTCTTTCTTTTCTATTTTTCTTTAACTTTTTTCTTTTCTTGCACTTTTTGCTTTCCCTTTGCTTTCTTTTTCTTTTTTCTTCCTTACTTTATATTAGTTTGTATTAGTTTTTATCTTCTTTTTTAAAAGTTTCAATAAAAATCATATATATAAAAAAAGAAAAATTCACTTCAGAGCTTCATACTACTCTGACCGTCAAAGCTACTGTCAAAAAGAGTTTGTGTGTTTTTAAAAAAGCAAACCCTAAAAGTAGATATTCTTTTTAATCCACTTATCCAGTTGAGGGCTATCAGAGTCGCTAGATCAGGGTATGAAGAGCGATTTGTGGCATATCCCTCCCATTTCTGTCAGCCTCAACTAATCTAACCCCTTCTGGGTCAATTCTTGTAGTGGGTGAAGATCAATGTGTTTCTGGTGCCTTTTGAAAGACACCAGAAAGAGCACATTTTTCAGAGCAGAGTTACAATCATTATTTATCACCAGAGATACTCTTTTAAAAAATGTATTAAAGTCAAGTGGAACATCCTGTTGTACTTAAGCATAATGCCAGAGTTATTTCTGTACATTAAAATAAGAACAGTCCTTCTTTTAAACTTTCCCCAGAGTTTGACGCATCCAATGAGCTGGCCTTGTACCTGAATTGAAACAAAGAGAATACCCCACTTGTTCTCAGTTTTGTTAGCAGAATTGTTATGCGGTTCTTGCCATTCATCATAGCCTATACTCCATTTTGCACAACTGCCACAGATAAAACATGGGGAAAGTTAAAAAGTGGTTTAAATTGTGTAAATGATACATGCAGTGATTAATTCCTTAGGTTTATGTCCCACTTTGATCCATTGCATTACAGAAAAATGTCCTGTAGCTAATATATGTATAGATTATGTTAAGGTTATTTTTCTGCAATGTTTGGAGCTCTACAGCCCGTATATTCACAGGAATAAAACACCATATAAAAGATATATCTTGGAATAATCAGACTTAGGAAGCCTGCTGGTTTTTGTTTTGTGATATTTTATCAATGCACAGTAATGCTGATGTGGCAAGACATGCATGTTCTAATCCTGGAATTTATTTTAGAAATCTTGCAGTTAAAGCAGGATTTGGCAGGAGAAAACTATGAAAGATATGGTGGGAGATGAGGAGGAGGAGGAGGAGGAGGAGGAGGAATAATAATAATAATAATAATAATAATAATAATAATAATAATAATAATAATAATAATATTCTGAAATGACAGCATCCATTGCCACAAGATGTGAAAGGCCCAGGAACAACCAATGTCTTTGAATGGGAATTGAAGAGTTTGTGGAGGAAAAGAACACGAAAATGAATGGATGCCAGAGCATCTATTGAGGAAGTAGCAGGGACAAAAGGAATTAGAAGCACAGATCATTATCTCAGCAATTATTTTCATTACTGAACGTACTGTATACCCTTCATTATATGACCATCTCTTTGCTCATTTTATCCCCTCAACAACAATCCTTCAGGATTGGTTGGCTGGAGAGAGAAAGAGAGAGAGAGTCCCCCCATCACCCAGTAATTCCATGACCAAGGAGGGGTTTGAACCAGGGGTTCTTCTGGTCCAAACCCAATGATTTAATCACTGTGGTATATCAACGGCCTCTCTTCAATATGGCTCCTGGTGCAGAGAGTGAGGAAGAGGACCTTGATGGAAGTAGGCAAGAACCTTTATGTAAGCGAAGAGGGCTGAAATATTCTTTGAGTTCTGGGAAACAAGATTAACATTTGGAAGCAACTCAGGCCTCCCTGATTCACTAGATCAGTGTTGTCCAAACTTGGCCACTTTAAGATGAGTGGACTTCAACTCCCAGAATTCCCCAGCCAGCATGGCTGGCTGGGGGATTCTGGGAATTGAAGTCCACCCATCTTAAAGTGGCCAAGGTTGAGAAACACTGATCTAGGGTATAAGAAAGGGTGGGCGAGATAGCCAACCTCAGTAAAGAGTAGTTCTAGTCTTCCTGTGGGATTGACTTCCTGGTCTGATCTATCCAGCGGGGATGATAGCTGGCCAGGAGAGAAGCTCAAACTTTTGGGACTGCTGGAGTAAGTTGTTCTTGGAACAATCTGACTTCAATTACTTCTTGTTTTCAAAGTCCATCTCACCATCTGACTAGCCCTAGCAGGTCTCTGCAAGAATCCCTTGTGACATACAGATGCATTTCTGGTCCCTTCTAACAACTCTGTCTTGGCTTTCCTCTATCAGTTTCAGCAAATCACAAATTTGGATTGAATTTGAAAGCGCCGCCCAGAATCACTATGTGAGATGGGTAGCTATACAAATATAAATATAATTAAATGAATGAAAGAATGAAAGAATGAGGGATTGGGGCTGTCAAAAGAGCAAAGAAACAAGTAAGCACTGAGGATAGGACCTCTCAAGAAATGCCATGGTGCTAGCAGGATTTGTTTTTAAGGCAAGAAACTACAATTTCTAGGCAGCTAAAGCTTTCCATGGAATCCCTTTGTATATGTAAAACCAGCTAGAAGTCTTGGGAATAGTGTCATCTCCATGGACCCCACTTCTCAGTGGTGGAATATGAAGGAGAGGTCCCACCATGGAATGGCTGGATAGGATCAAATTGCAAAGAACAAAACCCACAAATATTTCATCTTCTATTGAGATCATTGACTAATATAGAAAGTTTGGCTGAAAAAACTCCTGCTGTTATGAATGGCCATGAGAAATCCTCAGGTGGCCAAGTTATATGTGTGAATGTCCAGCCTTTGACTGTACAATCCTTCTCCAGCCTCCCTGGCTTCCCACACTTTCATTCAATGCTAAGGGAAGACATCATTGGGGAACTCTTTCCAGGGGGCTTTTTCAGAACAGGAAGGGGACATCCAGGGAGTCTGTGGGAGAAATGTGGAAGGTAGTGACAACAAAACCCTTGCCAGTTGAGTGAGTAAGCCAAAAACATCACCAAGAGGGATTCAAAAGAAGTTCAGAATTCTGAAGACCTCAAGAATAAGAGTGAAGGAGTGAGTGAGTGTGTGTGTGTGTGTTTGTAGTGAGTGAGTGAGTGAGTGTATGTATCACAAAAAAGAAGGCATCTGAGAAATGAGAAGACAACTTTCATCACAAATCCAAAGGAATCATTTCCTTGCCTACTTAACTGTTCAGGGCTTTCTAGCATGATCCTGTTTGACTTGACTGCATGGGGGCGGATGGGGAAAGAGCTCCAAATTAACGGAATTAATGAGAAAAATAAATGATAATGAAAGCCAGAAAGGGCTTGATGAAAACCCAGCCGAGGGAAAGATCCTTCTAGCGATCCAACTTAATGAGCTGGGAAGAGAGAAAGGGCAAGGAAGAAAATGGTTCTGATTAAATGAGACTTCTTGCAAGTAAAGCAAAGAAAGTCCCTCCAGGGGAAGGAAACTCACTTAAACCTCTGACATTTGGAAAAGGGACAATGCCTACCTTGATTTATGCTTCCCGGCAGAGCGGAATGAGCAAAGAGCGGTCTGTGCCATTGAGGATGGCCAGGCACAGGCACTGGAGAACTTCCTTCAAAAGACTCTGTAGACTTGGGGGGCCAACCCCAAACCCTTGGAATACTATTGGAGAAAAGGCTGAGAAGGGGTGCCTCACCCAACACCACCCCAAAGCAGCCTTGGCTACCTGGTGAGTCCAAGGCCTCTTTGGGGAACTATGACTCTCTGTGGCAGGATGCAAATTATTCAGAGGGAAGGCTGTTTCATCTGACACCCTCACAATTCCTCTTCACAAGAACCACACCTTTTAATATAAACCAAATTATACAGTTGCCAGCTTGATTCTTGATTCTGCTTTTAGAATGCACAGCTACTTTTAACTTAATGTTCTGCCTTCCCTGGGAATTTTAGCCCAAAGTTGTCTGCTCAGTGATATCATCGCACTGGTTCCATCTTCAATACGGTATCAATGTTGGAGCTAAGAGGTTGGGAACAATTATATTGCCTTTTGGATAAATGGCTTAAAATTTAGAGAAGTGTTTCTCAAACATGGTAACTTGAAGATGTGTGGGCTGCAACTCCCAGAATTCCCCAGCCAGCATCTTCAAGTTGCCATGTTTGAAAAACACTGATAGAGGCTTCCACATCCAATGTCAGGCTTTAAATCTCCAACCCTTCTTTTCCTAGAGAAAAAGTTAATTTCTGACAATCCGGTTACTTCCTCCGTGACATAAAATCAGTGCTTATTGATGTGTTCCCCTCCAAACAAAATATTAAATGTTAATTTAATAGCTGTGATAATGTTTCTGTCAGAAGCTCACCCTTACCCAGCTATTCCTTGTCTTCAATAAATACAAAAAAGAGGAAGAGGAAATGTCTGAAGGTTGCCAAACATTGATCCCTGACCGGAGTTGGCAGCGTTTCCACACCATCTGAGTGACAAGAGAGGCAGATGAAAATTCAACATCAGGGATGTTGTTAAGTGGTTATTATCTGCTCAGATCAATGGAGACATTTTGCAAGTGAAAGTTCAATACTGATTCTAGTTTGAATTTTAATAGTAGCCAAGCAGGATGCGATGGTGGGGAGGGGAAGGGAGGAGGCAACTGGTTGTGCCTCAAAAGCTATGATCAAATTCTCGCTGCTTGCTCCTTTCTCTTCTGCTTCAGAGAGTTCAATATCACCAGTCACAGCCAACCAGAAGGAGACTTTCCAAAATCAGTGTTTTAAAGTCATTTGCATTACTTCCAAATAGAGATAGTTAATATCAATAGCTACACACTGTGTATTTTGTAGCTGGTGTGCCTGCTACTTCCTCTGTATTGGAAGAAGGAAGAACAAACTGAGACAGACACTCAGCTACCACTTTCTCATTCCCCACGTTGGTGGCCTCATTTCTGAATCAATTTGCATTGAACTGTTCAATGTTTATTTTGGAGAATAGGGACAAACACAGTGGTTTGATATTAGCTTCATTTTTTCAAAGGTATTTGGGGGGTGGGGCTTGAACTCTTATTTCCAGCATTGGAAACTTTGTCGTCTTCATGTAGAACAAGCTTGTAGTACAACACGAAGGGTTTTAATCCCACTGGACAATGTGGGGTCTCCGGAGGAAAGAAGGTTGGTAGCTAGAGATGGTTTCTTTAATTCCTGGCTGCCATATGGAGTATGACAAGTTCTGTGCCATAAGAGCAAGGCCAGCTGTGAGGTGTCTTGCCCTCAATAGTCATAGAACTGGTGGCCCCACAGATGTTTAGCTAAGCTGATAAAAATATAGTAGTAGAACAATGTAAAAAGAGCCTTGTTGAGTAAGAATAGTCATGCTGAATCAGACAAAAAGTCTATTCCTGCACCTGTGAGATGTTTCTACAGAGCCAGTGAGCAGAACATTATTGCCACAGATCTGTTCAGCCATTGATTCCAGGCAGTGGCCTTCAGACATCTTTGGGGCACCACCTAATCATCACCAGTAGAATCTATTGACACAAGTAGATGGAAGACGCTTTCTGGCATATGTCAGTTTTGCCTGTGTTCCCTCTAAGTCAGCTCTGTCCGATTTCCATATTAACTTTTACATTTGAATATTTTGATTTGAAAATCCCCCTGGGCTTTGATCAGCATTCTGAAAGACCTACAGGAACTACCCTTAAACTTTGTCCATTCACCACTAAACACCATTGACTGGTTTCACTAACCGATAGCCTGTGGTCTACAAACCACAATTGTTATTTCACACAAAAACCAGGCCAAAATCTTATGGCTTGGTATACTGTAGGCTTATGAAGCTTACAGAAAGTAATGGGACCAAGCCTGGCCAATTACTGCCTCACTTGCACGGCTGCACAAAACTCCCAGGAATTGTACCTTCGCTAAACAGGTTATCTGATTAGAGTGCCAGAATGAATCATTTCCATTGCTCTCTCTATAGTCCTTGGTCTCTTTGTTCAGACAACAACTCTAAGAACTCTAACAAGTTCACGAGGATCTTTTCCATTTTACAAGGTGAAGACAACGTTCAAACTCAGCAGGTTGCCTGACACATTGGGTCTCAATTCTTCCCTTGGAAAGCAATATGGCGCATGGGAACAGGGATGGGATGGGACCCCGTCCTGCAACTTTCCTATCCATAGTAGTGGCTGCAGGTGCCTCACCATTCCCCAGTTTAGGGGCAGGTAATCTGGGTATCAGCACCTCTCTCCAGCCACCCCCTTCCCCTCCACTGTTTCTGGCCTTCAGATTCTTCTCCAGTCATGACTTATGACTGGGGACAGTTTTGTCCCATAAATTCTTCAAATCCTCTCCCAACCTAGGAAGGAAGGAAGGAAGGAAGGAAGGAAGGAAGGAAGGAAGGAAACCTAAGGCTTACTTCACTGGTGTGGCAGAACTCTGCCCCTTTGCATTATCAATCCTTCTGCTCTGGCTCTTCCCACAACCACCAAGGGTAGCATCCAAAAGATATCCACCCCTCCCTTAATTCTTGGGTGGGGGACCTCTGGCCCTCGCCCCGGAGAAGTGTGGCCCCCAGAGTTTGTCGGTCTCAATTTCCCCACTGGGTAGGTGATCGGGGTCTCTCTGGAGGGTCAACTAACTCTTCCCTACCCCCAAACAACAGAAAATCACTGGTTTCCTGTGGTGGGCTCTTTGTCAGTTTGGGAACAAGATAAAGAGGCTGTTTTCTTCTAAAACAAATTGGTTGTCTCCCCTGCCAAGCCAACACTGAAGCCTTCTCATTGGAGATGGCAACTCCCTTGTTTGCAAACTCCCTTTAGCTTTGTTGCGAAAACAGTTGGAAGTCTCAAGCGTCTTTGCGCTTGAAGGTCACCCCTTGATAAGTTTGGGAGCTGGTTCAACTGCCAAGGAGAATTTCCTGAGAGAAGAGGGCCAGGGGTGAGGCAGTTCCCATCACGCCTGACTTTTGCCCCCGCTGGCTGGAGCGGATGGGATTGGAGGTCCACAGCACCTGAATTCCAGGTGCAGAAAGGTCTTCATGCCTCCTGCAGACTGTTCCAGCCACACCACCTCCATCTTTTAGCTATTCTGGCTTGTTGTTATTAGGCTTCCAGCTCTCCAACAAGGAAAAAAAAGAGAAAAGAAAGCAACTCCCCCCCCCCCCCCAAGCAAAACCCTATGATGCTTTGGCAGTCAGGACTCAGGAGCAGCAATTCAATTTTGTTTCCCTTTGTTTCTTTTGATTCCCGTCTAATGAGTTGTTAGATTAGCCGAATTTGCAATTATGATGACAAAACAAAAACCTGATTACCAAGGAAAAATTGCCCTTCTGTGGATAGAGAGCACCAGCTCCTGGCAGGTTGCCCCAAACCGCTGCTGGGACTTCTTTTCTTTTAAAGAAAGATAATCTTTCAACCGTAACCCTATCTTTCTTCTTCAAGAAAGCATGGATAAAATTGGCACATTTCTTGGCCTAAACAAAGCCCCAAGGGCAGAGCTGACTCTTATATCCATAATGCAATGGGGGTGGGGGGAGAGATAATCAGCTGGGGGGGTAGAGAACAGCCTTGGCCATAACTGTCCACAAGATATGGTTAAAAAATGTTAAGATGGTGCCCACAACGGTGTGATTGAATTCTGCCTGGTTTTTATGTACATTACATGCAAAAAGAGGGGGGAAGCTTCAATCTCCTAGTAGTGGCTGCCATCTTGACTTTTTTGACCCCTACCCAGGTAGACAGGGCATGACTGCACTCAAAAGAGTCTGCATTTCCAGGTAAGACAAGCAGCTTTATGTCGTCTGCCTTCCCTCCTTTAACCACCATTTGCAACCGTTCAAAAATCTGGGTCCAGATTGCTCTGCAACCAAACTGCTTGTTCAGGTACTTAGATCAGAAGCAGCCAGTTTCCTTGGGGGAAGGACAGTGGGGGAGGGGGGGGTGGAAGACTAAGCACAAGGCTGGAGAAAAGTTTCTCTTTTCGTACTTTACTCAGCTCATGCTTACATAATTTTCTTCTGTAATAATGGGCAATTTGGAAAAATCAATGTGAAAACGGATTGATCTGGCTGGGGAAATAAGCTGTAGATGATTATGGTTTTTACCCTGACATGACATTCCTTTGGCTGAGAACATTGTTCGGACACGCTCAGGACTTCAGATGGCAAAAATAGGAAGGAAATACAGCCTTCTCTGAAATAGGTGCATTTAAGAAATATAAACTTCTCCTTTGGGCGAAGAATCATCTCATGAACTGAGAAACTAATCTAAGAAAGACAAAATATTAAGCCCTTGGCTGTAGCTATCTGCAGTTTCAGAAACATGCTAGTTTTCAGGGTGGAAAATCTGTTTTTCTCTGCTTCAGAAATCCTATACCCAAACTCAGACCCCAGCTGCCAAGGATGTGGCCCACGCCAGCAAAATTAAAACTGTGTCCCCCTTCCCGGGGTGACAAATGAAACAGGACATGAATACCTGGTTTGCATAGCCTTATTTAACAGGGGAAAAGTTACCCTAAGCTGCCAATTCATGGCTTACCGTGGTACGAAATCAATTCACCTCTGCCTCGGCTGGCTAGCAGTCCCTCTGGGGCCTTGCAGCCACCTCCGTGGGGCAGCTCTTCCTTTCCAGATTTGGAAATCTCCCCCTTGCCTGACCATACCCAGCTCTCTAACCTGGAGATAGCTGTACCCCAGTTCCATCACTGTCTGCAGAGGGTGAAGGAGGAGCAGCAACCAGACGTTCTTTGTGCCAAGAGAGAGGCATCAGGCAATTGGGCATCCGTGCCATCCCCTTGGCTTCCCCCCACACCCTTTGCTGTAAAATCTGCCTTCGCAAAAGCAAGCTAGACCCAACAGATGAGAAACAAGAACCGGGCATGTCCATGGGTGAGAACTAAGTTCTCCTTTGGCTGAGCAGGGGATGGGGAAGACGGCCAGCCCCGACCCTTTTCCAAACAACATCCTGTGCAGGGCAGCTGACTTGCTCACGCAGAGCAGAAATGGAATAGGGGCGTGCTGTTTGCAAAAATAAAATAAAAGGCCCCTGAAGATTTCCTGCTGAATGTAGCTTTCTCGCTGGTCTCTGACCCCGAGATCAGCAGATCACTTCTCACTTCTAGCCAGCTGCACTGCGGGGGGCACGGGGGTGAGGAGGGTGTTTAAAACTTGGCACCAGGATTCCTAGTTAAAGAGGACGATGAGTTTGAGAAATAGTTCTTGTTGCTTGTTCCCTGCTCATTAAAAGGTGGGTTTGTACCATCTGTGGCAGCAGGTCTAGGAAGTGTAAAGTTTGGGGTGAGGTCTCTCTGTTTTCCTGTGCCTTGTGTCCTGGCACCCACGGTTGTGCAGGTTAACCCACACATGGCTTGGCTCCAATGGCTGATCTGTAAGGCCTGGAAGGACAGAAAGACTCGTCTGGTGCCAACTTGATTTTTAAAGGTCAAATCCTCCTTTTGCCTATTGAATTTCACTAGATGGATTTGTACATTACACAAAGCTGCAGCTCATTTCAAGGTTTTTGTGTTTTTTTTGTTATGCCACAATGGTGAGGCATGTAGAATATACTAAGGCAGAAATCCCACTGCCTGGATTGGCACCGCATGCAAAGGGTGGGGGGAGTACCAAAGCTGGGCACCCGTCTTATTTCATCTCCATTTCCTGAATGTGCAAGGAACTGTCCCAGCAACTTCATAAGGTGGGCAGAAGCAAAGAGTTTTAGCCAGGTTTTGCAAGGCTGGAGATGGAGTGAAAGGAGAACTCAATTCACATCATTTTAAAGAATGTTTCCAGGAGTTCCTTTGGCTTGTGTGTGTGTGTGTGCACGTGCGCCTTTGAGTCAGTTTTTGACTCCTGGTGACTGCCTGGACAAGTCCCCAGAGTTTTCATGGCAAGATTTTTCAGAAGAGGTTTGCCCTTGCCTCCTTCCTAGGGCTGAGAGAGAGGGACTGGCCCAAGGCCACCCAGCTGGCTTTGTGCCCAAGGCGGGACTAGAACTCAATCTCTTGGTTTCTAGCCTGGTGCCTTAACCATGACACCAAACTGGCTCTCACTCCTTTGGCTTAACAACCTCAAATGTGCATTTGTGAATGCAGTCACAATGGGTTAGGTTCAGACAACACGCTAAACCAGAAGCCATAGTTACAAGTCACAAAGATTAAGCTCACACAACTGCACCCAAATCAAGCAAGCTGGAGCATTCCCTATGCAGCCTCCTTGCTTCTGTTCCTTTGTCTTCTCATCCCGAGATAACACGAAGGAAGGGAAGGGTGGTAAACCAGCACAGAGAGGTTCTCCCTCAGTGCCAATTCTTTTTGTGCTTTCTTATAGCTTTTCTCTATTACATTTTGACATACATTCAGGGTAACTTCAGCCAGCCCACCCAAACAGGCAGCCGATGGGAGAGAAGGCCCGAGGGAACGCTGGGACTTTCTTATTTCAAAATCCACAGATGAAACTTGGACCACGAGGCCTGGAAGAGCCTTGCCCTGATTAAGGGCAATTCTGCACGGCAGCCTCAGGGCAGATCCACCCTTTCTGCCTGGCCCATCACCAGCAGGGGCCACCCACTGCTTCGGAGAGCAGGAAAGGATGACTGGCCCTCCTCCCCCTCCCAGCCCATTGCAAAGGCACCCCACACCCCCGTGGTCCAGCTTCGATTCAAAACCACTGCTTTCCACCCAGAGCAGTCTTAAGCCCTCCAGAGAAGATGGCCCCCACGTGGTCAGTTCTTCCTTGCTGCAACATTTCCATGGACTTGCAAAGAAATGTAGGAATGAACAAGAAAAAATGTTTCACAATGACCTCTTAAGAGAAGAAAAGAAAAATTAGAAAGGGTTTGGGTTAGCAGCAAAGGGGAGAAGATGGGAAGGGGCCTTGAAGGCATCCATGTTGCAACCATCTGGGAAAGCAAAGGAAAGGCACAGGTCTAGAGGGGAGGGAACAACCCCTCAAAGGAAAAGGCAGACACTGACAGGCTGGTCCACCCAGCAGCCAGCCAACCCGCCCTGCAGAGAAGGGCAAGAAGCAGGGAATGACCAGTCAGATATTCAGGAAGGCAGAAGAGCTGGACCTGGGCTTCTGCTCCCTTGGAATCAAACGGGGACAGCCCGTTTGCAAAAAGCATGGAGAGGCAGCAGACCTTCTCCCGCTAAAGGCAAAACAAAGTTCAAGCACTGGGAAGTTTCCTTCGGGTGGATGAAATCCCCCAAGGAGCCAGTCAGCAGGAATGCCCCCCCCCCTTGGCAGGAGCCTCGGGCAAGAGAGACACACCAACAGAGAAGCCGATCAAATTGTTCTCATCCAAGATGGATGGCGCCCTGCCAACCTGTCAATGAAACTGACAAGTTTTGACTCGGAGTGAAATGCATCACGTCAGTCAGATAAGAATCGTTTATTAGAAACACGTGTCTCAAAAAATAACATTCCCTGGGAAATTTCCCTGGGATAAAAATTCACTCTCTTGATGGTGGGGAAACTGCCTTGCCCATCTTGGCCAAAGTTCTGTCCAGAAACAGAGTTTTCCATTGACCTGATCCGAAGTAACAAGTTTCTGCCTACCCCTTGAAACATCATACAATGACCTTGACAAGCGGGGAGGAAAGCACCATCGAGGGGGACATGGGAAGAAGGGTCAGCCAGGTTCCTCTTCGGTAAACTGATGTATTATGGCTTGCCTACCGCTCCCTGAGGAACCATTTTGTGAATAGGCACTCCCATCTTCCAGGGCAACCACTAAATCTGCTCTCAAATTTCCAGTCATACCCAGAGGTTCAAAACATTTGGGAAGGACTTTGGCCTTTTAGAACCACCCAGGTCCACTAGCATTTAAAGCAGTAAAGTTTCACTAGCAGCTCCTGTTTAGGTATTTTTTTAAAACTGCAGTTTGTTTATGTTTCTTTACGCACATAGTGCTGAGGGATCTTTTCTGAAGCATTCTGCCCACAAACAGAATTTAAGGTTAAGGCTGTGGCAGCACATTAGGTTAAAGAACCTTTGAAAGTTGCTCTCTCAGTCCACTGAAGTTCCTCACAAAATTCCTTCTGTGCGCCGATGAAACAGCACCTTGGGTCACAGGCAGGATTGTGGCCTGCCAGAACATGTTCTCTACCATCAGCACCGCCACCAGTTCTTCTACCCTTCAATCTATGACTTGTTTCGAGGCTTAACAAGTCCACGGCCAAGCAACAGGCAGCTGTCTCAGTCTAGCTTTCAATGGGAACCTCGCAGCTTCCTTGACCATCCTGGCCCAGAAGCTACAGTCTCACCATTGTCAAACCTCCAATCTACATGCAATCAAGATGGTGAGACCCAATGGCTTCTTTCACTTGTATGTACATACATATATGTAAACCACGACCTCACTCATGCAACGTGCGTACAAGATCTCTTGTGCTGGGAAAGGTTCTGGAGCAGCTGGCGCCTAAAAGTTCCTGGGTGGCCACATACAAGGTATGAGATGCGTATCAACTGCAAACTGTCTGTCCCCCAAAGCTTTTAAGAAGCATAACGAGCTATGCTAACACTAGTGTTCCAGAAGTTTAAAGTGCCCCTTGTCAACACGGCACGTGGGAACAGAAGCTGTAGCCCTGCTATCTGGAACAAAGCTAATGCACGTGACGACGTCATGACGCACTTGTTCCAGGCACCTGCTCACTTGCTCTGAGCCTCTTCAGTGGTCCAGGTGGAGAAGAGCTCTGAGGACACCGGAAAGAAGGGGAAGGTCTACCAGCTTCCACCAGAGAGAGCAGCAAATACGCAGGCAGAGGCCAAGGGATGCAAACAATGAATCTCTGCTTCTGGTTGGAAACTGCCCGTTGATCGTATCAAACCAGCCAGTGGTATTGAATCAAAAAATGCCAAGAAATGAATTACTGCGCCACCGATAGTAAACCAACATCGACAACATGCCTTTCCATCTCAATATCCCAGTGTTACATTTTGTTGTGACTGCAGTTTACCAAAGACAGAGCAAGTGATTATTAAACCATCCTTCAAGTCCAAGAAGCTATGAGTAGCAGATCCTCATTTAAGTCAGACTTCCAATAAACTGCCATTCAAACCAAACCGATGTTTGGCCCATATTTAAGGATCAGGGATGGTGTCAACGTCAGCCAATTTTTCCTTCACACTCTTCCACTCCCTTCAACAACATCCGAGGACAGAAATTTAAGTTGGTACGTAATTCCGCAAGCAAACTCAGGTAAGGATGGAGGCACTTCAAAATGCTGGCTTGCTCCAGGTTTACTTCAGCATCACCTGTGAGCAGGCGTCTGCCCGCGGCCCAGAGGAGGGTTGTGCTGGACACAACCCGAGTGAGTTAGTCCAACTTCGATGCCGTCCTGTCCTCCTCCCCGTTCACGTCTGTTCCTCTTATTGCCATTCAGAGGCCCATTTCCACACCCATTCTCATAAGAGGGCAGGCAGGCAGGCAGGCAGGTGTGACAACGTACTCCTACAAAGGAACGCCCAAAGGGTAAAACTGGGGAAGTTTAGACCGAGACGCTGCATCTTTTACAAAGGGCACTGACCGTCCATGCTTGACACTCCCCCAGATCACAACCGCTGTCCCCAGTGCAATCTTCCAAGATAGCCTGGGCTGTATGATGCGCTGATCGCTAACAATGACGAAATGAGCTAGCTGGTTTCCAAAGATCCATCCCCCGATGATCTTTGATAATAAGTGTAAATATACCAGAATATCTTTTCCGAAGTTTTTTGTAATGACCCAACAAAATATTCCGGGAGCTGCTATCTTGAAGGTCACTGAAAAATCACCCTATGATCAAGGGAATGTAGTTCTATTTGGTCTATGTTCTAAAGTAGGGGAAATAAATCTCATCCCAGAAACTGAGTGGAACATCATCAGACAGGTAAGTAAGCCAATAGCTTAAAGGATGATCATTAAGTCATAAGACATAACTTGTAAGTTATAAGTTCTATCAGTTAAGAATATTTCAGATTGTTTGGAGTAAGAATACAAACCAGTGCTAATCACCAGGGGTGAAGGAGCTTCTGGAAGCCAAATGGGATTCTGGATGACAGCAGGGGTTGAAATGGGGGAACTGATGTTCACAGATGTACCTGTGTGTGTTTGTGTGCAGGCAAAAACTTTGACCCAAAAGGAAGTGCCAGCTTGGAGGAAGAGCTGATTTCCTTGACAAAGAAGGAAACGTTTCCCACATGCTCACAGCTGTTTTGATTTACTCCACCTCTTTATATAATCCCTTTTTGTGAAACTTTCAAGATAATTTACACATTAGCATGCTTAAACAAAAGGCAACAGTTACAGGAGTACCAATGATAAACAGCAGCCAGTGGTTTTCTTATATGGTGATAGCACAATCTCTCTGGCTCGGATGTTTAGGTCTGATTCGTTGCACTGAAATGCTGCGATTCGGCTCAGACTAAGAAAGTGCCCAGGTCTTCAGTACAGAAGGAGAAGAACTTTTCTGCTTCTTTCAACAATTTGCAAGATCCAGACTGCAAGCTGAGAGTAATTACTTGTACTTTGCAATGCAAATGGAACAAGGACATTCAACAATCCAGGAGAGTCCATTCTTGGTAGCCACATGTCACAGTAAGAGGCTCTGATCCACCTGTTTCACCTTCTTGTACCCTATTTTCAGCTGAAGATCTAGATAGCTGTCCATTTCTACATTTCAAGTCATACAGCAAGGACCCAAAGACCCAGAGCTTGAGTAGAAGCTTCAAAAAGGAAGGAATTTGGGGTCAGAGATAGCAAGCAGAAACCATGCAGCATTCATAACATGTGAACATAATGGAAGAGGCCCCTGTGCCAAGGACTTGTCCATCTGGGTTTGTACACTCCAGAGAAGCGTGTCCGAAGTGGGAGCTTCTTGATAAATTCCTAAAATGGGAAGCTGCCTCTCTTCCTGTAATCTTCCTGGCCCTCTTCTTGCATTCAGACTATTGAAAGATGGGGCAGGCATTCTCCATAGGTCAAGGCTGCTGTGATTGGCAATGTCACGTTGCCAGTAAGGCCATTGTCCCACTAAAGGCACCCCCCGAGCATCCCCTTCTGATTTTTACCCCCTTTGGCCAACTGTCTAATCTGCTTATGAGAAATGCAATTTCACAGAATGAATTGGACAGCAGAAAATGGATAAAACTATTTTCAGAGAAGAGAGCTAGTTTTCTCATACAGGCTGCAGGATAATGGATCCTTCAGCAATTCCTTTTATGCTGTAGGAAAATGGTTAAAGCTTTCTTCTAAATCAGATTATACTGTTCATCAAAGAAGTGCCTCCAGCTTGGTTGGGGGCTCTCACAGCTGGGGGCTGGGGTTGTTTTTTACTTCAAGTAAAAAAAGTCATAGGAAATGAGAGGAAAAGATTAGCTTTTCTGCAACGTATCTAAATGTTAAAGGCAGAAAGCCCATTAGCACACACAGCCATTTCCCTATCCTTCTTTAAATCATGGCAGGCTGAAGAAGTCATTATATTGAATAATCCACATTTTAATATTATCACATGAGGGATTCCTTCACTTCCTAGTGACCTCCCCCCCGGCACCCCCGGTTGCTTCTTCTCCATGTCCTTCTTAGTGAACCTCCCAGCTCACCCCTCTCTTCTCTCCCTTACCCCATGCCCAAGCAGAACTTCTCATCTCAGGGCAGAAACCCACAGAATCAAAGCACACCTTTGAGCAAGGCTCGCACTGGAGTCCAAAGCTTTTCAGCAGCTCCCCCAAAGAAAGGGGTGACGGTGTCAGGATTTCAGAGGCAACCCGGTCTAACAGCTCCTGTTCTAATCCTGGCTCCCAAAGTGCTGAGAATCAGCAATTGCAAGTTCTGTATTTAGAGGGGGTGGATCAGGGTCGTGCTTCAAGTTGGTCAACAATTCGCACCAATGTTCTGTAGCAGTGCTTGCCAGTTTCTGGGCATATTTCGTGCACACTCACTGCAGCCATCATTTCTTGACTTCCTGTGTGCACCTCCCTGTAGCTACTGCCCCACTGCTCATGATGATCCACCAAGGCCTATCTAAGCTTGCTTTATGTGCGTAACTAGGCCTGCGCTGCAACAAAGGTTCCTGCCAGGGCCTTCCTGCAGCCGCTGTCTCCTCACCCGTTCGTTATCTCAGACCCCTCAGATTTCTTAACAGAAGCACCGCAGTCCGGCACCTGAGCAGAGCAGAGCAGAGCCAAGGAGCCCCAGGCTGGAGTGATACGCACCAAGTGGGTGAGCCATTGTCCCACACTACTGAAAGGTACGATGGAGCCCTTTGCCCTCAGGGTAATACCACTGAAGCTGAGGAGTTGGGGGCACCTTCAGAGCAGCCAGTATTCCAACAACAGGGAGAAGCAATTCAAGTCTTAGATAGACACCCTGCCCTGCCCTGCCCTTCTGAGGGCCTCTTAGCAATGGTGACTGGGTGCCACCCTGATAACTCTGCTTCTTAGTGAGTCTGCGGCGGTTTTTACACTTGAGAATTGTGAAGCAAAGTATCAGAGAAGGTATGGATGGCTCAGGTGAACCATCCTGGGGAGACCCCAAAGGCTGGGTGATTAAAGGAGCACACTAAACCCAAGCAAGTAACTTACGGAGGTGGCCAGATGGCATTGAATGACAAAAAGCCACCTCTTCTGCACTTTTTCCTCTCTCAAATGCACAACTCTTCAAAGGCCTGGCTGCAGGGGATCATTAAGACATCTGCAGAAAGAAATAAGCGCCCCCGGAATTGCTTTCATAAACCGGAGTACACTACCTCAAGGCACAGCTCCCAAAACGAAGGCAGAGGGCAAGTGGTTCATTGCCCTGAATCCACATTGCTTCTATCAGAAAAGGGGAAATTGGAGGGAAAACTCAAGAGACAGCACTGTTTGGTGAACAGATTTCGGGGGGGGGGGGGGAACACCCTGAAGACATTTCCTCACTGGTGGGTTCTCACACATTCCATGCTGGCTGGGGAATTCTGGGAGTTGAAGCCCACCCATCTTAAAGCTGCCAAGGTTGAGAAACACAGCTCTAGAGTTACCTAACCACCGCTGAGCCAAAAATCACAGCACAGAGACAGGTTTGGTATTGCCTGAAGATCCTGTAAGTTGGGGTGGAGGAAGGACCACAGACTTTGATGATCCGGGCTTTCCTCCTGTGTTTTTATGGAGCCTCCAGAGTTATAGAGCTGCTGCTTATAGGTCCACTTTTTGGAAATACTGAGGCTGCAACATTTTACAGTTGGAAGGCCATTTGCAAATCCCTTCTCCGTATAAAAGCTAAGTTCCTCCAGAAAAAAAGAGAGCACTGAAAATTCATGTGGAGTCTGGTGCTGTTTTCTTCCAGAACTCAGAAGTCTAAGAACACAAACATCTAGTAAATGGAAAAAATGAAGCAAGAGGGACATATACTGTACGTTTCTGATTTTTTTGAGCAAGGGGGATTGATGGCATTTTCTGGTAATTGTTTACTGCACATTACAGATTTAGTTTCATTATATGCATCAGTTAGTTTGTACATTTCTGTTCCTTTTTTGGAAAGAACCCCCAGAGTAACCATTAAAACAATAATAAAATGTTTTGTCTGGGATTCCAGAAATTACAGTACTATCTGCAGTCAAACTCAAAGATTTGTGTTTTTTTGGGGGGGGGGAGCTATAAAAGAAAACAGGTGGGCCAATTCAACATCTCTAATTGAGGACGGCATAAACTTGGCCAAGATGAACCCGGAGAATCAGTCTGTTTATCTCTGCTTACTGCCCTTCAGTGCCAATTGCTGCCTTGAGGACTGTCCATGGACAGGGCCCCCAGGACCTCTGCTTGCTCTGACGCATTCATGGGTCCACCCTGGCACAGCAGAAATAACACTGGCAATGTTCCTGGGGTCACCTCAAGCAGGATCATAAATCAAGGCCCTGGGATAGAGATCAAGGCCATTTATGAAACTGCTCCTCATGAAGATCTGGTCCAGACACCAGGTGGTGATTTCCTTCTGCCCTCAGAGGTGAAAGATGTGGTGAGACTGCTGGAGACACAGCAGGGAGGAGCTCTTCACTTCAACAGGTTCCTTCCCTTCCTCTCTACCAACGGTTGGAGAAAGGAGATGTGTGTCCTTTCTCCCCCCTCCAAGTGATGACATTTGGTGTGACCTTTCGAGAGAAGAAGAACGTGAAGAGGACAGAATTCCCCATCATTATAATTATCACCTTTCCATCGGAGTTGACTCTTGAAGGAGAGGGGAAACACTTCCGTCTTTCCTTGTTTCATCAAGTTCATCAACTGCAAAGGTCAGCTGTGCAAAGAAGCCCCAAGAAACGCTGCTCCAGGCTGCGTTGGGGGGTTTGGGCAGAGGTTGCTAAGCAACTACACCCCTTCCTCTCTTTCCAGGCATTCCGGCAACAGAGTAGAGAAGAGGACCGGGGGGGGGGGGGCAAGCAATGGTCTGACCTGAGTGAAACAAGGCCTCAATTCACCCTTGGGTGGGGGCACTGGTAAGTTGGCACCCATGCACAGGAAGAGGTCAAGTGAGCCCTATTTAAAGACTGGGCACTCTCTCTGCCCTCTTAACCTTCAGCAGCTGCCTGACGGAATCGGGGCCAAAGCTCCAGCTAGAATTGGCCAACAGCCAGGTCTGGAGCCTCTCCTCTTGCAACTGCAGATGCAGCCAGAAGCCCTCAAGAGAGCCGCAGATGAAAGCTCCTGAGAGATCCATTGTCCCGATTTATTAATTCAGCCCCCTCGCATGGTTCTGACGGTCCATTGCCCTCCCATGCTTTTAGAAATGACGTGATTTGCCAATCTGCAACTTTGTGGGTTCAGTTTCCTTTGGTTTTTCCTTCAGGGTGTTGGGTGAGCCCAGCCCATTGTGGCTTACTCAAAAAACCATGGTTAATCAGCCTAAAGGTCAGACCTCCCAGTGGAAAATAGACTTACTGTATCTTATGCAGAAGACACGTGAATGCTAAAATGCTGTGCCAAAAATGCATCTTGACAAAACAGCACATCACAGCTAGTGGGACAATTATGGCAGAGTTTCCCTAACAGCCCCTCCGGCCATGTTGGACTACTACCCAATTATCCATGGCCAACATGGTCCTTCGCCAATTCTTGTTTTGCCTAGCATATCTTAGCCTGAACAGCCTCATCTAAACTAGCAGAGAGCAAAAACCGCGCAGAAGCTTCATCCGAGGGTAACAGCTTAGCCAATTGCTTTTACAGATGTTACAAATATGTCCCTGTTTTCAGCAGGACAACCGTAGGTACAACCCAGCAATCAGTAGCCCCAATCTGAAAAAAGAAGGAGGGGGACGAAGAGGTTGGATGCAATTGCACTGAACTGGAATAAGGAGACGTGAGCGCAAAGCCCTAATCATCCTAAAGGGTCTGTTGCAAAATCTTATTTCTCAGACTCACATTTGCTGGATGATTCTTCTAAAAAATTGGACTCATCTTCCAATGTGTTCGGTGCCCCCACCCGCCTAGGGTTTTTCCATCCTCTGCATAGGATGAAAAATGGATTAATCTTCACACAAAATTGAAGTCTTCTGCTTTCAGAAATGACACCATCTAGAAATCAGAGGCAAGGGGAATTTTCCCGTCTCTTGGGAAAGTACAGCCAGACTGAAGCGAACGGAGGAGTTTAACTGAGAAGTTTAATCTAAATCTTAACTGAATGTTAAGTTTTTAAGCCTGAAGCAATGGTTGCTTATCCCACTGCGGAGATTATATAACAAAGCAAAGTGGGGGTAACTTTGTAGACCCCAATTATTTCTGAGAACAATTGTGGGGCTGATTCTCAAGTGCCACAGAAGTTCTGGAGTCCCTTGCTAAGTGGCTGAGGAATTCCTCTTCCCGGGTACAAGTGTATGCAAGCAGTGTAACCTGTAGTTTGACCCTCAGGCTCAAAGCTCCATGCTCAGTCCTTCAGAAACAAAAGGTGTAGAAGGGTCACAAGACCCTGCAGGGCCTGGTAAGCTCTTTAAGGGAACAGGGCCTGGGGTTTTGCAAAAGCTGTCCCGTCTGATGAAATGTGGCTTCTTTTACTATTCTATTCCAGTGATTACCAATAACCAAGAAAGCTTCACATTCATCTATAATTTCTTACAAAATCACAAGGAATCCGGTAGCACCTTTTCCAACTCACAAATTTAACTTGTTAAATTCACAAAAGCTTATGCCTTTTAATTAAATTTGTTAGCCGGAAAAGGTGCAACTAGGCTTCTTCTGATTTTTGGCTACCACAGGCAGCTCTCCTCTTACAACGTCTAGATCATTGCAGGAAGAGAAGATATCAAAACACAGACAGATCAATACTCCAGTCATTTTAAGTGTTTTGATCATCCACTTGTCTCTAGAATTTTTCAGAATCAACAGCAACTTTTTACTGGAAGTACAGTTGGAGGGTCACTCCAACTGGCTTCTACTATGCCATGAAAACTGGGATGTCTTCTGGGAATGAAGATAAGCAGAGGGTTGGGCCATGTTGGGTAAGTGAAGCCCATCAGGGTTGCCTTGGACTGAGATGGGCAACTACACAAGTCCAAGATCCATCCAGCAATGGATCCTTGGCAGGAGACAAGACAAGACATAGGGGAATGGCTACTAGGTCTCAGCAATTCCCATCACGTGTGCCCACGCGCCATTGACAAGGTAAACCCCTCTTGCTCCAACAAACAGTATAGCTACAGGCTGCCTCCTAAGTTCCAGAGCTCCATTCTTCATCTTTGGAAGCTAAACACGTGTAACCCAAACACTTACCTATTAGACAAAGATCTACTCTTCTCCAAAGTTTCTGAAAAGCCTTTTAAAGAAGATATTTAGAATAGACTGTGAAATGCTCCTTCGTGTTTTGACATGTTGAATGGTTTCCCACACTGATGAGCTTTTTAGGGAGTGATTTGTAAACTAGCCTGAAAAAAAAAGACATTGATAGGTGACGGAGATATTCTACAGTCAGTTCTGGCCATTTCCAGTTGGCTTGAAAGGATCAGGTAACAGAGGGTGGGGAAAGACCTCTGGGTGTCTGAAGCTCCAGACCATCCTTGCCAGTCAGTGCAACGCAAATACACGCACTGTGGGCATCTTTGCACATTCCCTAAGAGACCTCAACCTGCTCAGTTGGACCCCAGTGCTAATCCTAACCTCTTTTCTCTGTCACTCTTGCAGGCTCACCCAGTGCAAAGGGGTGAATCTCACTCAGCCAACAATACTCAAGGGTTTGCTCCAGTTTCACCCAACTGGAAAGGGAGCATCTCAGGAAGGGGGCAGATCAGGTAGGCTCCCATTCCAAGCTCTTCGATGGACAGCTAACCCTTTCACGCTAGCATGTGGATGTGTTTAGCTATTTCTTTTTCTTGCCAGCCATTTTCCTACAAGGATGGCTATGGTGGGAATTGCACCCCCCCAACACCTGGAAGCACCAGGCTGGGAAAGGCTATTCTACACAAAGCTGAGCTATTAAAAAGCAAGGAAGATCCGAACATTCAATTCAGATTGGAAGAGGAACTTGGAAAGCTCACCCCAGGGACAGCATGTGGGGATTTCGCTTTCTCACTGCTTCACAACAACTAATTCTTGGCTCATTTCCTTTAGGAGCAGATGCTTGTCCGATCGAATAGTGGCCCTTAAATGCTTTCGTAAGTTTGCACATCTCACTGTGGGCCACTCCAGAAACTGACACCAAGAGGCTGCTGAGTTGTCCTAAAGAAGCCCGGCTATGCCACAGGCTATCTGCGATTTAAGCCCAGCAGCTTGGAGGAGATGCTGAGATTTGTGGTCTTTTGACTCTTGTACCTACCGTATTCACAGGAAGCATTCATTTCTACCCCTTCTTTACAGAGTGTGGCAGCCATTCCAGAGCATTACAGACAACAGAGGGAAAGGAAGCACCTCTGGCGCATTGGCCATGGCAGGTCAGCCTCCATCTCAGGGCCAAGAGGATCTGTGCAGCTGCTGGGTTATCACAGGAACGGATTGTCACCGCTGCCCACTGAATAGAGAGGTCACGTCCAGGGAAATCGGAATGGTTAATGTCAACTGTTAGCCCGAGTGAGCCTCCCTTGACCAGCCTGAAGTCCTTTAAAACACTTTGACC
This sequence comes from Python bivittatus, assembly GCF_059951505.1. Taxonomy (NCBI): domain Eukaryota; kingdom Metazoa; phylum Chordata; class Lepidosauria; order Squamata; family Pythonidae; genus Python; species Python bivittatus. The sequence goes on along the minus strand of NW_028277052.1, from coordinate 1,909,001 downwards.
TCTTACCACCCTCTGGAGCTGGTTGAACAAAAAAGCCCAACAAGAGAGTCTGGAAAGGCCCTGGACACTCAACTTTTTGTCCCATTTTAGGCACCATCAGCTTTCCAACTGGAGGGCTTCTGCAGGGCTCCAGGCCCCTCCTGGAGTTAAAGAAATGACAGGAATCACTTTGGAGAAAGTGGTCATCCATCTAGACTACAAGAACCAAAGCCACGATTGTGGCATTGCAATGCCGAAGCTGAAAGAGGCGTTGGATTTCTCTGCTCCGTTCCATCTGGCGACAACCTTGTGAACTGAAAAAATGGAATCAGGCCCATCTTAATCTTATAGGGAGCACAAAGATGGGCTGTGCTAAGGTTTGCTGAGAGCAAGGGAAAGTGGTGTGAAATAACACACCAGAGGGAGGAAAGGGGTGGTGTGCTATATGAAACAGGCCTGCCCCACATCAAGGAAGATGCAATGGGATCGGTGTTAGGGTTGAATCATTCTTAGGTCTCAGAAAATAGCGAAGAATTGGGTCAGACGGAAAGAGGAGCGGGAAAAGTCAAGGGAAAGGTCTTCCTATCTACCTGTCTGACCTTTCAGTCCTCCTCAGAGGCCTTCCTCGACCAGATCCCACTACTACCAGGGAAGGGAGAGGGGACTTCTCAGTTGTGAGTCCCACTCATGGAATGCCCTTCCTGGGGCCAACATCAGCATCTTTTAGGAGCCAAGCAAAGTCGTTCCTTTTCTTCCAGGAATCTGTAGAGCTAGTTTTTGATTCCAAGTGCCCACATTGTACTGTCTGTCTGTCCTGCACTGCTTATTATCTGTACTTTAGGATTTTAAGTGCATTCACAACGTACTCAGAAGCATTTGATGAACGGGCAGACTAAAGTATAATGAGTAAGAAAGTTGGAGGCAAGAACTTGCAGGAGCTAAAAAGATCTTCCCAGCCCAAACTGGAAAGTTTAGCAGAATTTGGGAAGTGGGTCCTCTAGGAAAAGTAAATTCACCCACCAAGGGTGAATCCTTACACAGCCCAAATAAATGGATCCATGTATGGGAAAGAAGCATTTGCAGACACAGGAGAAGCCCAGTGTTTGCAGACATTGAGTTTTAGGGAGAAAATGCCCTCAGAGGAGAACTTCAGTCTAGCCATGTCTGGAAGGCTATTAACTCAATACAAAATCCTGACTCTTGGAGGAGAAAGAATGAACCATGAGAGAAACTGTACAATGTAGTAGAATACCCTGGAAAAGGGACTTTTGCCATGCAAATCATACAGACCCTTCCCAAACTCCAGCTAGGGCAGGTTTGCACAAGCAATCTAGTGCCAATAGCTGCAGAACCGATGATGCTTTATATAGCTGCCCGTCTCACGCACATGACTCTGGGCCGTGCACAATAAACATTTCATTCTCAGAGACTGTCCAGGCTGCCTGTTTGCCTCCATCCTGCGACGGCCAAAGCTTAATTCAGGAGCCTCCAAGGACAGAAAACAGTAAGCTGTCTCCACCAGGAGAAAACGATGAAAAACCATTCTCTGCCCAGATATATTCCACCAGAACGAAATGGAAATGCTAGTGTTTGTTATTAACCTGGAATACTTTTCAATTCTCCTCTTCAGACCATTCACCCCATTATTGTAGTACTCCCCAACGGTGTGTGTGTTATCTTAAATCAACTGTTCACTGTAGTTTAATTGCAAGCCATGTGGGACTCTGACAGAAGACACTACAGAGGAGAGTCAGCCCAGAGCCCTGTTCTGGGGAGAACATCCATTCGCTTGCGGAGTAGAAAAGGCAGTTGTTCCTGCTTGTCTCACAGCCCCAGCCATTGCAGCTGGCCCCCCGATGGGAGTGGCAATGACCCCGAACAACCTCCAGAATTGCAGAGTCGCACGTGAACCCAAAACTGAACTCAGGCCTCAGGTGTTGTGTGGCTGCTCTGTGGATGGAAACCTTGACGCCTGCAAGGTCACTGGACGGGAGGGAGCAAGTAGTATGGCGTTTCCAGGAGATAGGTGAGCATGGGGTCTATTATAGATCCTAGGGTGGGATCTAGGGGGTCATTCCACCCAACCCGCCCCTTGCTCAACAGATAGCCAAAGAGCTGAGCGCATCCCCCCCCCCCCGCCCCCATACCTCAGGCAAAGAGCCGGCCACTTCCTGAGCAGACTGTTCAGGAAGACTGGTCTGAAAATTTCTTTGTGGTGACCTGAATCTGCTCTTCCACCCTTCCCATTTATTGCCTCTAATTTGCCCACCTCCTGCAGATACTTGAAAACACCTTGTTTTAATCGTTCAGTACCCAGCAAAGCCTTCTCACTACATTTCTGGCTCAACAGCGGAAAGCTTTATTGACTTATAACCACTCCCTTCCCAACACTTTGTTGTGAAACCATTCCAGGATAGTGAACATATACATCATCTTTGTTTTAGAAATACACAACCGTCAGCGAGGACCAAAAGAGAAAAATTCCCACCATTAACCTAGACTGAACTCTAGGTCCCAATTTACATTCCTTGCTACCTCCACCCCACTCACAAAACTAGTGTTGGCACCAATTGAACCTTCAGAGGAAGGATATCCCAAGCCTAGATGCCACCCAACTGCATTTCCAGTTCTTAAAGGCTGGACTTTGCTGATGGGATAACCCCAAGTGCCAAAGCTCCTGAAAAGAAGATGTAACAACTTAAGAACAAAGAACCCCAGATATGAAAGGTAAAGATGCTTTTGATGGGAGCTGGGCTCCTGGTGAACCAAGACAACTTTAGGGGGTGTGTGTGTTACCATTGCCTTCTTCCAAAATGTGTTGTTGTTGTTCTTTACTAGCCTACAGCTTTACTTTTCTTTGCCTGGCCAAGATTAGCTTCTTGAGATCAGCTGAAGTTGGCCAGGCACTGCCATCTGCTGAGAGGAGTTAAAATTTAATCTTTCAAAAACCGCCTGTGCATTCAGAACACCCAGAAAAACATAATATGAGAAAAACAAAAGCAAGTGTATTCTCACAAGAAGACCAACGTAATTCTGGAATGCACCTTCTCCAAGACCCCAGCAAAATGGCCCCAAGTACATTCTTTTCCCAGAAACGAACCATTCTTGCTAAACCTGGACATTTACTCTTGCAGTGAGAGTACCAGCCCCAAATTGTTCCCTTTCCCAGATTAAATGAACCAGACCTACCTCTTGGGTTCTTCAGGGCAGCAGCAGAAAGCTCCCATTTTGTCAGCACGCAGGACCACAGCAATCGCAGGTTTACCCCAACGTGGCTGCGCTCTTGCACTGGATCCATGTTGTCATGGAAGTAAGGGCATAACAAGTGTCCATTGGGCTGGCAAGTGACTTTTGTGCTCTTAGGACAAGGGTGGAAACCTCTGAGTGGCTGGGACTGCATAGCTTCTTTAGGGAGCATGAGGTCATAAGTAGGTGAATAGGTCTTCATGCATGTGGATGGGAGAAAGATTTTCTCCCACACACCTGTTTTCATGGTGAGTATTGGAGATCCTGTAGAGACTCAGGCCCTGAGGCAATCCATTCATCCGAAGAGATATCGGGAGATAATTCACTATTGTGCTGGAGATGTAGCAGTTCCTAGAAAAAGACCTTCTCTTCATCCCCATGATGTTCATACTGTTCTAATGAGTGCCCACTTTACAGGAAGAGGACAAACTGCAGCGTCCCAATTTTCTCTTAGCCACATACCTACTGGAGGACCCATTTTACAAGACCAGAGTACAGAGGGGGAAGGAGCAATCCCTGTCTCAAAAATTGGCAAAATGTCAGGCTCCAAGATGAAACTTGGATGGAGAGCTGTCTCCCCTCAAGCAACCAAACTTGGAAGAGGGACTCCTTCCACATTCAGTGAGTTTCTTTCAGCAGCTCTTTGCAAACTCTACCTTGTTGCCTTCCAGAGCCACTAGTGACCAAGGAAGAACTACTGATGTGTCCATCAGCTGTGAAGAATCTAGAACTCAGACCAGGAAATCTCCCCTACTTGTATTACTGTTCTTCTGGCAACTTCTGGCCATGGAAGAACTGAGCGTCTCTTTCTTCCAGGCTTTCAAGAAACAGCAGCTGCTGCTGGGTGACCTGCAAATAAGGTCAGTGCAAATTTAAAGTGAGAGTCACTGGGGAAAAGATCCCAGTTTTACACATACAGTGATGGGGTCCACGTTGGCAGCCAGAGTTCAACTTTGGGGTTCCCGGGAATAACTCAATGAAATGATTGACCCTCTTTGCAGATGCTGTGAGAGGAGGCAGATTCCACAATGGAAATGATACGGAAAGAACTACTGCTGAGAATAAAACTGCCACTTTCAGAATGGCTTCACACCAAAACAGTCCTGCAAATACTCTTAAGCAGAGTTTGGCATTCTGACACCCACTGCAGAATTTTAAAAAGCGTAGAAAACAGCAAGCAGAATTATCCAAGGAGCAGAGCAAGGCAAGATTGCAATTGGGGGCTTCTAGCTGAGGAAAAAAAGGCTACAGCATGGAGCAGGCAGGCAGAGACATCCTCCTGCCTCCTCGGTATCTCCACAGCTGCCTGTTGCTCCCCAGACCACCTCAGTCTCTCAGCATCTTTAAAATGCCTGTAGCTAAGCAGCAGCCACATGGTGCAGCCCTCAGGCTCTGCCCTGGGGTCTCTGGGGGCAGCAATTAAGCCTGGGACCCCTGATCCAGGCTCACGGACTGCCACCAGCCCTTCCTTGTCTCCCCAGTTAACGACTGCGAGGGACAAAGGTGCTGAACTAGGCTGGCTTTTGGCCTGATCCTGAAGTGTGTTGTGACGTCCCATTTTACCTTGCGGGAATGTCGTGGACCAGCTGAGCCCAAGACTGGTACCCCACTGCAAAAACCAAGCTGCCCTCCTCCCATCAGACATTTGCTAGATTGAGCTTAAGCTGCTGCAGCGTAAGATGGCGTGAGAATAAAGAGTCCATCGCAACACCAAAGGCTCTCCAAAGTTTTACTTGTGTTTAACAACTGCTTAACTCACTGCATTGATTCACACACTATGGAGGACGATTAATTTGCACCATACAGGCCAAGGGCTGCAGAGGCAGAAGAAATAAATGTTGAGGAACACAGCACTTGAGTGAATAAACATAGGGTCGAAGTGAGAGAGCAGGATTTTTCCCCAGGTTTGAGGATAATTAAGGAACAAGGAAGAGATTAGCAACCTCGAGACTGTCCATAATCTGAAGGGGATCAGGAGGAGCATTCCACACAATGTCTTTCTCAAAGGGAGCTAAAAGCTAGTCTGAAGGACTGCCTTTGTCCTGGGATCTTTCCATGAGCTGCCTGGGTAGAAAACAGCAAAGTGGAAGCAGCTCAGAATGCAGGTTTCTAAGTGAAATATGCAGATCAGTGGTCAAAAGCAGTTAAGGCCCAAATCCTTATGCCTAGAGTTCAACAGCTCCTGAGATTATCAAGAGGACAAGCAGGCTGGCAAACAAGCATCAAATTAATTTACTTATTGAGGTTCTCTGGCTAACTCTCCCCCCCTTGCAGGATCCCACCCCCCATGGCCAGCCCTGAGGCGCCTGGATTTCTTTCGCCAGACCCTCCTACTTCTAGTGCTCAGAAACAAAGATGGCCGGCTCTGTTGAGAACTTGGGGTTTATTGAAGTTACAAGTGTTGATTGTGAAAGATCACTCACTGAGGGGGAATGTGAATTTAATTCTATCTACTGAATGAAATACAGCAGTATGTAAGAGGAAACACCGGCTACATCACCAAAATCAGATACAAAATAATTCCTAAGAAAAAGTAATCCAAACACTCCTCCCCCATTTTAGCACTTCTTTCTTTTAATCTTTTGAAAACAGGGCAGGGACTGGGTTTTACTCTGTGAGATAGATTTAATTTTAAATGCTAAAAAAAACCTCAAATAAGAGAGGGGATATTGCACCAAAAGCACGCTCTTGTCCCCTCAAATGATTTAATTTTAAATGCTAAAAAAACCTCAAATAAGAGAGGGGATATCGCACCAAAAGCACGCTCTTGTCCACTCGGGGATGACCTTGGTATAAAGAGACGACCTCAGATTCTACACACGAAGAGAGATGAAAGGATGCCTGCCCATAAGGTGAGAATGTTTAGAAACAGCCAATATGCAGGGATTAAATCAGAGGGACCTGGCACTGAGAAAAACACAGCGTCAAGAAATGGGACAACTGAAGCACCAGCCTCAAACACCAGCGGGCTACACCCCCGGATGCTGCTCATTAAAGAGGCCGCTGGCCCTTCAGCTGACTCCCACGGGAGCAGAGTTCCTGAAAGCGCAGAGGCGTCTCCCATTACAAATGCGACGGGGGTGCTCCGAGCACGGGAATGGTGCCTGCAGTGTTGCGGACAGGACCAGCCACCTGATTCCATTTCTCCTCCTCTACATCCCGTCACAACAGTCCCCTCTCCTCCTCCCCAGCCCGACCGCACGGAGCAACGGTCGAGGCCGGCAAGAACAAGAATGCTTTGGCACTTTAAGAGCCTTGAAAGGCCACTGAAAGTTGTTTTTTTTTCAAGTCACATGTGCTTTAAAAGCCACTTGCAAAAGAGAAGCAGTAAGGCGCACAAGAGGAGGGCTCCCTTTGAAGAAGCTGCATAGATGCTGTTTCTTCACGATCCAGACTCCACACATCCTGTTTCGAGATGCCCCAGCGAGGCCCAGCTGCCCAGAGCTCCAGCAAGCCCAAATGGATTTGGCAAACGCAGGAAGCAGGGACGCTGCCAGGATCTGAACCAGGAGTTGGACCAGTCAGGATCTTCTTTGGGTGGAAGTTCCAGTTGATCATGTTCTGCCGTGAAATTAGTTTTGGAGGTCTAGAGGTGGTCACTCGGATGACTCGGTCGGTGTTGCGAAGTGGGCTCCTCCAACCAGAGGCTCAGCCTCCAGAAGCCCCAGACGTGCCAGCCCCAGAAAGAACTCTAGGAAGGGAAGCAGCAGCACGAGCTGCAGGGATTGCAACACGCCCAGGGCGACGTTTCCGGAACAGAAGAGGTGCAAAAGCTACTTGATGCTTGCCAAGGCAGCTGCCCTCCGCTCTGTGTTTTGGAACAAGGCTCGGATGAGGCTCTTCACCTCGCTGGGGGAGAACTCTGCTGCAAGAGGCCCTTTGCTGCCTGCCCAGCTTCGAAGAAGAAAGGAAAGGAGCAAGGATTAATTTCAGAAGATGGGAGAAGGGGAAAGAGGAGAGAAGGAGAGGGCGCATGGCAGGGTGGCCGGTTCCAACACCGCTCCCCAACAGTCTGGTTCAGGAGGAGGGCTAAGCCTGCACTATTGCTTCACCCATCCTTGCCTCAGTTTCTTCCTCCCCTCTCAAAAGGAGCTGCTTTACAAAGACAACAATCTCTTTTGAAAAATCAAGAACTCAGCAGAATCAAGGATACCAAAGCAGCACAGGATTTTTACCACTGCAGTAGTCCAATCTGTCTGCCTAGGTTAAACGATCTGACTGGGAGGGGGCCCAGCTCAGAGGCAGACGCCCCGCCATCTCTGCACCCAGCTGCCCCACCCAAACCGGAACGAGGAACAGGTGAAACTCTCACCGGTCCACGATTTCTTGCAGACTGGCCTGTAACACCAACATGAGCTCCTTGAACATAATCCACTTTGGCACATAAACTGGGACCTCCTCTTGGAAATGCCGGTTCTCCTTTTCTTCTGGCAGGGGTACAAAGACCTGAGGCCCCTCATCCACCACTGTCTTGCACAAGGCATGCAGTCGGTCGGCGTTCTCAGCAGAGATATCCTGCAAGAGAGTTGAGGATGAGCAAGGGATTCAGAAAGCCTGGCCCCAGGTCTGCTGGGGCCGTCTTCTCCTCCAACCTGTTACTGAAAGCCACATTTCCCACATGAACAAATTAGTAGAAAACTACCCCATGCAGGGGCTGAAGCAGAAACGGCTTTCAAATGAACAAGACTGACATTCTTGTAATCTAGTCTTTTCAAGGTCTCCATTTCTACAGTAGCTCTCCACAATCCAGTGCTGGCTGGGGATTATGGGAAATGAGATCCAACACACCCGGCTGTAAAGCTCTTGTGCCACCACCAAGTCTGATGAGAGAAGCTACCCTGAGAATTGTTTCCTGGTGCTTCTCTTACGCACCTGTACAAAGTGCGCCCTTTTTAACCAAGCTGGAAACACACATTGCAATCCAGTCCAGTCCAGCAATGGCGCAGGCAAGGTTTAGCTCACTATTCTTTCTGCTTCTTCACAAAACCCCAGCCATATCCCACAACATCAAGCACCTTATCGACCGAACGTTCTTTGCTCTAATAAAAGCATCATTTTTCAGGCAACACAGCTCGCTCCATGGAAACTAGAAGGCACAAGTGCCACTGCTCGGAGAGATGCAATCTGTGGCTGTAGACTGCCAGCCTTTGGACCTGGTGCACATCAGAGGAGCCGCTCAGCCAAGAAGCAGAGCTGGATCTCCAGAAACACATTTGCACCAAGAACTTCCCCATGTTGTGCTCGGTCCTCACCTCCAAAGCAACGATTCTGCTAATGATTTCCACAAGGGCAGTGTTAAGCAGAGTCCCCATGGCCCGGCAGTAGATGTTCACTGGCAGAACATCCTGCCAGACTTTGCCAAGCCTCTTCAGTTGATGCAGAACCTGGAAGAAAGTGAAACAGCCCTTTTATCCTCTGCAAGGAGCAGCAGTCAGAGAGAGAACCCGTGATACTGCACAATACAACTGTTTTGTGGGAAGAGCTAGAGATGTGAATAAATCCTAGAAAGTTACAAAGTGGAGCAAGGAAGGTGGGTCCTCCTCCTCTTTCATAACACAAGGATTCAGGGACATCCAAGGAAAAATGAACTGGTGGCACGTTCGGGAGGGAGGGAGGGCTTTTTGTACATATGCATGGTTCACATGTAGCACTCGCTGCTGCCAGAGAGGGCAACAGGTCACAAGCGTAACTGGCTTCAGAGGCGGGCAGTCTCTGGTGCTTTTAGGCAGAATGCCAACGTGGAACCTGCAGGATCAGCAGCAGAATGCTGCTGGATCTCAGATGCAGGGAGGGACCGGATGAGGTGGGGGAGGGCTGTTACGTCCGGGCTGTACTTAGGACCCCCAAGCAGCCCATGCGGAATCCGTGCGCTGGCCTTCCGGGCTCTGCCGAGCTCCACCCCTCCTAACCTGACGCACAGCTTTGTTCGCCGCAGAGTAATTGTCCTCGTCATCCATGTTGGAGAAATTCCTCGAGATGGAGAGCCTCTCCAGCAACTCCTCTTTCTGCACCCGCATCTGGGCAAGGAAACACACCGCCCCTGTGGAGAGGAACAAATAAATGGCCCAGGTTGGAAGGGGAAGGGGGAGAGATTCCCCTTGATATGAAATCTGACAACCCCCCAACTGTTCTTTTTTTTGCCACCCAGCACATCCCTGCAATTCACTGCTGGGGAACTTTTATGGGTCAGGGAGAAGGCTGTTTGCCCACAGCGGAGGAATGGATCATGCGAACGTCAGAACTCGCTGAGATGGCAAGGCTGGCCTGTCTGGCCAGAGAAAAAAGCAACAAAATATTTTCAGAAAGACTGGAAACCTTGTGTGGACTTTTTGCTGAAAGGAGGAAAAAATGGTACGATTTATGGGTCTGAAAAAGATATGGACTAAGGGAGGGGCTGAAGGGGTTTGTATAACATCTAAGAGGGAGGGAGGATTATAAGACTGTAACCATCGAAGAGAAGCTTGGAAGTCATTATACTGCATGGCTTTCTTTTCCTGCACCTTTTTTCTTTAGATTCGACTTTTACTGAATGTAACATTCTCAAACATAAATTAAAAAAAAAAGAGAGAGAGAAGGCTGTTTGCATCCTGGGTTGGTTCGCCGAAATACTACACAAAGGACCATCAGCAGAAGAGCTGCTCCCTCTGTGGGCTGAGACATCCACCCCTTTCTGGGAACAGCCTAGGATCGGAACTGTATTCACCAGCGGCAGGCCCAGGGGATGCCCCCACCCAGGCACCCCGTCTCAGCACACTTTAATGCAGCGCTGCACCGGGAGCCCATCCAGCGGGAGCAGCACAGGATCTACGTAAGCACAACACAACCCCATTCACTCCAGCCTCACCCAGTCTCCTGAATCCGGGCACCAAGTCAACGAAGGTGGCTGTCCCGTCACTCAGGCGGCTCCTGAACTGGTGGCCCATGGTCAGGAGGTGGTGGGCAATGTACATGCAATTGTTATGGTGAATAGCAGCCAGCTGGGGGAGCTTCTGGAGGTTCTCTCTGGGCAGACAAGGGAAAGAAGAGAGGGGCCGGAGGGCTCAGAGAACGTAGGGGTCCCAACACACTTGGGGCTGTTTTCCACCAGGTTACAACAATCTAAAGGGAATGAAGCCGGCGGATTTGCAGAGCAGGAACTAAGCTCCATGCACACCAGTGCACAAAAAAATCTAACGTGGGAGGCGGTAAGAGCATCATCACCTTGAAAGCATCCTCTCCTTGACCGCACTCAAAATCTGGACTAGCGTTGGATTAAGACTCGCAAGCGGGAAATATACCTCACTTCAACTTCACTGAATATGGTTTTTGGAAGTTATAAACTCACTTTTAAAGAACTGGACGGGCTGCTGCTGCTCTAAGTGTTTTAAAATAACTCCACAAAATTAAAAGGAGGGGGAGGAGAACTCAGTAATTCAATTAGGCTGGATCAGAGCTGCGCCTCGCACACCCCTCGCCCACGCCAATTTCCCCTTAAGGAAGGCCATCACTCACTTATGATACATCGGCACCACGTCACAGAACAGGTGGAAGATGTTCCGCACCAAGTAGAAGAGCTGGATGCAACTGCCAGAGAAGACAAGAGGGCCACATCTAACTCTGAGCACGCCCTTTGGGACCCGTGTTTGCAAAAGGGGAACTTGCTAGCTGTCTAACAAACCTGGGGTCACCTCCCCTTGAAGGGTGTGGAGGTTCTCGCCTGAGAAAAACCAGGCTGGGAATCAAACTGCCAAGGCAACCACAGGGGTGGCCTGCCTCCATACCGCCAAGAGCCCAACAGCCGTGCCCACGTCGCAAACCTAGCAATCTGTGATGGAAATCAACCGTAACAGCCCTCACCACGGATCTGTGCTGGCAGATGCCTCCTGGAGCGTCTGATAGGCCAAAGCCATCAATTTCTGGACAGACTCGCTGATGCGGCAGGTGGGAAAAGAGAAGGTGTGGCGGCTGAGCTTGGTCTTGTTCTCCAAGTTTGTCACCTGCTTGAGGAGCACCTGGGGCGCTTCCAGCACTTTTAATTGGTCACCTGCACCAGAGTCAGGCAGCGTGGGAAGAGTGACCACAGAGTCTGGGGTAACCTGGGGAAGAAATGGAAGGCATACACTGCTTAGCACCTGATACTGAAAGACAGAGGGTCAGGGTATCTAAAAGACCAAGGGGACTTAGAGACACGTTTGAGCCGATTCACACATACTCGCTTCAGCCTTCTGTAGGAAAAACAATGAGGGCTGTGAAAGGCTGAAGAGGTCAAGTGCTACCATCCCTGTAAACTGGCAGGCTTGAACACTGAAGGAATGATAATACTTTTGGGCCAAGCAGAGGGTTGGCAAATGCCAAAGGCAGAATTGCACGTGGTTCTTTTCTCTCCCAACCTCATTTTGCCCTAATAACTACCTGTCTCCAGATAACGTAGCCTGGAAACAGATGAACCAAGGGGCTCAAGGTCGCCTAGTAAATACTTCATGAAGGGGCAAGCTGCATCTTCTTCCAGGCCAGTAATTTGGCCACTGAGTGATGCCAAGGGCCATACTCCAAAAAGGTGTGGATAGGGACAGCCCAAAAAAGGAAATTCTATTTACTCTTCATATGAAATAAATATAAATTTTATATTTAAATGTAATGAATATGACAACATCCCAGCCGTATTTTTATAAGTTTCCATTTCTAACACAGTGAACGTTTTTGATCTGGTAGCAACTGGGGGGCGGATGACACCCTGCGTTCTGCAACTCTCCCTTAACGGCCAAGAGGGTAGACTTATCCAATGGTGTGGAATTTAAAGACTGCAAGACCACCGAGGAGACAACTGCAAAATGTGTTCAAATCCAATTACTTTAAATGAACAACAACAACGTTCCACTACCTTCACAGTGTTGTGTATTTCTGAGGTCATCAGATTTCTTGCTGACACTATTACATCCTGGCATTTCTTGTTAGCGAAGTGGCAGTTAACATTGCGGGCGTATGTCAACAAGTCTGTGGAATCCTCCTTGAGGAACTGCATGTCTTTTAAGGCTTTTTCAAACTCTTCTGTTGCTTTAATAACCTGGGGGTGGAGGGGGCATAGGAAGGAGGACAGTCAAGCACCTGAGAAAAGCTGATAAGGGGATTTACACTCCCACCCTCTGAAACAGGCAAGCTGTAGCAATATTATCTATCCAGCCCCACAGCAGTTCTTTAATGTTACTGAGAATTCTTCAGCAGTGAAAAAACCAAACCTGCTCGCTCTTTAAAAATGCTATTAGGAAAACACGTGCTAAAAAAGCATCGTTCCCACTTTCATTTCCATCTCCTGTGCCAACCTCCTCCTCCATAATTTAAGAAGCAACTCAGAAAGGAAAGGAAGGAAAGATGTCCCAGGGTCTGGCTTGCCTGCTGTGTTCCCTTGACCAAATGTGGCAGCACACCCACCTCTGTATACTGTCCCAGTTTGCTGCTGTTGTTGGGGATTGAGTGCACCAAGCAATCACAAATGAGGCAATCTGACATCTTCTTCCAGATCATGTTGCCCAACACCTCTGCCAAGATGGGCTGGGAGTTGGTCTCCTCCTCTTCCTCGCAATGGGCAAGCGGTGTGCCTGGGGAGACGAGAATGCTCTGTGGTCTCCTTGTGCACCCCCCCCCGCTTGACAGGGACCCCCTGTGAACCAACAAACAACAGGAGCAACAGTCCCTGTGGCCGTCTAGGGTCCTTTTCCTACTGCCCCCAGCTCATGGCTTTCCTCCATGCAAGTGTGGGATGAGCTCCTCACCCAGCAGGTATTGGTGGAGAACTTTGAACACCGACTTGAGCTTTGCAAACACTTCCAAGGGGGACGGATGGCCAAGACTAGAGCCCACAGACTCAAATTTGAGCGTGACGGCATCAGGCTGTTCTTCCATCAACAGGCGTAAGGAGGGGCAACAGATCAAGGGCTTGAGGATGTGCTTCAGCAGTAACTGTCCTGGCAAGAAGAAGCAGGAAAGGAAGGGCGGTGAGTGAGGCTCAAAGGGAAAGGATCAGACGCGGTTTGATGGCACTTCCCATGTGGCCTGTTGCCATTTCCTCTGCATTATCCTTGCTCCACTGAAGGGGGCAGTTCCTGCAAGGGCAGTGTGTGGAGACTGGAGGAGGACAAACGGTGGGAGGCTTCCTTTTGGACCAGGTGAAAAGGAATTTTAAAATACTGCCCTCCAGGGAAAAAAGGAGCACTGTATCAAACAGCATCTGCTTTATTTACTTATCTCCTGCCCTAAGTGGGATATTCCTTTGAACCCCTCTGCTCTATAAGGCCATAAAAATTATGCAGCTGTCCTGGATGCCCCCTATAAAACTAGGCTTCTATGCCTCCTCCTGTCTTCAATAACTGGACAGCACCAAAGTTCTCTTTCGAACGTAGAGGAAACAGGGCCCCAAAAGAGGACAGCTAAGCCGCAAGGCCCAAATTTATTTATTTATTTATTAAATTTGTCCCCCGCCCATCTCCCCCCCAAATTTAGAATATTTTTGTGCTGGACAAGCGTGCAAAGTCAGAAATCGAACCTCTTTCACACTCACAGACCTGCTGCAGAAGAAAAAGGACTTACCAAAGTGCTTGAACTTCATGTCCAGTTCCCCCAGGACGGCCAAAGCCTGAAGGACTGCTGAAACTCCTGGGTCTGTGGCCACATCTTCTACGGGCAGACACAAGCGCAACTCCGTTTGGGTAGCTGCCTCTAGATAGCTGAGTTCTAAGGAAATTGTGGCAGACAAACACCGCACTTCCAAAGCTGCAAAAGAGCTGAAAAACTGCAACCCGGCCACTCCCCCACCCCCGGTCTCCAGTCATCAGAAGCAAGTAGCTGGCACACACGCTCCCCCACAGACCTCTAGGCCACCCCAAGATTAGCACGTCTCAAAACAGAATTGCTCAGCGACAGGGTTGGAAGTGACTTTAGGGATCAACTAGTCCAGCCCCTCACCAGGAGTGAGAAACACACCCAACCCAACTGCCTGTGCACCTTGTGACTGGGGAAGTTTCCATGCCACCATGCGCTGCCACTCCTGGCCCAAGACGTACAGGATGTTCTGAGTCTGTATCGTGAGCTCCTGGCCAAGCGCCTTCAGAATCTTTAGCTCAAAGCCCCGACGAGACTCCATCGTTTTCAGGCTCCTCCGGGCCTGGCAGGGAAAAGGAAAAGGTTGCCCAAAGCCTGCCCCAATTCCGTTCTGAAGGAGTCACAAAACAACCCGGAAGGGGGACAAGGAGACGGCTGTCCCCACGAACTACCTTGTTCAGATGGCAAGCTGCTGACATGTACTTCTTCAGCGGCAACAAGGTACCAAACTGTTTGAGAGCAGCATCGAACTAAAGGCAAAGAAAACAGGGAAGAAAGAACGCTGCTACCGATAGCTCAGAGCAAGCCTTGGGCCGAGAGGACCAAAACCAGGCAGACGAGAGATTCCCGCCCGTCTCACCTCCTGCAGCTGCTTCAGCACGCCCAGCACCAGCACCTCTCTCTCCAGCTGCTGCTTCAGCTCAGCAAAGTCTGCAAGGGCCACGTTAAGGTCTTGCTGGACCTGAGGAAACCCCGGAGGGGAAAACACCATTTAACCTCTTTCATTTGCAGAACAAAGCTCCCACTGCTACTACAGCATCTGGAGATCCCAGCTACGGTCGTAGGAGGCGCTGAACGTACAACGACGCTGCAGTGTCGGAACGGGAGGAGAAAGGGCCGTTTCACGGCCTCATTCGCTCAGTTTATGGGGTGCCCATCTCACCCTAACGGCTCTGGGCGCCGCAGAAGACACAAGACACCCCGGGCCGGAACAGACCCGCCGCGACCGTGCCGGGCTCGACCCCTCTTCTGCCCTCCGCGCGCCCGGCCAAGCCCCGCGCCGCGCCCTGACCTCGTTCTCGATCCGGGACCGCAGCTGGTCGACGCCGGCCGAGAGCTCCTCCACCTGGGCCTCCAGGTCCCTGGCGCTCCGCACGCTGGGCAGGAACTCCACGTACCTCTGGCTGACCACGCTGCAGGCCTCCTCCTGGGGAGACGAGGCGGGAGGTGGCGGCGGGGCCAGAGGACCCCCAGCGCGGCCGGCGGAGGGCGCGAGGCCCGCACCCGCCCGCACTCTGCACGCGCTCAGAGGCACGGAGCCCCTCCCGAAGCCCCCTTCTGCGCACGCTCGGGAAGGCCTCGCCGAAGAGGGATGGGGGCGAGGAGACTCCGGGGGCGTGGCCCACATAAGACCCGCCGCCCGCCCTCGCTCCCGCTCACCTTGAGCTCCTCGGCCCGGCGAGAGAGCTGGGCCAGGCGGCCGCCGAGGCCCTCCTTCTCCAGGCGCCCCGAGCAAGCCAGCACGGCCTCCACCAGCGACGAGCCGCGCGCCGCCATTCCTGCGTTCGTCGCGCCGCGCGGAGCCTCACGGGAAGGCGCGGGCGACGCCTCTCCCACCGGGGAGCGCCAACTACCCTTCCCGGCGGGCCCTGCGACAGCCATAGAGTGGCCCGCCGGGGAGCGCCGCCTCCCCTCCGTATTTTGCATGGCGGGGAACCATGGAGCTGCGCTGGGATAGAGAAGGCCTGTTTCCTCCCCCGGGAGGGTCGGCTTCCCCGCCAATAGTGGCGCTCGCTCCGTTTTTAACCACAAAGCTGAAGGTCTAGAGGAGCTTCCGGTAGAGCTGGATTGTATTGCTCCCCTGGAGGTGGGGCGGGGAAGAGAGCCCCATTCTCCGCGTATATACACTGTATATCCACGCATATATACACACACACCGACAGATACACGTGCAGAGACGTATGTATGTGCAAATGCGCCTTCCTCAAGCACGCCTTCCGGATTGTGTTGGGCGACAGTTCCAGCAACATTGGGAATTATGGTTTTTGTAGTCCAGCAGCTCTGGAGAGCCCCGGTGTGGGGAGACCAGTATTCCTGCACATGGACCACTAGCCTCTGAGGCAGAAAAAAAAGGGGGGGGTGCCTTCTGGCACAGGCTCCCTAGAGCAGTGTTTCCCAACCTTGGCCACTTTAAGCTGTGTGGACTTCAACTCCCAGAATTCCCCAGCCAGCATGGCTGGCTGGGGAATTCTGGGAGTTGAAGTCCACACAGCTTAAAGTGGCCAAGGTTGGGAAACACTGCCCTAAAGGCAGGGCAGGGGCTTCTGCCCTTGGAGTTAGCAGCTTCCTGTTGGCTGGGCCTGGGACGGGCGCTTCTCCGCCAGCCCCGGGCATCAGTCCTGGCTGCACCACAGGCTTCCCCTTCGCAGCCCGAGCAGGAGTTTGTTAATCGTTAACCCTGCGCAGGGTTGTTCTGAGAGAGGAACTAAAATGAGCCCCCCTGGAAAAGACTGAGATTCCTCATTGCACTTCCCAGCAGAGACTTCGTAAAAACGATATCCTAGCGTTGTCCTCAGTGCGCTGGACTTCAATTAAATTTTCAGAAACGCATTTTAAAACATGAAAAAGGCTATTTCTGACGAGGTCCTTTGCTGGTGGGAGCGTCTTTTGGGTAGGGCTACAGGATGAGATGAAACCCTGCCATCACAGCAGCTTGGAAGAATCCACTGTGAATGAAAGGGCCGGCCAGGTGTGGGGATTGTGAATCAACAGGGGTTAGCGTTTGCAAGTATTTCTTTCTTCTAACGGTTTATGTCTTTCATAATTGGTACTGGTGACTTATCCCATGCATGGCTGGCCTGAGTTTGTCTCCTTCCAGAAGGAACCTTTTGAGAAACGCTGGTTGATCTAGGCAGATCCATTTGCCATCTACACTGTCCAGGTTGCACTGCAAAAAGGAAGAGCATAAGGAAATCAGTCCCTCCTTCCTTAGCTTTCAGAGACCGTGGGGTCAGCGGGAGAAGAAGGGACATGGAGCCTTGACCCCAGCAGCCATTCTCCAGTTCTTAACTGCCACCGTCCATGGAGAAGCACGGCTGTTTCTAAAGGAGGAGGAGGTCCCTTAATTTTTTTCTTCTCTACTCCCCCTCGGAGGTATCCAACGGAAAGCCCCGTGCTCAGCCCCTCCAAAAAGATTTGTTTCCCTCATTCACATGCACCTTGTACACCCATCCTAGAAGCACGAAGTGTTGTAAAATCTATGGGTCCCCACCTGAATTTAGTGACACGTAAGCCTGAGAAAAACCATGAACAAAGAAGCCTGAGAAACATGGATGTGCAAAGTCCGAGTGACCCAGTTGGAACCAGACCACACGCTGGCCACTAGGTGAAAATGGCGCATCAAGCAGTATCTAGCCCAACAACGAGAGCAACCACCACCGAGACCACAGCTGAAGTGACGTGTAGTGGCACATTATAAAAAGAAGCGGATGGACAGGGACTTGGGTCACGATCCATCTTCTCCGCTCCTCTCAGTCACTTGGCACAGCTTGGTGAATATGAAAGGGGTGTGTGTCTGCTTAAGCAAAGCCTCGCTATATTGTAATCAACCCAGCGAGGGGGTTAACAAAGAATTCCTTGTGTGCTTGGTCATGTAGCATGAATCATTTGCCCATCCAAGATCACAGAAGTGTTGACTTCATTGACGGGGGGGGGGGGTGTCCCACAAACACCCAATTGTTGATCAAGGCTACGTCAATCTCAAGATGCCCACCTCTGAGCCATGGAGCACTGCAAGCAGGGAAGGCTGGTGATATGCGCCTCAATGCGTGGTGCAAGGAAGACCGATTGAAGGGACATGCTCGGTTGCTCCAAGGTGCTGTGCAAGAAGGAACTTTATTTGCTTGCCAGGGCCCTCTCCCGTTCTAGATATCCTTGCTGACAAAAGAAAAGCTCTCTTGTAATAACATTTACCCTGCAACAAGTACCAAAGGTGGGTTCAGGAACTAAAGGCATCTGTTCGGCAAAAAAGAAGGTAAGAGGCCTATTTGGGCACGTGGAGAAAGGGAATGGGGGCACCCGCCGTGAGCTCCATATGGCACTATAAAATATGAAACACATTCATTTCTGTGGCCAAACCAGTGGCCTGGGATACAGCAGACCCAGGTGCGTACAATGTATGGGGCACAGCAAAGAGGACTGGGTATAATGCAGAACACTGATGCAAGTCAGGTCACGGTTTTCCCTGTGGCAAAATAAGCAAACACATTTCAAATAACCACATACAAGTTCCACTACTTTGGACAAGGATAGGCATGCCCACAAAAGTAGTTCAACGTTGTTGTTTTTTTTAAAGTGCAACAGGTTCCACGTGCAATCTCTGCTTGCAGAAACCAGAAGTCCTAGACAATCAGTTGGGAATGCAACATGGACTTTGAAATGGCTCCAGCTCCAAGAGGGAAGGGTGGTGATTGGAGGACTAATCTGAAGTCATGAGTGGTTAGTCAGAGGTCTCTTTGATCTCGATCCCAAATTGTGTCCAAACGAGATGACGCATAAATGCTCTGCTTTCCATTTGATTCCACCATGGATTTCAACATAGCCACATTACGAGGAGGTGGCGTGCAACTGCTTCTTTTCCTCCCTGTTTTTTCACAGAAGCTTACAGAGATAGTTCCAAACGCTTAGAGTCTGGTCTCCTGGTTCTGGTCCTCGCTGCTCCTCTCCTCCTCTCTGATATTGGAGAAGCCTTCCTCATTGGGACAACCCCCTCGTTGTGCTCCATTGTTGGGTTCTGCTGAAAAGCAAGGTTGGGCCAGATGATCCCAGTACAAGCTCAGCGTTGACTGGTCCTGATTTTCCATCTCCTTCAGGTCATACATTTCTCGTGCGCTCAGCAGTGATGTCTGCACTTCAAAAGTCTTCTCAAATTTGGTGTAATCTACGTGGAAGGCACCTTTTTCCAGGGTCATGCAGGGCTCGAAACGATGGCCCCAGAGGATTTCATTCTCTACATATGATGTCCTGGCTTGACATGTCATTCCTAAAAGAAGAGAATGTGAAAGTGCAACACACAGCAGGGGTGTATGGAATGAATTTAACATCTCTTATTAACATTAATATGACTCCCTTCATGATTAGGTTTTCCCAGGGCTCAATGTTATTTATCTCCTGCTTTTCTTACCCTAGAATGAGTTTTTGCTTGTGTCTAATACACTTTCTGCTCTGAAATTTTAATGAATCCAGTCAAATGATACAGCCTCCCACCTCCTGATGTGTTCCCAAACACAATTCAAAGTGTTGCTGCTTAAATTTACAGTCTTATGTGGCATATTTTCCCTCCTCTCATCCTGGCTAAAAACTTCCATGCTGGGGAAATCTCCCCCCTCCCCAAATGTGCTTTCTTTGATCTGGGCTGAGCATGTTACACACACCCAGCCAGTTGTGAGTTATTCAATGCACTCTAGGTAAAGAAATCTTGGCTTAGTACAATACATAAATCACATAAAGGGAGGGGGTGGTGGGTGGGGAACTGTATTACACAAATGGATCCTATTCTCCACTGGATAAAATGAGGAGTCAAGAAATGGCACCAGAGTTGGGCCTGAAATAAAAATCTGGATTCCCTGAGGTCACCTGTAATATGTAGGTAGCTCTGAAAGTTTAAGAACGTGATAGGTATGATAGGCTACCATGTAAGTCTCCCACCTGAGACCACGGTCTACAAGGTCTTTCCCACAGCAGGCTGCTCTACGGCACGCTCACCTGTGGCTTCCACAATGCCTTCGAGGATTATGATGATTTCAAACTGTTCCCTCTTCAGTGCCTCTGCAGACATCTCCCAGAAAGGGCTGAGCTCATTGATGATGTGACAAATTATCTGTGGCTCCACCAGGAAGAGACGGTCCTCCCCTGTGCCATACCCCAGATTCAGTTCTGATTGGTCCAGTGGGATGAACTCCCCTTCCTTGGTTTGCCTGGATTTAATGAGTTTGGCTCTTATTTTTGCATCTACCATGTGACTGTCCCGAAGGTCTCCAATGCGGAACATAAGACAAAGCTTCTCATCCCGGTTGGAAACCACACACTTCTTGCTGAAGATTAAGGTTTGGGCACGCTTCTTGGGTCTGGAGATCTTGACAAACATGCATCCCACCATGAGTGCATCTATCATAGAACCAATGATGGACTGGGCCATTAGCAAGAGGACTCCCTCTGAGCAGTTGGCCGTCACAATGCGAGAGCCGTAGCCAATTGTCCGTTGACTTTCCACAGAGAACAGCAAGGCTGAGATGAAGTTATCAATGTTCTCAATGCACGCCTTCCACTCCAAGTCACCTATGTGGTTGACATCATCTCGCATCCAGGCATCAAGGTAATACATGATGCCAAAGACCACCCAAGTGATAATGTAACACATGCTGAAGATGAAGAGGAACCAGCGATACTTGAGATCCACAACGGTGGTAAAAATGTCTGATAAGAACCTCTTCTTTTCCTGAATGTTGCCTAAGTTGACCTTGCACTTCCCTACTTTGGTCACATAGCGCTGTCTTTGGTGCTTACTACTCCTACCAAACTGTCGGTCTTCATCTATGAGTTTGCAGCGCTTGCTCTGACCTTTGTCCGAGGCTGGCATTGAGATGACGCTGCGGGTTAGGGTTTTGCTCCGTGAAGAGTTGATGATGTTGGGCACACTGAAAGCATGCTGGGGATATAGTTGAGCGTTCAACCCCCGCAAGAGAGGAGGTGGCACTGGGTCAGCCTGGGAGGACCAGTAATATTTAGGCAACTTGTCTGTATTAATGGAGAAACCAGGCTGATGTTTGGGAGGCCCAACGGCACTATAGTTGGCCTGTTCCACCGTGCTGAGTCTTTTCTGGAGAAGGACTGTCCTGTCATTGGAAACATCTGTACTGCAAGGTATGGAAAGATAGTTGCACGTCAGAGCATTTCTCTTTGTGGTCATGGTTTTTGTTTGCTGGTGGCTCTTGTCTAAAGATGTTGTCATTTCAGGCTTGAAAAAAAAAGTAATTCATTAGTCCTCTTAGGAGCCCCCCAGTCACTTGATTTCTTTCTCCAAACTGAATGAGAGGGCTGCCGTGGAAGCTTTTAACTGAAGCACAGATGCTCACTTTTTAAGTTTAGGGAAAATGGTCCCATTCCCTCTTGCTGACTAGGTATTGGTCAAGTACCTTGACATTCCTTTAATGCAGGGTTTCTCAACCTTAGCAAATTTAAGATGGGTGGACTTCAACTCCCAGAATTCTCCAGCCAGTATGGCTGTTGAAGTCTACCCATGTTAAAGTTGCCAAGATTGAGAAACAGTGCTTTAATGTATAAGTCAGAGAACGCCCAGCTGGTCACCCATCCAATTTGATCTGATTCCAAGATGCTTTATTAATTTTAAATCAGAATATAATACTTTAGATTATTACCACACACATTCTGTAGGGTTATCATCTTGCTAATCTGTCCACTGAGAGTATCTTTCAGAACCATACTGTATGTTTTCTTCATTGTGACACTACTCAGTAAACTTGACTTTGAGAATCTTACTTATCTCTAATGTGGGAAGAGGGCATGTTGTTAGAGTAACAGTCCTGAGATACCAACCTTCCACTGCTGTCATTCACAAAAAGTGAAAAATCAAAATGGAAGGAAGATCTAAAGTAACGTGGGACACTCTTCAGTTAAGGGGAATGGTTTATGGAGGCTCCTAGCAAAATTATTCATGCGTGCCTACCTTCTGAGAAAAGGTCCCATATCTGCTTGTTTCTGTGGGAGGCCGTGGGAGATAAGCCAACATGTGCTTTGCGGTGGGGGACGTTGTTGGGGGGATGGAATTTCTGCGGATCCTGGAATCATCATATTTCAGCCGCCGGTCTCCAACGCTGTTGTGGATATAGAGATTCCTGTCTAGTTGCAATTCCATGTTGCTGCTAGTAATGGGTAGCACCGTGATTGCTTCAGGCCAGAAGGTGACCTGATCCCATACTTCATTTCCTCCAGGGAGGGATCCTTCCAGAGAAGATCAGAAAAGAACAGGTAATGCTTTTAGCAGGAAGTAAGAGAAAAATGTCATTTGAATATGGGAGATTCAAGTTCATTCTCTTTTTCAGGCACCATCAAGTTGTCCTGGCAGCTTTTGGACCAGGTGATTCTCTGAAAGATTTAAAACTGTTCAGAAATTTCAGGAGTCAGTTTTACCTATTACATAAGTTGATTATAGAGAAAGTGTCAAGGATATATACAAACCAAAGATAAAATGGACTATAAACCGAAATAAATACAGCATTAAAATGAGGAAGAATACATTTGAATTTTTCATTTTATTTCCAATTCTCTTATCAATGCCCATATGGCAGGTGATAGATTCTAAACTTTCACTATAGAAGTGAATGTTCACATGGGCAAAAGGCATATAGAGTTTTGAGGTCTTCCTAGTAATTAGGAAATTTCTATCAGTTCATTTGTCCAATTGTGGAGTGATGAATTTGTAGTGCCTCAGCCACTATGAACAGTAATTAAGTAGTCCATCAACATCTGGAAGAATACTGGTTCCCCAAGCTCGATCTGTTGAAACATCAAGAGCACCAATACTGATGAACAAATAATAAAGTAGTATTGTCCTACTACTGTAGAAGACAGAAGAAAGCTTGAGCTGAATGAAATGAACCTGGAGATCAACATTCAAATACACCCTCATAAGCCAAGAGTACCCTCAAGTCTGATACCCCAAGAAACGCAGTCTAAAATAAGAGTGTTACATACTCTTTGTCTGAGGCAGATTAGGATACCAATCCAGGTAACAGTTCACCTACAGAACAAGATGCTAGCCCTGGAGAAGGCATAGAGCTATCAAAGTAGGTTGCTCGTTCCTGCGCCTATGTGGTTGGGGTAGCAGGGACTACCTAGGGCAAAACAGGCTGGATCTTAAGCAGTCAAAAATCTGGGGAGAACATGAGATTTCCCTTTAACTGATTGTTTGCTATGGTTTGCCTTTCTGTGTTTTTGGCAGGTGGCACGTGTGGATGTATACATTCAAAGTTGTGTTGGACTGGCCCTGTGTTAAAATAATGGGTTTAAAATCTGGTTGCTGGCCATATTGGGTGGGGGTACGGGAGATGACAGCGAAGAGCAGATGGCTAAACCAATTACATGACCGAAGACCAATTCCCAGATGGTGAAAGCAAGAGGTTCTCAGCCTTTTTCCTCTGGATTTAAAGCCCTCTGGGCAAGTGCCAGCTGAAGGGAGAAGGGGCAAGAGATCTCTCTTCATTGGGGACCGATTTCATCCAGCATTCGGGCAGACACACAAATGCCTTCATGTCTTTTTGCACCATTTTTTCCAATATCCTGCCGTAATATGGATCTGTTTGGGGTGAGAGCATTCTTGGGTTTTAGAAACCTGGGTAAGGAAGTCCAAAAACAACAACAACAAGAGAAAACAACTTGAGAATAGGAAATAACAGATTGCAGTCTGACAAACTGAACATGCAGGACCAACAGGAACAAGGGTGACCCATGTGCTTTTGCTACATATAGGGAAGCCATATCATACCGATGTGGCTAGAGTCCAGAAGGCACTGAGATGACGCCCCTGTGCTTTCCTGGGATGCCCAGTCTAGCCTTCCCCAGTCTGGAAGCATCCAGTGTGTTGGGGCACCAACTCCTAGAATTCCCAGCCAACAGAATTCTGGAAATAATAGTGCCAACCGAGTCAGAGGGCTTCAGAGGGGGCACGGCTGAGACAAAGCATCTCAGCCTGAGCTCCATATTTTAGTAGTTGAAGTTTCTGGATGTCCTTCAAGGGCGCCACAGACCAAGGTGGAGGACAATGTCAGGAGTGGCTTTTCAAGCTGAGGGGAAAGCAACAGAAGTGGAGTCAAAGCCTTGCTTTCAGACATATCCAAAACCAAAGAGTAAATGCCTTTTGCATGAGACAGAATTCCTTAGATTAACCAAAATATCAGTGACACCAAGGAAATATTAAATGAGGTCAACCATATAATGGGAAAGAGGTAGAGAACCCCACCCTCCTTTCTAAAGGACACTCTTGACATGAAACAACTAAAAGGTCCACCACCACAAATACAATGAATTGCCAGGGCAGCCCTAGACTGCGAGAAGTCTATCTTTGGGGGGAAAAAAGGACCCAAAGAGGTATCTTTAACCAGAACTGTTCTAAATTAAAAGGGATCAGGAAGCAAAATCATATCTACACTAGCTTACAACTCGAAGAACTGCCACTTCAGTCCATAATCTCTATTCTAGACAGGGCTGGTGTTGAATGGTGCACCTACCTCATCTTTCCAGCTGGATGTGATTTGAGGACGAAGCCAAGGATTTCCAAAGTTATGGAGAGGCCTTCTGTTCTGCAGAATCTGTCCCGCCGGTCTTTCTTTGAGACTCCAGAGCCCTCAAGAGCAGACTTTCAACTTAAGATGCGTTCCGCTCCCTGGAAGATTTCCATCCATTCTGGAAGGGGCAAACTGTCTCCTTCTCTCTGTCTGTGCCTTCAGAATTCACAGAAGAGAGGAAGAGAGCCAGAAAACAGCCTTTCAATTCAGTCTTGGAAGAAGAAGGTCATCTGTTAATCTGTTTCAATGACATACAGAATTATCTCAAGATGATTTAATCAGAGAGACGGGGTGAGGAGGAGGAGGAGGAGGAGGAGGAGGAGGAGGAATGCTGGTGGGAGACTCAGAGTGCCCACAGGGTTAATCTGCCAGCACTCCTATCCTGGGGAGAGAGGCCCATGATGAGAAGGACCTAAATGCTACTCTCTACTTTTGCCAGCATTTGCCCAAGCTTTGCAAGAGACATTGATGCTTGTGGGACACAGAAAATGCTAAGAATCAATGAGAATTCCTGCATACAAGGAAGGAAACATGGGGAATAAGAATACAAGAAAGGCTTGGGGGGAGGGAATGTACTGGATTTCACCCTGAGTTTCATCTTCCCCACCTGGAAAATTGCTGAAAAACTCCTATCCTGTGGAGAGATTAAAAGTCTAAATTTACACCTACACCTACTTATGAAAACATTTAAGGAGATGCACACCCAGACAAGGCTAGGGAGAAGAAAAACCAGTTAACCGAAACGCTTTAGCATAATCCTCCCGAGGAGTTCCAGGTGTACGTTTGAATGACAAAACCACAATGTGGTAAAAACTCTGGTGAAAGAGACAGCAGCTCTCCCAAGAAGGCTGAGGATCCCCGTGGTGCTCCCCGTGACTCAATTTCTCATTAGGAACCGTTTCACAATCTCTTTCCTTCTTGCAGGCTTTATGTAAAGGGGATCAAGAAGCAACCTGGCCAGATCCCAAGCCAGCATTCAGGCATGACTGCACTTGCAAATTGCAAAGGCGTCTGTGACCCTCATGGGCCAATATTTCCTGCTAAATCTTCAAACGAGCAAATTAAACACATCTCTGAATCTGGTGAACAGAATCACAACCTTCTGGCTGCCCCCAATTTTACCAGCTTTGGAACCTCAGCCCTAGAGGGATATTCCCTGGTCCTACAAAGATACTTCCCCGGAAGAAACCTGCTATCCGAAGGCAATATGGGAGGAGGAGGAGATGCTAGGATTCTTTGACTTGCCTGGTTATGAAATGGAAATGTTTTTCCAATATGCTCTTTTCTCTTCCCACCTGGCCCTTTCAACAGGAAATGCTGGGTCCTGAGACTGTGGCAGTTTGGGTGCCCTACTGCTGCACCTCAGGTCAGCCCCACAGGGAGGACTTAGGCAATGCATTTGAGCAATGTATGGAACAGGGCAGGGAGTCAGCGAAGTGGGGGAATGGGATTGGTGCCTTCTGCCATGTGCATATTCAGTGTCAAGGGCCAGCAATTGCCCAGGAGCATTCTTGCAAATAAAGGTGGTGCTAAAGGTCATGCCCAATCTGAGAAGGTGGCAAGCAAGACCTTGCTGATGTAGCCCAGTCCATTTCTGACACGGATGCAATGAAACATGTTAATGAAAGATGAGGAGGCGCCCCAGCGCGTCTGCATGAGGCAAACGGAGGGCCCCATCGCTCGATCTACTGGTGTCTCATGGAAGGAGCCTGCACAAGAGAAAATAGAGGGTGCTGAACTCCAGGAGAAGTCTTGCAAAACCTGTGGAACTTCTCCGGCAGCCCCTCATCACTGAAGCCACAGCTTGAACCTCGGGCTTCCTCTTTGAAACAGAAACCAACCCAGCGATGGAGCTTTACGTTCCCTCCATCTTTCCCAGCTTTAACCGGGGCTTCCTGGTCCAGAACCGACACCGCCCCTCTTTCTTCCACCCCGGAGGTGTGCCTTTCGGCCGGCTGCACAGCCAAACGTGAGCTCCCGCAAATAAACACCGGCCCGAGTTTCAAATTGCACGAAGCAAAGCTGCTGCTGCTCTTGCTGCTCGGTCGGACTGAGAGGCTACACCGGTATTAAAAGGGTATCAGAAGTCACTTTGCGTCTGGCGAAGGGGGAAGAAAAGAAAGGGAAGTCCAGGTCGACCGCTGTGCGGCCAGCGCAGGCTTCTCCGCCCGGGGGCCAGAGAGGAGAGAGCTGCCAAGCCAACTCCAGACCTTCCTAGAGGGAGCTTAGATATAGCAGCGGTTAACCTGCTGGTTATAAATAGCTGCTGAGCTTGGGCTGTAAACGGCTCAAGGTTTATTAATACGCGCAGGAAATCTGAATGGCTCCGGTGGTCCTCTCAGAGTCCAAGGGGCAAGTGACCTTTGCTGCAATCCTAACATTCATCTGAGGCACTCCGAGGGGTCCCTTCCTCCAGTCTGCGGCCTGCCTTCTTCCTTGTAGCTCCAACCCCGACTGAGCTCCACAGCCCCAGGTTGGGGCGCTCAGCAAAGTTCGCTGCGTCAAGAGTTCATTGCTAATCCTTGAAGGTACTGACTGCAGCCCCTTCCAGTCGGCCACCCCGAAACGCGACATGAAGTACTACTTTTGATCCATGAAATCTCAGACAGCCTAGGACGGGTGGGTTTGATCCAGCACTGGCTATTCTTAAGAGCAGATCCAGTGAAATGAATGGGATTCAAGTGTTAATTCAATTCCAATTGATTTAAATGAGCCTACTCTGGGCACAGTTCAGGCTATCCGGGGTATTTGTCCCTCAAGAGCTAGTGCCACTAATCACACTGTGTTTTGGTCGTTTGTGCAAGTCATCCTTTGCCCTGTAAGAGTTCATCATTTCCTTGTTCGGCCACTCCTGAGTTTTGGACTTGAGTCTTGGGGCAGCTGGTTCGGTTGACCTGAACTTTATCCTCTGCGTTTTTGCAATACCTCCTGAAAGTAGCCAACCTCTCCCACTGGCTCCGTAAGCGTTTACAACATTCAGGTCCTCCGCTGGAATCTGAGCCGCCTCCAGCTCAGGTGAGCCTATGAGGCGTGTTGGTGACACCTGCCCAGGTTAACCTCGTGTTTCGTAGACTGGGGTTTAGCAGAAGACTCGGAACTTGAGTTCATGTTGAAGTAACATGAATTGTACTGTTGTTGTTTTTACTGTGCCTTTCAAGTTAAGTTACTAACCAGTATGTGAAGGGAGCTGTAACAGGCTTTTAAAATAAATTTATTTTAAAATATATACTGCATAATCAACCCATTCCAATATTGTATTTCCCATCCACTATGTTTTTTTCTCATTTTCTTCTTTTTTCTTCTGCGTAGACATTTATTTTATTCTTTAAATGTTTTAAAATAAATTTATTTTTATTTATTCTTTAAATGTTTTAAAATAAATTTATTTTTATTTATTTAGAAAAAAGCATAGTGGATGGGAAATACAATATTGGAATGGGTTGATTATGCAGTATATCCTCTGTTATTGTCACCCCTTTGATATGAATCTTTTCTCCCTGTTTGTGAAACGGTAAGTTGTAAAGAGACAGTTTGGTGTTGCGGTTAAGGCATCGGGCTAGAAACCAGGAGACCATGAGCTCTAGTCCCACCTAGCCACAAAGCCAGCTGGGTGGCCTTGGGCCAGTCCCTTTCTCTCAGCCCTAGGAAGGAGAAGGCAATGGCAACCCACTTCTGAAAAACCTTGCCAAGAAAACTGCAGGGACCTGTCCAGGCAGTCTCCAAGAACCGGACACGATTGAATGGATTAAACAAACAAACAAAAAGCTGTAAGAAAACTATTGCTCTGACCTGATATACATTCTAAGATGTTTTTGGGAAAGAATGTGGGATTTAGTCTTGGCAACATCCAAGATTAACAGTGAGTGTAAAATGGTTTGGGTATTGATAAGTGGAAGCAAGATAATGAAGGAATGTTTGTTCTTCTGCTGAATGGATCCCAATTGCTAGAAGTATAATTACCTGTGTCGAATATGCAAAAATGTAGGCAGGCACGCCCAGAGAGAGAAACAGGGAATAACAACTTCTTGCTCACAAGCTGAAATAAGTACTCACCTTACTTTATAAATTGGACCTGAGAGCCTTTTTCCTCAACAGAAGCAGCCAGAAATTCCACAGGAACGAACTGTTCCTTCCAGCTATGCATTCAAGACAACCTCTTTGCATCACCCGTCATCAATCACAACGTTCCGGTTTCCAATAACTAGAAGGAGGGCATCTCTGCTTCACAGGCAGCGTCATGGGAAAATATTGCTTTTCACTGCCTGAAAAGCGTGGAGCTTCTCACTGAGTCATCTTTCCAAAGACATCAGCTGCGGACAGTACCGGTTTTATTTTGTCCCTAGAAGAAGAGAAGATACGGTTGTGGGTTTTTTCAAGAAAAGTTCATAGGAACTTTTTTAAAAAATTGGAAGGTGAGGCTTTTCTTTTCTATTTACTTACGTATTGTTGATGTTACAGAGCAGGTTCCTGCATTCGTTCCATCCTAAAGACCAAGGTTCTGGAAAATGAAAACCATTAGCAGCAGCATCAGTGGGGAGATGAGTAGGAAAGAGACCGTAATCCTGCAATAACAATGGGAAATCCTGTGAAAGTAGACATTGTTTGTAAATCTGCTTATAGAGGAAGACACCGGGAAGCAGTCGGTACGAATTCCACTGTCTTTTTGCAGCAAGACCAGCGTCTGTTCCTTTATAAACAAGTTTCTGAACTGTGCATTCGTCAACGTTTATGAACCGAGGATAGAGCTTATAACCAATGAAAAGCATTGTTCATTATACCATCCAGGAAATAAAATCCAGGATTTTAGTCCTGTTGTATCGTTGTTGGATGGCTTTGTTGGTGAAGCTTGCTGTATCTGACATATCTTGTGCTAGAAGGGGATTGCATGGTTGGTTTCAATAAACAGTGACATTTCTGCCTTGGACATGAAGCTTTTTAAACCAGGAAGCCAGGTTTTTTAAAGAAATGAATGAGGCCAACTGGCTATGAAAAAGTCTTGTGGCCACACCCAAGAATTAATGGTGTCAGATTCAGTTCCTCCATCTAATCCTTAAGAAAGGATTGGCACCAAGTCAGATCTATTCTGTTCCTACAGCCAATTTTAGCAAGTTTCTGACAGCATAAAATGCTGCAGGAACGTTTCTATCCAAGCTTTGGACAAAAAGCTTAGAAGTCAGCTTAAGAAGAGGTCATACAACGGTCCAGGTATGAATTGGCACCAGAGCACCACCATTCAGTTGAGTGGACTGGTTTTCTCCCTCTTCGGTTGGGTCTTATCATGTGTTACAACTTACGTGCCTCTCTGGAAGAGCCTTAACTTGGAATTAAATGACCTTGAAATCTGGAATACGGGACTTTGGCAGACCTGCGTCACTCAAGACGAAAGCGTAATGCAGTGCGAAAGTTATGCTTCTCTGCTGGCCCTGCCTTTAGAGATCACGGTTTCCAGGGTTCTAATGGTTGCTTCAAATGGACTGGGCTGTCTTGCATTCTCTTTGGCCATTTTGGGATCAAACTGTCTGAAGACGAGACACACAAGACACAAAACACACTTTGGGATCGCTGGCGGAATTCTCTTCTGTGTTTCTGGAATAGCAACTCTGGTCCCCATCTCCTGGGTAGCCTACAATACAGTGCAAGACTTTTGGGATCAAACCATACCAGACGTTGTCCCAAGATGGGAATTTGGTGAAGCGCTCTTCCTGGGCTGGTTCGCTGGTTTTTTCCTTCTACTAGGTGGCTGTCTTGTAATCAGTGCTGCCTGTTTTCTAGAGACCAAGAAGTCATCCAAGAAGTCAGCGATCCACCATAAAATGGAGGTAGCCGCTCTGTCCAATCGACATCAGTATACAGCACGCAAAAATGCAGACCTCGTTATCTGACACACGTTCCTGTGCATCTGGAATGGGACGACGTATCTGACATGTGGAACATTAGGGTTCTGGTTTAGATTTCTCCAAAGGATGGTTTGGGAAATGACATTAACGAGACGGACAACCTAGCATTCTATTATGTTGTATAGCTTTTCAAAGGTAACAGTTGCTCTCCATAATTAACACTGGGTGCAGGTTAGAAATATAGTGAATATGTACTGTTTGAGAATACTTGAGACCGTATCTACTCTTATGTACAAGACGAATACTTTTTCTCCTCCCCACCTCCCCCCCCAGCCCCCACATATAATTATTTGAAGACTTAAAAACATCCCATTTACTGATGGAAAGAATGTGGGCCAAAAAGGATAGGATGTCTGTAGGCGTAGATCCAGTATCAACAGCAAGATAAAGGTTCGTTCAACAAGAACTGTTCGGCTTTAAAAAGCAATTAAGTGCTTACAAGAAATTGGAACTGTTTACTTTGCATAAGAGGCAGATTAGCAGTCTCGAGCAGGCTTTGGGATACTTCGATGATAATTTCAGAAGGGGGATAGAAGAAAACTCTCCATAAACCAAGGCAGTAACTATTCTCGCACAGATGAATTCAGTAGCGAGCTCTATTTTGTCCAGTGGACTTTGCTCTCAAATGAAACAGGATGCTATGCCTTCGCAAGCCAACCTGCCCTCCTGGAGCAGCCCTGGACAACAGCTGGATTGCTTGCTCCGCCATTTTTGGCGGAAAAGGGCACGGAGGAAGTTTTAAACATCAAAACAGTTCTAGATCCAACCTTCTGCAGTCCGATGCATGCATCAGCGGCCCTCAGCCAACCTCTTTGAGGATGACAGCCAGATGTGATGAAGCAACTGATTTATTCCCCAGATCTAAGGAAATTAGGGGTGTGTGTGTGTGAGAGAGAGAGAGAAATAACTGCCATGAGTATGCACTAAGCCTTCAAAATTATTATTGAAAGTTACGAGAAGACGACAGACTGAAGTTGAAGGGCTAGAAAGAAGCAAAACAAACTACAAACGTCTTTAAATAGGGTAACATTTATTGCACTTTGAAACCAGAAATCTCATCAAATCTGTATTTCCATCTTGATTTGTTAGCATTCTAATAAAAACAGATTACTTTAAAATATCTTGAGGAAAATATAACAGGTAAAAGTGTGAGTTATTAAACATGGTTTTATCTGGACTTCAGTGCATTTATTTGCCAATACTACCCAGATAATTAAACTTCAGTGATTGATGTTCAAGGAAATATGATTGGGGAGGTTCACAAAAGCTGCTTCCCACCTCTAGCCCCTGCTGGGACTGGCTCTGCAGTTGTGTTGTCCTCATTCAGTCTCGGCACAATTGCCAGGTCCTAAGCCGACAGCAACGGCGGTTCTGAGTTGCTCATCCGCAGAATGTACAAGAATGGCTACCCAAGACAGCCGATGGACTGCCAACAGGTGTATCGTCTCACCATGAGAATAAACCTTGTTTACAGTTTAGGTTCCTTCACCCAGAGGTAACATACATGTCATTTAACCCCCTGGCTATGACTCTGCTTATGCCTGAACGTGCTGTGCTTTGAGGCCGCCAAGGGCTCAGGGGCCCTTGCCAGTATTCCATGCAGCCCTCAACACAATTAAATTCACTCCCATGCACTGACCCATTCATGGAGCCCAAATTAACCCGTCAGGAGATCAGCACGTGTGGCAGGGACCTTTAAAATGTTAAAGGGGTACACATCACATGCTCTCAAGAAGCACCGGCCAGATAATGTGCCAATTTGGCAAGATGGAATTGTCTATATACAATGTTTAGTTTAAAACTGCAGATTTCTTCTAAAAACGTTTCCCACAACTTCCCTGCAGGAGCTAAAGCCAAAGTGTAACTTGAAACCTCAGTGCACGTTCCAAAATTAGTGCCTGCATGTAAGTAACGCGTGCCAAAGAGCACCACACACCTTCTAGCACTTTCCTAGACATCCACAGGATCTCTGTTCAGGCTGAAGGTGGATTCTTTCCGTGCAGTCCCTCTCCTCAAGGATCCTTCCCAAAGTCGTCTGGCAGCTGGATTCCACTCTCGGGGGGCTCAGTGGCCCCTGGAGCTTAAGCTAAGATGGCTGGCCACTGTTACTTCACAGTCACCGCGGAGGCCCCGTGAATGGACTCCATAACAGCTGCAAATCGGCTGCAGAGATCGTAGGGTGAGTTCGGGCGGATCTTGGGGGGCTCTTTCAGAACAACTCCCTCTGGAGAGCAATCCAGGAGGCGGGGCAGAAATTCACCCAGCTTCATTTGCAACTTTTCTGCAGGAGGAGAAGAGGTAGAACATTATGGAAAAACAGCAAGCTTGCTGCTTAACAGTAGCTTCTCAGAATTGTAAGATGGAGGAGGTACACATCTACCCGTCCCATCAAGTCCAGCAGGAGGGGCATGTTGTGGGTCCCGTCTGCCAAAGGGTTCCACCTGATGGGACCTGGAAGACGTGTCTTTTCAGCTGTGGTTCCTGCCCTCTGGAGCATCATTCCCCCACCCCCAAGGCGAGGTTAGCCCCCATCCCTGCTAGCCTTTCAGAAAGCCCTTAAAACGTGGTTTTCCAACAACGTTGCGGACCCCGCGGGAAGCCTGCAAGATGGCTGTACTGTGTTTAGGTGGTTGCTACTCTCCCACAATCTTGTTTTTTTTATTTATGTTTAGTTGTTTTAATGGTTGTTATATTGTTTTAACTGTTGTCCATTGTACGCCACCCAGAATTACATTCAGCGAGATGGGCGGCTATACAAATTTGCTAAATAAATAAAATGAATAAATAAAAAATACAGCAGCTGAGATTCCAGAAGACCTTATTTTCTATTAGCTGGTTTTGTTCACAAGAATCAACTGTTCCTCATGCATAGCCACCTGTCTTCCAGCTGTATGATTTCTTAGAATCTCTGTGATAAAACTTGATGTGCTGCACTTAGATCAGTGTTGTCCAAACTTGGCCACTTTAAGATGAGTGGACTTCAACTCCCAGAATTCCCCAGCCAGCCATGCTGGCTGGGGAATTCTGGGAGTTGAAGTCCACTCATTTTAAAGTGGCCAAGTTTGGACAACACTGACTTAGATGATTCGGTCAACCAACTGGATCACCGGAGTGAGCCTGCGGCCATGAAAATACAGTAACCAGTACTGTCCTGGATGCACAGATGTACACCTAACCATTTCGGGCAGCAGAGAATGCTTGCTGTGCTTCCTTACGATAAGCAGGCTCAGGCATGCCCCCTAACTCAATAGAGTGAGTTGTTTCAAGCTGCTTGCACTGGAATAACTATCAGCGGACAAGCTTCTCCTCTTAAAGGCACAGAGAACTCCAGTTCCGTGACTTGAATATATCCAGAACTATCAACAACCCAGAAGATAACTTTTCAAGTAAACTTTAGCAGATAACATGTGCTCCTCCAGAGGGAAATTCAATTTTCCATCATTCCCAGCCACCATTGCAATGAAGAGGAACGGCAAAAGTGACTGGCCAAGAAGTAGAAAGTCAACCTTCGCAGGTTTGCAGATGTTTCCTTACGAGTACCAAGAAATAGGAAAACTGAGAAACTCAGAGGCAAGTAAAGTAGACAGAAGGAATTGATGCCATGCCCAAGACACGTTTCTTACCACCCATGTCCTTTCCCAGGTATGCGCACCAGCGGTTCCTCATGACCTCAATGGCGTCCAGGTCATCTCTGGAGACATTGTTGCTCGTGAGAAGGTGCATGCAGGGGATGATGAGCTCATTCAAGAGGCTCACACCTTGATCCGCGTCTTCCCCATCGCTGCTTTCGAACAGGGCAGCCGCAGCATCGTTCAGCTTCTACAGCAGATCACCGCCAGGAGCGTTTCAGAGAAGAGCATTCAAGACAGCATGTTTTAAAACAACTAAGTGTGGTTATTTTGCTCTGGACAGGAACATCTATTATAGGTTCCCTTCCTGTAAAGGAAGGGCACACAACCAAACCTTTTAAAAAGAGAATCTGCTGGGGGGGGGAGGCCTAGGAAAAAGGACAGCAAAACAAATTGCCAAGGTTGCCCCAGACTTGAACTATACAGGGAACAGCTTCTAAAACAAAAGAAGCAAGCTGGGAGAATAACCCTTGGCAGGAACCAGAGGGGATTTTTAAAATACCTACAGAGACGTAAGGAGCGTTTAACAATGTCCCATTTTCAGTATAAAACCAAATGACAATTAGAGAAATGATTTGAAAACTCTGCATTCTACCCACAAGCTTCAAAGTGAGGGAAGAAAAGAAGGGGAAGTCCTGTGAATACCAACCAAGAGGCACTTCCTCCTGTAAAGAGCGATCAAGGAGGAGTCGGCACCCCTGCCGGGTCCTTTCGCTTGCAGGACTGCGTTGGTCTGGTAAGCATACACCAGGTAGGTCAGAGCCTCGCAGTACCTTAAGAGGACAAGAAAAGGGGAAGGAGGTCATGCCCGGTCATTGTGATGGATGGACGGACACACACACCTCTAGCCTCAGCCCCTGGCTGCTACGTGTTGTTATGCCTGCACACAACTTCTCCGCCTTCAGGCGATCATTTTTATTCAATTTATTCCATTCCAATCCCACCTTTCCTCTGGCAGAGGCGGCAAACGCTGCTTCCCCAAAACAGCAACTCTGCCATAAGCGGGACTGAGAGTGACTGACCCAAAGAGGGTTTCCGTGGTTATGACCGGACTTGACCCCGGGGTTCCCTGGTCACTGGCCAGCATCCTCACCACTACGCCAGAGGGATTCTCCCTCCTGGCGCAGACACGGACTGCACAGAATTCGAAGTATTCCTGTGGAACTGGGCCCCCCTTGCCCTAGCAGAGGACGGGTAGCTGGTTAGAGGTGGCCCAGGTGACAGGCTTACCGGCATCCGAGCCCACAGAGCCATGGCGACCTTGCGAGGCACGGAGGGAGGAAATTACGCAGGGCCCCGACTAAAGGGAACGGCGCCACCAAAGGCTAGTGCTGTATGAAATCAGGGAGATGATCGTGAGGGAAATTGGCAGGAACTGTTTTCCAAGCAAAGAGGCCTGAAACATTCCTGACATCCTAGGAATCGAGATCGTATTTGGAAGAGGCTCGGGCAGAGTCCTCCCTGATTCAGTGGGATATAAGAAACGGGGGCGGGGGGGAGAGGAGAGATACAGCACAGTCAGGCTTGCAAGATTCCGTTACGACAGCCAGGGTCAATACAGCGTAGATCTAGTCTTCCTGCGGCGTCTGCTCCCCGATCTCATCTACCCAAAGGGCTGACATCAATTCTGCAGGCCTGACTGTGCTTAATCTCCCCTCTCTGCCCAAGTCTCTTCCAAATACTAACCTGTTTCCCAGGATGTAAGGAATGTTTCGGCTCTCTTTGCCTATTTCCCCCAAGGCCGTCTCCCGGTGAAGCAGCAAGCATGGAAGCTCCCACGGGTGCGAGGGGAGGAAAGCTGTAAGTGGTCCTTCACAGCAAGAGGCCTGCGTTCCTGATACGTCTATTGGATGCAGGAGGGAGAGCCTGGGCAAACCACTCCCACAGAGGTAAAAGGGTTTATCAAGGGGAGTTAAACTGAAGTAAAGAATACGTGATGTTTTAGAACTTCTTCCTGCAGTTAAAATCACCAGAAATATATCACTGTTTTTATAGGGTTAAGAATAGTGGAAACTTAAACACCAGCAACTTCGGGGCATCCTTCACAAGCACAGAGCGGGTTTGAACAACCTGCCTCTCTTCTCATGAAATCTCTTGTGAGAATTCTCAAGGCGTTTTGAATTGCACAGGCTCAGCTTTCTGGACAAAATGTAGCTTTATCATTATTACATTTGCATACTCTAGTTTCTCTTCAGATTGCACAAAATTGTATAATGATTTAGCTGAGTGCTTTTGCAGAGCCGCATAAAACAGAGGCAGGGTGGCCCAAACCCTCCAAACCGCCCCCACTTGTAGATGACACCAGACATGATAGGACCACGCGCGTTTACAACCTTACACACTGCGTCTGCCAATGCGCCAACCCAACAGGCTTAACGTCTTTGGCTGCTCCCAAAATTTCAGCCTCAACAGCAGCGTTGACGAACTTACTGATTTTTCTGATAGAGCTCCAACCCCGTCAAGAGATAAATGGACACCTTGCGGAACAAGCTGTAGTCTTCGTGCCATTTCTGTCCGGAAACAGAAAACACAAGTCTGGTATTTATAGGTTCAACTTACTCCTTCCTTCTTGGCGCTTCTGGATAGAACCTCCACCGCTTACTAGAAGCCGTGGGTAATTTCCAGTAGGCCTGAGTCAGGCCAAGCAACAGCAGAGACCTGTTATTCCGTTTAGATATGCTGTCTATTGCGACTAAAGGTAAGGTAACAGATACGCTTAAGGAACACCCTGAAAAGCAGCAGTGCAAACTGTCTCCACGGAGCAGGCTATGACAGGGAACGAGGAGCTAGTCTACTTTCACACAAACGCGGTGTGGTGTGAGTGTTGAGAGTCGGGGCTTCCTACCTTGTACTCTTCCATGTCCACCTCATCTGGGCCAATTCCTTTCAACTTTTCCCGTGCTACCTTCATAATGCTAATTGACCTGTTCCCAGGAACAGAGGGGAGGAACAATGTGAAGCCAGGTGATGGCATTCAGACAAACATTTAAATTTAACTTGCCCTCACTCAACACTGAGGGCAAGTGGTTTTCCAGTGGTCCCCACAATCCTCAGGACCCAACAGATGGGTCTTGCCTTTTGCTCTCACTGGCATCCCAGCCCACCTGCTTTGAACCAACCTGTCATCGTAGCTGAGATTTTTGTCTGCAAATTGCTCCAGGAGGGTCCGTTCCACCACTTGCTTGGGTGCGTCGTTCTGCAACAAGTAAACTAAGACGTGCTGAAGGCGGGGATCATTCTGTGGTGTTGGGGTCTCTCTAGACAACGAATAGAGTCTGGAATATTCTTCACGGAACGCCTGGGGAAGCCAGTGGTTGCAACGGCATTATTCCAGCTCATTATGAACCCACAACACAAACTGTTTTTCACTCAGGGAGAAATGACCATTAGATCCCCCAAGGGAGCTACTGAAATCCAAATTGAATGAAGCTGGAGCTATAAGATTCTTCCTTTGTTTTGCAGCTGATTTCAAGGGGGCTTTGTTCTTGACATGCTAAGAATCTGCTGGAACCTGCGTGCCAAGGTTAGCATACGAATCTCCAAGATAGTAGCACGAACAAAGTTCCTGGATATATAATCAGTACCAGTAGTAAAGATAAACGATTATCGTTTAAGATTGTCTACAATAGTTCTTTTGAACTCACTGTTTGTTTTTTGCTATTTTACTATTTTATTGCTCTTGAACGCTGCTAGTACAGCGTATAAGTGTTCTACGTATCTAGAATTCCTACAGTTGTAAAACACAAATGGTCACGTCAGATGCTAATGGATACCTTAAGTTGTACCTGATCTGGAACGACTGAATAAACACCACCACAGGAAATTTATCTTGAAGATTTTTGTTCCAGACTTTTGGAATCTCAACTGGAAAGAAGAGCCTTCCTAGTCTGAGTTTTCCATAAATAAGAAATGGGCTCAGATCTATGCTATATAGATGCACTATATCAGCACTTGTACTGAGAAACGGGCAGGGCGAGTAACCATCTTTGGAGTTCCTTTTCTTTTAATTATTGAGGAAAGTCTCCCTCTCCTGAGCTGGATTCATGTTCCAGGTACAAAATTCTCCCCACAAAGGAGGTTCAGGTGGGACAAAAGTATCGCTCCTGAAGCACTCAAGAGATGCGGCTCCGACTACCCAGCTGGGGACCAGGCTATCAACACCAAGCCCTGCTGATGGGCCGCCCCTTTTAAAAAGCACCTTGAAGTTTTCTCGGGGGGTAGTTAAAGCCCCATGGCTAGAAATGCTACATTAGTTATCAACTAATCCACATCAAGGCTGATCTACACAAATTCATCCCCATGTAAGGGAAACAAATTTGGAATCAGAATACGCAAGACTTCCAGTTTGCACAGCAAAACCTGGTTGTTGTTTTCTTCAAGGCTTTTTTAAAAACTTCCTAGCCTGCCTCACAGTCCCAATTTTTCTTGGGGATCTCCCACCCAGGTATTAACCAGGTCCCGCTATGATTACCTTTTTGGGGTCAGCCAAGGCAGAGCTAGAGACTGCCACCTGCCAGGAGGCCTCTCTGGGGAGGGCAGAACCCCAGAGGGCTCCCTTCTTCCCCAGAGAGGTCCAGGGGCTCCCAATGGTCTGGCTGCTCAGGGTGGAAGCCTTTCCTCTTCCGCCAGCTGAGCCGCCTACTTCCATGCACCGTTCCATCATAGGGCAAAAGGGGAAACAAGGCAGACAGGCACCGACCCAGAGGAGAGACGGAGGAAAGAGAAACGCACGCTTATGTGTGCAGTACTACCTTGACTAGCCCTGCTTCAGACCCATCACGATCAAAGGTCTGACGGGCTTTAGCAATAGCCAGGATCACCCCTTGCATGGCAGGGCTAAGCATCACCTGTCACAGAGAAGAGAGAAGAGGAAAGAGATGGCAGCAGGTGGGGGAAGACCGGCTGGGTGGAAACAAGCGCTCCATTGTCATGCAGGCAAAAGAGCCAAGTTCAGCTTAGAGAGGATATGGTTTGGGCGGGTCTACATATCCAGATCCTTGGGAGATACGCGAAAAGCTGTGCCCCTCCAGCCCTTCTGCATCGTCTCCAAAAGCTTTTGGAGATGTTTGTGCCTGGTAAATAAGGAGGAGCCACATATCCTTTCCCTACAGCACAGTAACGTTTGACAGTCAGACCCAGATATGCTGCAAGAAGCTTGCTCAGTTGTGAGCACGTACTGACAGCACCCATCAATAAATACTGCCTTCGCCTGGCACTGCACGGGAAAGCAGGAAAAGTTTAAAAGCGTGGCTGGTGTTTTCCATTTTGGGAGGGAGCAGGAAGAAGGCCATCGGGAACATTCTGATATCTTTAATATCAGAGGCAGATCTCTCTCAGTACCAGCGGCTGGACACCTGGAGTTGCCTGTGCCCTGCTGGTGAATTCCTTGGAGACATCTGTTGGGCCACTGTAGGCACAAAAGGCTCTGAGCATACAGGCCCACATGCTCTTCAGGGCTGGCATATTGCTGGAACCTCCCCGTGTGCCTGCTGCTCCTTCTTTGCCTCTGTCCTTGGATGGCAAGAAGGCCTGCCATCCTGAGGGACACAAGCGTCTGGAGCTGGTACCTTGGCAACTGGCCACCCAAGGCTGAAGGGCAACAGCGCAGCTGCAGTGCCTCAGTGAGCACTGAGTGAGGCAGGAGAAGAAAACACAGGACACCGGAACGGGACTATGGAGTCCTAGCAGGAAAAAAGCTCAACTCTGTAAATCTCATTAGGGCTCCTCCAACAGAGGACAGGAGAAACAACTAAATCCTAATCAGAGTTATTTGAAAGAAAGTCCAAGAGGAGCCTTTCTTACAAGTAAACATTGCTAGGCTCTGGAAGGCAGGGGCTCAGCATCCCATTTTCTTACTTGTTCCCAATCACGCCACCCAAAGCTCTCCACTCCGCACAGGCCATACCTCCTCGTTATAGCCATCCGCATCCGATCTCACTAGGATCTTCCCCACACTGGGGATCTCCACTTCAGAGACTTGAGAGCTGGGTGGGGCAGAAGGCTCCGTCCCCTCCGTTTCCTGTGGCTCTTCTGCCTGAGCTGGGGGGCTGGCTTCTTCTGGGAGGGCCTTCTCTGGATCTGCCTCCTCGGACTGTGGCGGCACCGAGAGAGGAGAAAGGGATGAGCGGGAAGTGAGAGGAGCAGCGACAGAGGACCAAGGAGAGCAAGAGGCTCAAGAGCACAGCAAGGAGGGGACAACCGATTACAATCCTGACCTGCTCAAGAGCAGCTGGGATTCCCTCCGTCTCACAAGCATCGGCGGTCTTGGCGACGGCTTGGGCAGTCTGCTCCTTCGCCATCGTGGTGTGCTCAGAGGAGAGCAGATGCGTCCCACACTCCCAGGGGATGGAGTGCTCTGAAAGGAGAAAGGTCAAAGTGGCTACCGTGCATTTAGTAGGCCTTACGCTTTCCCAAAGATCTCACGGGAAGCCATTGAGGTTGACAGGTCCCAAGTCTACAGCTAAAGGAAGCTATTTTGAAAGGCTGATCTGGGTCGTCTCCAGCAGACTTCCAGAAAAAATGAGCTACTGAACAGCAGACACATTTAGCATATGAAAGATTCAGGGGAAATCAATCAGAGAGTAAAATGAAAACCAGATGAGCCTTCCCCAGCTAGGACACACCGCAAAGAAGATTCTTTTTGGCTGCCTCCAATTTACCGGGACAAAAAACTCAATGAGGACCTTCATACGTAAGCAGGTTCTCCTTCTGGAACCCAGGTCCCAAATTCTGGTCAGCTTCAGAATCCCTACAGTGCTTATTATTCTCTTGCCATCACCCAAGAGTTGTGCGAAGCCTGCAACGCAAGAGGGCAGCTCTAGCCCATTTGAGGGAACACCATCAGGGAACACAAACCAAAACAGATGGAACGGTGTCCTGGATGGTGTGTTCTTCTCTGCTTACTGGTCCATGCATGTTTCTCTTAGCCTGATCAAACCCGTTTTATGCTTTCTGTGGGCCAATCATTTCCTGGCCTGCACGGTTGCTCCCCGTTTGCTGGTATCAGAGGCTGATCAATGGAGACAGGGTGTTCCTGAATGGAGTACTCCTTTTGCTCACCTTGACTTGAGCCAGAAGACAGGTTCTGGGACTCCAGAGATGGGGAGGACTGATCTATCTGGGCCATTTTGTAGGACTGTTCTTCCAGCTCGGCCATCTCCTGTTCTACCCTCCAGTTGTTCTCTTCTATGTAGCGCTGAAGTTCCAGAG
The DNA here is from genome assembly GCF_059951505.1 of Python bivittatus. Lineage (NCBI taxonomy): Eukaryota > Metazoa > Chordata > Lepidosauria > Squamata > Pythonidae > Python > Python bivittatus. The sequence continues at coordinate 1,867,886 of NW_028277052.1, read as the reverse complement.
GCAGCACTTCTACTTCTCTCTCTGTTTGTCCATCATCATAATCTACCAAAGAAAAATAAGCAGAGTGTCCTCGTTGGCCCATGTCCGAACACCTGTCGGACAACGAAAGCAAGACACGTGTTTATTATTAAATTTATATGCTGCCCATCTCCCCCAGAGGGTGTTAGCTTTCATAGTCAATCCCTTGTTATTCACACTTCAGGCCCTGAAATCTTATTTGGACACTGCGGTTACAAGTTGCTACTGGCGATCACGATGGCTATGTATTATCTCCAGTATCAAAAGCAGCTTGCCTCTGTGAGAAAAATGAATCTTTGGGTGAAAAAGACAAGTTTTTAGAGGCCTCAGATGAATGGGATCGCCTTAATAAGATTGAAACATAAAGGCATGTGGAAGCATCCTTGAAGCTGATGTGAACCAGGCTGGTTGTAAACCCCTTATCACAAACATCCCCACAGCAACCTGGGCATCTGCCCTGAGGGAGGATGCCTTCTTCCTGGCATTTGGCACCTTGAACTAATTTGTGTCTTCTTCTCTGTGACACTATTGTTTTACTAGCAGTTAACAGATAACAGAGGGGCAGAGTGTAACTTGAGAACTATTGCCTATTTAGGTATGCCTGCATCATCATATGAATATGTATGCGTATAAGTTCTTTTTCCCTTCCCCTTCTTGTAGAATTGTATAAATATCAGAACATCCATTTTGCCTGTAGGGGAGTGCCTCCCACTAACTTCTGGTGGGGTCCCCCCTCCAGTAGGTACTGCTCAATAAAAACTGCAGTGAAGCCTTGATTATTCCGCATTTGTGTCCTGCGTTTTGATCCCACACCTGTTAATGCCAGTTGTTGAGAATGGGCACGATTATGTTCAAGGATGGACTTGTGGTGGCTTTGTGTACATGAACAAGACCCAGTAGATGAAGATATGAAGAGTCCCACTCTTTCCTGCCTTCCCAACCCAGTAATTCATGAACGATCTATACTGGCTTTATTTGTATGTATATTTGGGCCTTCAAGTCAGTCTTGACTCCTGGCAATCACCTAGACAAGTTCAGAGTTTTTTTGGTAGCATGTTTGGAAGTGGTTTGCCCTAGCCTTCTTCGACTGGCCCCACTGCTTACCCACTCCCAAATTTATTCCTGTTAGAACTTAACCGAGGCTGCTTCCACCCCAAATGTATAGAATCTATAAATATATAGAACCACGATGGAGGGACAGTTTCTCCTCAACCTCCATTCATTTCAAGTGACGCTTACCACCACAAAGGAGAAGAGACCATAGTCCACGCCCAACCAGAGAACAGGAAAGCTCTTCTTAAGCAGCCCATCTTAACTTATCCAGAAGCCTCCAGCCACCAACAGGGGAGAGGCATCACCAAGCACTGATTTCAGAGTCCTCACCTGCTGCAAAGTGTGGTAGCTTTTTACTAACATAAATGAGGCAGTAGGCGCTGGCATTCTTCGAGCCACCAAACGAATCCCTTTCCAGCTCTTCCCAGGAAGACTCTGTCACCGCAATGTCATTATATTTGAGCCAGTTCCTTTGAGGCGGGTTGTAGATGTAGGCCCAGTAATGGCCAGCATTGGCCTGGCCTTCATGGACCAACACAGCATGCAAGTGATAAGGGACCTGGAAAATACACACATCAACGCACACTCCATAGGCTTTCAGGTTTATTTTTAGCAGGTGAAGTAACATGACCGCAGGAAGATTCAGTGAGACAAATTCTCAGCTGCTGCGCCTCTAAGAACGATCCATTCATATAATCGAGGCTTAATGCAAATTCCTTTCCTCTTGGAACAACAGGGCCTCAGAGGCCATTGCGACCAGACTAGTCAGGTTCGGAGCCAGCCACCAAGGAAACATTCAACCAACTGGCACTAAACGCAAGCCATTCACCAGATAGAACTTCACAAATGCAACAGCAAGACCTTGACGTCTAAGCCTGGTGATGGGAGCCAAGAGCCCAACGCTGTACCGTCCAGGACACACCCAGCTCCTGCTTGTTGGATGCCAGAGAGAAAAGGCAGGAGCTTTCCAAATGAGAACAAGGAAGTTCTACCGCTGCCATTAAAAGGCCCAAACAGCCTCTGCAGTCTATCTGGAGAGACAGCAGTGAGCCAACCTTGCCAGTTATGATGCTCAGAAGTTCTACCTTGCATTTTAATGCGTGGCAAAAAATAGCAGGCAGAATATCAGGCAGTTGTAAGCGCCTGGGTTTTAATGTGATTGACATTAGCAAATCCCTTTCAAAAACAAGGTAAAATCATTGTTTGTAGGAGAATGTAGTCTGAATTCCCAGGTAGTCCTCATTTAAAAAAAAAAAATCCTAGAAATTTAATTTGAGACCTCCAGGCTAATTTTATACGGAGGAACAAGTTCCCTTATCAGAAAAATGGAAAATATTAACCAATTCAACAAAGAATCCCTCTCTCTCTTTCTCTTATACAACAGCAAGATTTTACTTTCAGTGGGTCAGTGCCAACACGAGGCCCAAAGCACTCAATGCAACTGGTAAGAACTGCAGACCTACCTGGCGGAGTTCAGGATCGGCATAGACCTGGTCCATCGACTCGGAAAGCAGCACCATGGAGGTCTTCAGGTCTGCCAATCAAAGCAAAACAATGAGAGACTGGGCAACCGTTACCTTTTCCTAACGTTTGGCAGCAATCTCTAAAGATGTTCTAAAGATGCTCGGAACTCAACAGTGCGTTGTGGCTGCAAATCAATGTCTTCTTTCTGCCTAAGAAATGACAGTCATTTAAAAGACAGCATGGACATACGGTATCCCTTTAGTTAGAACAATAAAATGCAGGGGATACTTGTTCTGTGATTCTGTCAGAGCAAATCGGTAGAAAAATAGATATTTGGTCCAAAACCTAATCTATACAAGACTCGTTTTTAAACGTTAGCAGTCTACAAATCTAAATCAAGTCTTTGCATTGGTTATTCAACTTACATTCTACTCTTAGAATATCCACTACATTCCAAACTATCTCTAACGTTCACTGTGCAGCTGACTCTTTTGATGGGGTGATGCGCTGAGACCTGCTCGTACAACTGACTGAGTTATCTTTGTTACCATCGAATAAACCACAGCGCCAAATGAGCGGCCTTGGGCTCTCCCTGCTTGTTGTGTTAATCTGGGCAGCAAAACTAATACTAGGAAACTGTTCCTTATTTTTGTACCTCTTTGCTGCAAACTGAATTTAAAAAGGAAGGTTCACAAAGCATCTGCAAATCTATTGAGAAGCCAAGTTTGTGGGCGTTTACTCTTGATCTTCTCAACTAGCTGTGTAACTAGGCCACACAAACGATGTGCGATTTAGCACAGGCGTCCTCAACTGCACATCAGGATGTTTTGTGGAAAGCAAAACAAAGTGCCCATTTTCCTCCACGGCAACAAACTGGGGCAATTCCCATATTCAGGGAAAGGGCAGCCCTGAATGACAGCTGGATCCACGTTACGTAACCTGGATGATTCAAGAGTCTGAAGATGTCCTCTTTGGCCAGGCCGTGTGTTATCCTTTGCCGAGGAAGCTTCAGACCTGGTCCCAGCCACGAAGGCTGTGCAAAATGCTCTGAGACAGATAGATAACGGCTTCCTGACCAGATCCCGCGGACACAGAGGAGAAGCCTCTGGACTTAATATTGGGACAGGTACACGGAACTGGGTTTGCTACAGGCTCCTGCTCCTGCTGAACGAATGTGCCACGGCATCATTCCTTGCCAGGTTCTCCAGTTGGAACAAGAATGGGATGAAAATGAGCACGTACGCAAAAATGGAAATATCAGTAGGGCAGACCCACGACTAACACAACTCTTGAACGAAATGCATCATCTGGGCACAAACCTTTTATGTCTTGCTCAACCTCTTCTCGCCACTGCTGCAAGCAGCTGATGACAAGGTTCATTTCATCTGTAGAGACGGCCCGAGGAGCAGGATCTTCTGACGTCTCGGCTGGGCACCTGGACGGAGAGGAAGATTCACTCATCAGCTGCTGGGGAGACTCAGCGCTCTTCACCTGTGCTGCTACCGTTTCTCAAAACACAGAGACGGAAGACGGAAGTCAGCAGGACTGCTTTAAAAATGCAGTTGACCGCAACCGGAATGTGTTACTCTTCTAGTTCCTAGACCCCCTGCCGCCCTGCCCCTAAACAGGCATGTCTCCAGCAGGCAAAATAATCCAATTTATCATCTCATCGTTTTAGTTGGGATACAGCGACGGTGGAAAGCCAAACCAAGGCTTGGCCCAGTTTTACCTGCTCTGCTTGGTGTGCGCGTCTGAGGCTTCTTCCTCTGCCTGAGCTTCTGCCGGCGTCACAGCTGCTGCACAGGACGTAGCTGCGGAAGGCCTGGTTCTTGCAAATTCAAGAACGTGCTGCAGCATATCCGGCAAGGGGAAGCGGTCTGCCCCAGAACCATATCTTACGTACCTAATTATGACCAAACAATCATTAGTCTCTCTAAAATCATCAGTCCATTTCAATGGGATCAAAGCTACCTGATTTTTAAAACTTAAGTATCAGCGATGGAATGTTGTTTTTTCTTTACCCCTTGGACATGGGGCAAATATTAAATCACGTTTTGCTCCTGATATTTTTGAAGCATGAGTCTAATTCTCCTGTCCTGCTCCCGGATCTCTTCAAACAGATTCTTCGAACAGTACAAGAGGCAGAAGCCACCCTCGTGATGCTGCATTACAGCAGTAGAGAGTAAGCCGGCCAGCTCCAGAAAGGGACGGCAGGTGGGCTGGAACGCCTGAAGAACAAGCTTTGCGCAGCTCTCTGGGAAATCTAAGAGACACGCACGCACACGGAGGCGTCTAACAAGCTTGGCCACAATACCCCTATCCAAGGGCAAACAGACAAGCCACGCTGGGTCTTTTTTTTCCGTGATAAGCAAGTGGCAAACAGATGCCAGCTGCTTAGACTACACGCCATATATTCTGTAAGGGAAAGTGGAGTTCAGAGTTTGAGAAAGACGACCTACTTTTCCAACTGCTGCTGCAGAACTGTCATCTGATCTTTCAGTTTCCCGATCTCTTCCCTTTTAGCTTGAATAATCTCTTTATTACCATACATAAACCTAAAGAAAACATACTTTTGACGACTGGATGCTCTCCATTATCCCCATCCCACAATATCTTTTTGCAGGCTTTGAGGTCTCAGGCCATAAAGCCTTTTTTCCCCCGTTTTTTACCTATCCATGTAAATGACTGGTGGGAATTCTAGCTTGTTGTGTATCTTCTCCGGCTGCCCGAGGGACTGGTTGAACTCAAACCGGGAAAGTTCAAATGTCAGCACTGGGGGGAGCTTTGTAAACCAGCGCTGAAATAAAGATATAACTTCAGTTGAAGATTGAAGGGTGCTAATTATAAACAGACCTTTTTCATTAACAAGCAGATGCAAGCAGAAAGAAACATTACTCACATGCAGGTGCAGCAGAACCAAGTCCAGCCACAAATCATTAATTTTTGCAAAACCATTTCAAACTGAACACAGGATTCAGAAGAGTTTCGCTGCAACTCCGTAAGCCATGCTGGAAAAACCCGGCCAAGGACTCAAGCTTTTAATAGACTTCTGTCATCTCCTGCCAGACGGGGCCCGTGTGTGATAAAAACTGCACCTCCTCCTTGAAGCTATTTGTGGCTCACTAGTCTGTCCTACTTCAATATATTAGAAGGTGCCGTAACATTTACTCTTTCAAATGTATTCGGAAGGAACCCTTACAAAAGGGCTGTACATCCCTTATTTAAGTTCTTTGTTTATATCACTGGCAAAGAAACAAAATGAATGCCTTTAACTAAACCAGCCACCTATTTTCAAAAGTTTCCCAACTGGACGTTTCATTCCGCGACGAAGGCAGGGCATCTGGAGCAATTCAGATTGCTCAGGATACAGATGCGGAAGCTGAATTACTACAATTCTTTCCACAGTGACCATGGCAAGTGTTTCCTAGGCCCTTTAAATGTTTTCCATACATCCAGTCTTTGGACCACAAACTGAACTACAACACTTTGGTTAACATCTCCTAGGCAGGTTTAGTAGGTCTTCAAATCCTGAATACTTCCCTTCTCTACACCAGCGTTCCTCAACCTTGGCAACTTTAAGATGAGTGGATTTCAATTCCCAGAATTCCCCAGCCAGCATAGCTAGTTGAAGTCCACACATCTTAAAGTTGCCAAGGTTGAGGAACGCTGCTCTACCCAACCTGAATGCCTCTTGCTGCCTAGATTAAGCACTAATGTTACTCCGAAGGGTCACCTCAAAGGCACCTGGAAATCCTGCATTTCCTCCTCTCTAACCTCTTTCCTGATGAGTCCTCTGCTGCTGGCTGAAAACCGCTAGACCCCTTTCGAAGCACTGGCAGCCTCAGAAAAAACACACCTTTCACTTCACGGCACCAGACAAAATGCTTGGGACGTAGGCTAGGATAGTTCTGAACAGATTTCAAGTGTATCAGATGCAAGCAGCTTATATATGATTGCTTTAGAATTTAAATTAAAATCAGCAGTGTTGGAAGGTTTTTGATGAGTGAAAAAAAGGAGTGCAATATATCCTTAGATAAAAGTTATAAACAAGAAAAGCATACCATTAAATTAAAAACGGCAGTTTTATCCTCCGAAAATACGGAGGCACTGGCTCTTTCCTACGGGTAGGCTTCAACAGAAAGAAAAATACTTTTATCACGCTTGCAGTCCGGACACAACGTATGAAATATAAAGGTCTCACCACATGCTATTAGTCATTCCACAGGGTTCACTTAACTCCAGCATGCGCACATACGTCTTATTCTGTTTTCACGCTGGTAACTGTCGTGTCTGTTTTGTCTCCCCGTGAGCTGTGCAAACACTGCAAAACTCACCTCCTGCTTATAGGTCACCGGCTGCTTAGAAGGGCCCGGCTCGCTCTCCTTCTCCACCATAGCTCCTTCCAAGCATTCATGCAAATTCTTGTAGCCATTCACCTGCAGGGGATACTGCCCAAAGGTCTCTATTTTGGAAAACGTTATCCCTAAATATGGGAGGAGAGACACAAATCCGTTTAAGGGAAACCAAAACAAATCCCAAACAGACCCTCTTTTAAACGCAGCAGAAAAGAACGGGAGGGGGCGGTGACAGCAGGAGGGGGCAGTTATAGCACTCGGAAGCCTTCCATATCAGTTAGCAAGGTCTTCCAGCTTACCTTCATGAACCCCTTCAGTTAGAAAAGTCCCATAAAAAAGTTGAACCATTGGGTTCTCCGATTTGTCCTGGGAATTCCTGTTGCAGAAGGAGAAAATGAGGAAACGTGAAAGCAAGCTCACCGTTTTTTAAAAATAGGTTTACAAGGCTAATCGGCAGGGCGGCTTGTTTAAAAGCTGAATGATATGCTTTCTCCACCTTCGGTCTCTAGGAAGCCAGAGGTTCATCTAGACCTCACCAAGCCCAGGCTGCAGATGGGAGCTCAGAACGCGATGCTCCTCTATTCAAGGGGTCCCCCCTTTCTAAAAGTAGCAGCCTGCTAGGAAGAGAGGTGGACTAGAACCCTCCTCCCTTACAAATGGGCATTTCTTCAGCAGGGAGCTGCCAGCTACAGCCAAGAGTTCAGGCAAAACTCAACCATTCGTGTCAGGTGCCAGGCAGCCATACGTGATGGGAAGTTGTATCAATTCACTAAAATGCACTGTGCTTGGACAGACTGAATCCAGGTGTGAAATCTGATACGTCAGGAATTTTAAGAGCTCATTTGGTTACAAGCCAATTGTATTGGAACTCACGGTCCCTGATAATTTAACTCAGTTAGGTGCTTAGAACAGGTCGAGTTACTTGATGTCAGAAATATCCCTTTTTTTACTTCTTTCAGGATCACACACCTACCCCCCCCCCAACACCTTGCTGTAGCAGAGAGCAAGAATCACACCACCCTACAAAATGGAAAATAACAGGCATTCTGTTTTTTTTAATCCTCTCCCAAGTTAACTGCAAATTCTAGCTACAGGGCAGTTTAAAGGAACTTTGGTGGTTGTTTTGCTAGACTCACTTAACATCCACTGTCAGTTGGAAAGCATCTTCAAGCCAATCCAGGAGTTTGTGGGTAAACTCACTCACATCTTGCTAAAAGAGAGAAAGATTGAAGTGTCAAACATTACAGTTTGTGAAAACATTTACTCTGAACAGTTTTCTCCACTGTTTTTATATAACGAATGATTTTACCTTCTTAAATTTTACGGTATTTTACAGTTGTGAACTGCCCTTAAATTATCCAGAGGAGCAATGCATAAATGGAATGTATGTGTGAGAGGGAAGCAGCAGGAGTTAAATGCTGGAAAAGCCCCTCGTTTAGCAAAGATTTGTCTTTATGCACCACCTCACCTCCTTAATGAAGGAAAACTCACTCAACTTTCCCTGCAAGCATCAGAAACAAGGATTAAGACTCAGTGGAAGGCAACCAGATCCTGGAGGGCCACATTTGGATTGCTCAAACAGGCTCACTTTCTAGGACGTCTGCAGGTTTCCACTCCACAGCAGAGACAGCCAACCTTACTGGAGTGCTTACAGACTCAGCTGCCAACTCAATCCTTACACAGGAAAAGAAAAAGACAGCAGCCGCTTCTAGCCAAGCAGCTCTGGCTTGAAAGCACCTCCAAGAGAAACAAGGGCAATTGTGGTTTCAGGGGGCAAACCCTGGCCATGGAGGGCCATCTTTCCTCATGATTTAAATTCCTCCATCTTCAGTCCTCCCATGCCCCAGTTTTATAGGGGAAAAGAACCTCCACAGATAGTCCAAGTTAGGCCATACTTGCCACCATGATCCTGGCCAAGTTGCAGCACAGAACTTGCTATAGTTGCTTCACCTGTTGTTCCTCAGGAGATCTAAACGCCCCTCTGAGAAGTTCAAGTGCAGTAGTCGGGTCTACAAATTTACGGCGTGTTCCCAGCATTAAAGCAAAGAGATACTGGAGTTCCTGCATGAATGCAATGTTCCTCTTTTCCTGCAAAACAACAAGAGGTCCAATGAAAAAACCAGAGAAATGACAGCCTGAGGTTTTTTGTTTTGTTTTTTTAATCAGCAAAGTGTAGAGAGCTCACATTCAGAAATTATGTTTGCTGGAGCGATTGGTTTCACACAATTCACACAACCCTGGACTCCGTTTCCAAACCATCTATGGCACTAAGCCAAAACTAACTATGGCACATTATGGCTTAATCCATTGTAGTGATTCACCCCAGACACGATCTCCCAATAAACAACCGGCTTTGCAGCGAGAGAGTAAAGGAATTTGCACCACCAGGGGCGCCACCTTCTAGTTACAACCTGGGCTGTTCAACAGCACCCCAACCTGAGTGCTTCATTTTCTCCAAACTCACTAACAACAACAATTCCAGAGAATGCCTTTATGGGATGGCCAGCAACTCCAGCACCACCTCTCTAGAGCAGAGTTCATTACCATGCATCGAGCTGCCACGTGTCTGTTTCGAGCTACTCTGGAGTCATTTAATCGAAAGGCAAACTGTAGAAAACAGCCAAAACAAGCAGCAGCAGCAGCAGCATTCTGACCCAGGGGGCCCTTAGAGGCCCGTTCTTTCTTTGGGGCAACATTCAACCAGACTGAAAAGGTGCCAGACTTGCTAAAGAAAACTATAAATTGGACAGCCTCCTGATAAGTCTTGTCACTGATACAGAAAGGTTGGCATAGCTTTCTGTTCTGGATTCTGAATGTGGGAGAAACTAGTAAGATCGTAACAAGTGAGCCTCCATGAAATTTCTGGAGAAATCAGAAAGCATCTTTCATCTTTGAACTGTCCCCCACTCCTGCGTGTTATCAGCATTCAGCCAGGCTTGTCGTAGCCACGTGGAGCAGGAAGAGCAGTTCCCCTCCGGTCCCTCAGGAATTGCTTACGCTTCGGCTGCGGCAGTTGTCGAGGACCGCTTCTGGAAGGGAGTAGTTCAGAACCAGGCGCCGGAATTCTGGCAGCTGGAAGAGAGACTGAGGGAAACCCTGAAATTAGCCCCCTGCCCTACTGGTGCTTGTCTGTCGAGTCTACCTAATACGTGCACCCATCAAGGAGGGCTTCACCCAGAGGGGAGACTAGGTATGGCCACAGCTATCTCCCGACAGGGAAGCACAACCTTCTCCACCCTCCCACGAGGCTCCATTAGGCAAGTTAAAGCCCAGCCCGCTGGTGAAAACCAGGCACGGAAGCCTGAATTAATCCACGCTTACCTCAACTAAAGAAAAATAGTGGTTAATTAGAGCCGTGCTGCTCAACCCCAGCCCCTTTAAAAGGGGTGGACTTCAACTCCCAGAATTCCCCAGCCAGCTGAATCTCAAAGTGGAGGAGGTTGAGCAACACTGAGTTAGAGCCACAACGCCAGCAGGGACCCACAGAAGCATCAGCACCCCCAAACTACCTGTATGACCGCACTGAACCAGCAGGTGTTTCCAATGTTCTTCATCCCAGCTGGCCAGCCTCTGGCTCGCCTCCAGTCACGCCGAGTAGCGTTCTCTCCCCAGACTTCACAGCGCTTCCTTTTGGAACGATTTTTGTTTTCGGCCATACTGGGCTCGTAGTGTCTGCCAGAAACACAAGGCAGCAGCTACTGCAAAGAAGTCTTTTTGCAAGAAGAAATCAGCCCATCTCCACTGTACGCCTCTTGGGCTCTTGATGAGGTACTACAGAACGCACAGCCCCCAAAAGGGTAACCGTTGTCCCTCTTCCAATGGATTCTGGCCCTCAAGAAAAGCCTATTCTGCTAAGAACGCACACTATGCTGGTCAGCTGGACATTTCCTGGAAACAGAAAACTCCGATTTGGACAGATGCTGGCCACGTGCCTCTGCTGCGGGGATCAGAAGCACACAATCACAGCAGGGACCTGGACAGCGGCAGAGCAGGCAAGGCACTTGAGAGGAGGGAGCATGTGAAGCTTTCAGACACAACCTGGACCAACAGCAACAATGCAGAATAAATAAAACTGAATGTGACATACGCATTCATTGTTGCAAGAAAATCCTTCTTGTCAGCTGAAAGATCTTGGGCGCCAGAAGAAACGGGTTCCTGAAAACCGGCATGATCTTGTGGGGCCTCATTCAGAGCTGGAAATGAAGAGAGAAGGCAATATTAGGGTGCAATTAAAATGCTACATCTCCCCGCTCCCCTATCATAGGATTTTGCAGACTCCTCTCCTCCCCCCGCCCAGTGAAATAACTGGCTTGCAAACAGGCACAAATTCACTTCCTACTTAACAGCGATGCTCTCATCCAGAGGCACATAGAGATCCAAATGCATCACTGGCCCTTTGTGATCTGCTGACATCTTACCAGCTTGGTTCGCTCTTCATGCCTTCATCATCGTTAAGAAGAAAAATGACTCCTCAACACTGCTCGCACAGCCTAGCCACGATGACGGAGATTTCTGAGAATTGTTGTGCAGTCTATCCCACAGGCACTAGCTTAGGGTTAGCTCAAGAGTTAATGGGCCCTTTCTGGTCTCCCACCGGTTCTATTTATAAAGACACCTCGGGGGGCAGAATTTGTTGTTTAAGTTTTCACAGTCTGCACTTAGCCTTCCTTGGAAAATTTAACACTCCCTGGCTGGGAAGTCCACAAAGAAGAGCAAACGCTTACTGGCCGCCTGCCTTTCCCTTCCCTCGCCGGCAGCGGGGTCTCCCCCCGACTCTTGGTCGTGGCCTTCAGGGAGGAAGCCAACCGCCTGCATTAGGTTTCCACCTGCAGCCTGCGGAGAAAGAAAGTTGGCAGACGAGGATGCTCTGCTCCTCCAGAGGATTTTCTGTTAAACTTGTCATCCTGGCTGGTGGCTAGAGCAGGATAGCTTTAGAAAGGAACAAGTGCATTTAAAAGAGGACGCGTGTTTTCACACACGCTGCTGGAATAGACTACGCATACCTCAGACCAGATGGCTGGGAATCTCAGGCGAAAGAATGGGAGGACAGTGTATCTGTATGTTGGAGAGCGAATGTGGACAGCTGTCCAAATGCCACTGTTTGTCCTGGCTTGGAACAAGCCCTCAGGGAAAGCAGGGCTGCCTGTCTTGGATTTCAAGGGCCAAAACAAGCAGGGTTGAGAGTACAGAGAGAAGCAGGAGGAAACAGGGAGTGGATGGCAATGCGGTGGCGGCGGCAGGTGGATTCACCCTTCAGAGCCCACCATAAATACCTGTGCTGCTGCAGCCACAATTCCAAGTAAGCCCAACCCACGCCATCTCAGCGGTGGCCATCGGCAAGCAGCCTAAGGACACCCGTGTTAGCAAAGGGGACTAACCTTCAGTGCCGCCTGGAGGAACAACGGATTGTGAACGCCTGTGATCTCTTTCAGCTGGTTTAGGAGCAAACTGCAGGCCTGCGTTAACATGGAACAGAGAGGGGGTATCAGAAAGGGGAGAGGCAGGACGTACAGCAGGGCAAGGCCCACAACAAAGCCAAGAGAACTTGAAAGTGCAGTGTTTTAAATAGACTGGAAGAAATTTCCAAATGCCAACGGGCTGAACAAAGGCATTTATTTATTTCTGGGCAGCTCAGAACAGCAGCTGATAAAAAGAGAGAAATAAAGCAGTCCCACATTACACAGAAGATGACAGCAGATTTCCCACCATATCAACTCTGCACTTGTACCGCATGTGTAGTCAGTAAAGTGTTTACCCTTGACTAGCAACTGTCCCCATTCTTGTTCTACAAGAGCAGCACCATCAGTACATTCCCAAGAAAGTCCCGTCTCTCCATTTTAAGAAGTTCTTCCCACCCTGATACACCCAGCTCGGCTAGAAGTAATTCTGTGTAGAATGGCGAGTCTCCTTTCCAGGACGACCCAAACGTCCCAACTGAGACGGCTACTTATCTCAAAAAACTGGCACCTTTTCAATGCCAGCGAGTGTTCATAAAGCAAAGCACCGCTTCTCCCATTTTCTTTTTCAAGGCAAGTCAGATCTTTATTACTCAGAGGGAATATAGGAAGGAAAAAGTAAGAGCCGTATCTGAGAAACAACAGCCCACAGGCCCCTTCCCGCAAAATCAGGGAGCTGGGTATTTATTCTACCTCGGAGCAGTGGCAGATGCTGCCCCACAGACATACAAGGAGCCCAAAGAATGCGCAGGGCTTTGGGGAGAAGCTATTTTAAGCTGGCTCCGCATGCCATTGCGGCTGGTCACTTCTCTTTTACAACAAGGTGCCAGAGATACACAGCACAGGCCGCCCGTGAAAATGGCGCCCTGATCAGCAAACTGGCATTTGCACCAACCAGGTTTTTTAAAAAAATGTTAAGAGATACCAGGAAGTAGACCAGAGTTTAGGGAGTAATGGCAGAGCAGCTTCTAGGTTAGGTTAGAATATGCCAAATTCCAGATTGCATTTCAAGCAGTGCCTAAATTCCTGTTCAGCTTTTGCAGAAGCTTTTCTAAAAGAAGGAAGAAATGAGCAGCTGTGTTCCATTACTTCCCAAGGTCTTATTAGAGAGAGAAAAAAAAATAATTCTTCTTATAACACTTACCAGAATCACCATTATGCCTGCATACTGCATATTCACAAAAAAAAGTAGCAAGTCTTTACAGAAGGCTAATAAACACAATAGGAAGGTTCCTCTACCCCAGCTACTAGCAATAATAGCTACGAGCGCTGTTATGAAATTCCGTAACTAATTGTCTGAAGAAAAGGTGCAATTTCAATTTCTTTAATACGTGAAGAGTTTTATCCTCGGAGAGTTGTACCACATTTCCAGAGTATGATGACTACCCCAAGAATACCTTGGAAGCATATGATTTGACTGACTCATTCAAACAAACTTGTATGAGCAAAAATATAACCCAACTATACAAAGCAACTCTTAGTAAGAGAGCCATTTGGTAACGAGCGGGCAATGGAAACTAGGCTGAACCGTACTTCGACTAGGACTCAAAGAAATAAAATCAGCAATTTTAAGTAGGCCCTGGAATTCTAGGAAGAATCCAATTAATGCAGGACCCCAAGCAAGAATTGTGATTGTTTTATCCTACCCACACCGTAACCTCCCATTGGCTTTAACCATCTAAATGCTAAGAAAACGCAACAGGGGTGCAATAAGCGATTCTCCCTATAGCGCCAGGAGCACCATTGTCCTGGAGGGTCCTGGGGAGGCACCGGGGTCTGCCAAAGACCCGTCCAGGCCCCGGGAAATACGCGTGTGTCCCCAGGCGAGGCTGGAGCAAGCCAGACCTGGGTCCGGTCACGACAAAGGGGCTCTGCTCTGCCCCGGGCCCAGGGTGTGCCCAGGGCTGGGTGCCCCCTCTGCAGGCAGCAGCCCATGGCTTCTGCGTGGGCTGCCACCCTGCCGAGCAGGAGGAGCAGGAGGGTCTCAGAGCAGGGTTCCTCACCCTTGGCGACTTTAAGACGGGTGGACTTCAACTCCCAGAATTCCCCGGCCAGCCTGGCTGGCCGGGGAATTCTGGGAGTTGAAGTCCACCCGTCTTAAAGTCGCCAAGGGTGAGGAACCCTGTCCGAGAGCGCTGGGAAGGAAGGGAGGAGGAAGCGCAGCGCCGGGCCGGCCGGGCAGAGACGCCCCGAGGCGCCGGGCCCCGCGGTCTGCCCGGAAAGGCGCCCCACAAGGCGTCGCCGGGCCCGGGCGGGCGCCTCTCGCCGGGCGGCCTCCTGCCGGCGCCAACGGGGGGGGGGGGACAGCAGGCGCGCCCCGAAGGGCGCAGGGAGTCCCTGCCGCCCCCCTGCAGGTGCCCCCCGGAGGACAGCCGGCGCGAGGCTGCTGGGGGAGGGGAGGGGAGGGGAGGGGAGGGGCGAGCTCGGCGTCCCGCGGGAGGCCCCGAGGGAGAGGAGGGGGACCGGGCCGGCCCACCTCGCGGGGCCGTCGTGGGAAGAAGGCGCGCGGGGCGCGGCCCTCACCTGTGCTCCCCCGCCGGGCGCGGCCCCCTCGTCCTGGGCCTGCTGCAGCTCGGCCGCCATCCTCCCGCCGGGCGGCCACCCCGCCGGACCCGGAGCGCCGGAGGGGCCGCGGCTCCGCCCCTTTAACGGACGCCCACCGGCCCCGCCCACCCCCGGCGGGGAAGGGCGCCCGCGCCGATTGGCCGGCCGCGCCCGCCCCCCTCCCCGCCCCCGCCTCCAAGGAGGCTCTTCCCGGGCCGCCCTCGGGCTGTTCGGGGGCCCGCCCGCTGCTGTTCGCGCGGACAGGGCGGCCGCCCCCCGAAAAGGCGGCCGGGCGGATCTGAGCGAAGTCAGGTGAGCGGGGTGGGCGGGGCCTCCCGCAGCGCGGGAAAACGCGAGGCTCCGGGATCCAATCAGGAGCGGGGGCGTGTCCCTGTCCGTGGCGTGCTCCTCCTCCTCCTCCTCCTCCTCCTCCGAAGCAGGCTGAAGGCCAACCGGGCGAGAGCCCGGCGGCCGTGCCGTCACTGCCTCTAGCGGCCCTCTGGTGCGGGCCCCGGGTCCCCTTCTCCACCAACCAGACCCTCCCGGAGAAGGCCCCGCGGGCCCCAGCCAGCCTGCCGACGGGCTCAGCCCGAGGACGCCGAGGGGAAAGGACGCCACGGGGTGATCCTGTCCGTGCCTCGCACCAGCCTCCTCTGGCCCCGGTGGCGGGAGGAGCCCCAGAGCGGCTGAGGCGAGTCGGGGCCGCGCGCCGCCCCCGCCGCCAGCGGAGAGCCGAGCCCCCGGCGGCCCGGGACAGCCGCTGCGCCGGCGGAGCCGCCCCCCGAAGAGGCGCCCCGAACCCCCGGAGCCGGGCCAGCGGCTGGCGGCTCCTCCGGGCCCTTCGGCGGCCGCGCGGTCCCCCCGCGGGGGCCCGGAGGTCGCCCGCCCGCCCCGCGCCGCCACTGCGCCGTCCCCGCGGCCTCGGGCCAGGGTCGCCGAGCAGCCTTCGAGCGCGGCCGGCTCCCTCCAGCCGCCTGGGGGCCGATTCGGGGCCGGCGGAGCCGGGCCCCGAGGCTCCGAAGGGCGCCCAGCTCAGGCGGCCACGGCCGAGGCGGCCCGCGGCGCCCTCTCTCGGGGGCCTGCCGGGGCCGCTGCCCGCCCCAGAGCCCCCCCCGGCGCGGCTTCTCCGCCGGCGCGCTGGGTCACGAGCACAGCCCGGCAGCCGGCCTCGGGGAGGCTTGCGCGGACCCGAGTCTTCCTCCCGCAACGGACGGGCGTCGCGCAGCAGCGCCCTGAGCCCTCCCAACGCAGCCGGGAGCGTCGCAGCGCTGCCGGAGCCTCCCGGCCCCGAAAGTGCCTCTTAAATGGCCTGCTCAGGAAGGGGCCCGGGCGTTTGGCGTCATGCGGAGCCTGGCGCTAACCCGTGAGAAGAGAGAGAAAGCGTGAGGCTCAGTCCCCGCGTAAGCACGACGTTCAGAAGGAAGCCGAGATCAACCCGTTCCCACGTCGGGGCTGCGGGCGCGCCTGTTCCGTAGCCCAAGGGGAGAGCAGCAGGCGGGAGCAACCCGCCCAAGTTTGCCGAAGTGGCTTCAGACGCCACCGAGGCAACGGGCTTAATGATGCTGACACGGAGCCGACTCTTGGAGGACTCACATGCATGAGGAACCAGAGGAGAACCGGAACGGGAGAACCAGAACAGCGGCCTCCCGTGCTTGAACGTCTAAAAAAAATCTGCTGATGTGCTTTGCCAGTTTCCTGGAGGGTTTACATGTTTACCTTGTTGGCCTCTGAGCACGGGCAGTGTACAAGCAATGTGAATAAGTAAACACCTTGTGGCAGGTCCCGGCTGGCGTGTTTGTCGTGCCCTGCCTGGAGAGGTGCTCGCTGCTGCTGCTGCTGCTGCTGGCGACAATCCGACCGTAATCCCTCTTCCTGGGGAGGAGGCTTCGTCACTCACCTCTTCCTCCCTCCCTCCCCGCCTCCCTCCCTCCCCGCTTGTCCCTCGTCGCCCGGCCAGATGTGGCATTGAGAGAAAGGGGGAAGCGTGCCTGCCCCCCAAATTTGTACATCTGTCATAATTCCCATCATTTTCAGCTCCACTGCCAGGGGAATGAACAAAGGAAGCTGGCGATTAACTTCAAAGAACTTTGTTGGAGAGGAATAAAGATATTTAGGGCCTATTTTGCAAACTAATTGCATTTGCATATTTATGGGATTTACTGATATAGCAGTAATTAAAAACTATTTAGTAGTCTTAAAGGACACATAACTCAGTTGCTGTTTGCATAATAAACACATCCCTTATTACGTTTATTATGTTTGCATAATAAACCTTTCACATCTCGATAATTCAGAGGGCCATTCCGGAGAGGCCGTGCCTGGATCGGCGCTTTCCGAGCGAGCAGAACTCGGGGCGCGGCAGAGCCCCAGGCCCGCAGGACGGGGAAGGAGGAAGGCGCCTCGCGCCCAAGTTCACACCCAGCGGCAGGAGACCGAGCGGCAGAAGGAGGGAGGCACGGAGGGGCCCCGCCGCCGCCGCCGCCCCACCCGGTTCTCTCCTAGTTTAATTGCCGAGGAACGGGATGCTGCTGGATTCCCAGGAGTCCCGTTTAGCCAGCAATCTCTGAGGTCTCTCCAGGATGAGTTGCCTACACTAATCTTTCTGAACCCAGGGGCGGCGGCGGCATCATCATCACCATCAATCATCATCATCTCCAACAAATAGAGACGCATCGTTCCGGGGGTCTGTTGCCTTTCCTAACTCGCCGTCAGCCTAGGCCTCACGGACATCCCCCCACGCGAGGCGACGCCTTTCAGAACGTCTCTTACTCTCTCCGGCTTCCTCCCAGCGCGGAGTCGGGTGGGGACTGGAGGGTTGGGGCCTCCGAGTCACCTTCTCCCTCCCCAGATAGTTTCCTCTCCCTGCAAACCAACCGACGCCGGGAGTTCCAACAATAGCCGGTTTGTCTGAAAAAGGGGAGGGGAGGGAAGGGGAGAGGCAGCTTCGATTTCTCCCCCTTCTGCCACCCCTTACGGCGACCCGGCCTTCCTAACCGTCCAGTGGCGATGCGTCAAGAACCATCCAGGAGCAGGTTCTCCCTGCGGGGTCCCATTAAGAGAACCGGCCTTGTAGGAACCCTCTTCCACCCCCCACCCCCCAAGGGTCTTGCTTTTATTTTAGGCGCAAGTCCCCACTTTCGCCTCCTGCAAATGCCGGCGAGGGGGGAATGTCGTTTGCCGCCCCTCCGGGGAGAGCTCCGAGGGAGCTTTTCCCCGAGCTCCGCGGTGCCCCGGGGAGTCCCCCGGCCGCATCGCCGGCCTCGCAGCGGCTGCGGCGTCGACCCCCGCCAGGCCCAGCTCCCAGCCCCTCCCTGGACGCGGCGCCCTTCCCACAGCCCGGGGAGAGGCAGCCGGCGCGGCACGCGACGCGAGGCCATCTCCTCGACGGTCCCCCGCTGGAGCGCGGCCCTTCGGCGGCTGGCCTGCGAGCGAGCGAGCGCCAGCGCCAGCGCCGGACCCCGCGGCTGAGATTTTGCCCGCCCCGTTGGCCGTTCGCCCCAGCTCAGCAGGGAAGGCGAGGCTGCTCCCCGAGGGCTCTCCGGCGCGGGGAGCGGGGAGAGAAGCGCAGAGCTCTTTGGCGTTTCTGAGGGCCGCTCAGGAAAGCGTCGCTTGCGATTTGGGGCCTCCGAGTCACCTTCTCCCTCCCCAGATAGTTTCCTCTCCCTGCAAACCAACCGACGCCGGGAGTTCCAACAATAGCCGGTTTGTCTGAAAAAGGGGAGGGGAGGGGAGGGGCTGAAGTGCCTGCATGCGGGATCCAGACAAAATCTCATTAGCTCTCAAACCACATGGGTTTCTGGGTTCACTAATTCCTATTTCACATTCACTTCCTCGGTCTAGAGTCTTGAATGAGATCTGCAGCATGAAAACCCTATTAGCAGGCAACCGAGCCTATTACCTCCCCCCCCCCCAAATTAAAATGACTTTGAGGCTTGGTGGGAGAGGTGGGTGGGCAGCCCACTGGGGAGAGCTGTCAGAGGAGGAGGCCTGGCGCAGGTGGGGGAGGACCACGCCTTGCTCACCTGCTGCCAAGGCTGTGACCTGATGCCAGCTCCACCCCACCACCCACCTGCACTCCCTGCCTGCCCCCTCAAACCCCAAAGGAGTAACCCCAAGGTTACTGGGGCTCGCTTCCGAGCAAGGGTGCATGGGATTGCAGCCTCCCTCACATCAGCGAGAATCCAGAGGGCGCAGCCGTTTCACGGTCACCTGGATTCCTTGCAGCCCAGATCTGGTAGCCCTTTATAAACCTAGAATGTGGTGTTCGAATAAATACATCCAATTTACTCGGGGAAGATTGGAAGAAATTAAAGCGAGCTGCAGCGGGCCAGAAGGATGCCAGTCAGCTGGCTGTGATTGAAGCCGTGCGGTGGCAAGGCGCTCTTGTCAGTTCCCGATGGCTCCAGGAAATTAGCACCTTTCGTCCTGCTTCCAGGTCTGTAGTTCTCAACAACCCAAGAACTCTCCCTTCCCTCACTGGATGTGGTAGCTCCTGAGCAAGGGGATGAGGCCTGTCCGGGCAGTGGGAGGCCGCCGCGATCTCTCTTGACCTTCTTGACCGCCATGGCGGTCCCAGACATGGTGAAAACGGCTTCTAACTCATTTACAGCTGGTGGCCAATGAAGACGAATGCCTTGGATTCCTGCGTGGGGAATGGCTTTAAATAAAAGCCACCCCCCCACCCCCCGAGACACACTTTTAGCCACAGAGACATAAATGTGGCATGCTTTTAATTTTACATCACCGGGTACAATGGATTAGCAAACGGGAGCGAACCCTCTACTTATCTGGGGGATAACACCAGTTGCTGAAGAGGCACAAAGAAAAATATTTTAGCATTTCGAGAGAGCGGTGCTGAGGTGCTGTTAAAGGGAATAAGTTCTTCTCATTTGCTCAGCAAAGCAGCTTCTCCATAAATGACAATCAGAACATTTTTGTCCAGAACGTTCCACTGTTGTGATGAAGTAGGATAGACAAGGATTGATGGTTATAAGCAACAAAGGGGTGGCTTTTTCATGTGAATCCAGAGAGAATTCCCTTTAAAAAAAGAGGGGGGAAAGAGAGGATTTCAGGCCCTAATTTCCCCGATCTCAGATCACTGCTGGACAGTTTATTTATGGCAGAAGGCAGTGATCTCACAGGGGTGAAAGATGAGCGCTCTGCCCTTGCTCAGGGACATTGTTCCAACCACCCAGAGTCACTTCCTCATGAGATGGGCAGTGTCTAAATTCGAAATATAAATAAATATAAATAAATGTCCCAAAATACACTTTTCACCCCTTCTAGGTGCGTTCACCTGTCTTCCTCAGCGTGGTGGTTTTAGGGGTACAAGAACCCGTGGTTCACCAAAATGTGCAACGTGTGAACCGAGCCTGCGATTCAGACTCGGATTTGCTTTTTCTCCTCAGGTGAGGAAGAGACCGGGAGCCTCATGGGCAAGCGCATCCAGGGTGTGTGGGTGTGTGTCAAAAAGTCAAGACGATAGCCATGGCCACACCATCAAGGTCGCCACGTTGACTTGTCTGAGCCCTCTGGAGATGCCCCTGGTCTAATGATCTGTTGGGGGAGGGGGTCCTTATCTTGAGGACAGAGGACCCAGCTTGCTTGGGCCAACTTCCCTGAGGGAGCCCGTGTGGCCAAGTAAGGAATGCCATGGAAGAGCCTCTGCAGGAACCTGGTGGAGGTCCTCTCAGATGGGAAAGGCGGAGCCTGGGCTGACTCCAAACAGTGCCCTATAATCCAGGGGACGGTCGGAGACTGTTCAACAACTACATGCAGATAAGCCAGTGTTTCTCAACCTTGGCAAGTTTAAGATGTGTGGACTTCAACTCCCAGAATTCCCCAGCCAGCCATGGGGAGGTAAGGTGAGAATCTAGGAGGCAGAAGGGGTGGCATTTACTCCTGCGTTGCCACACCAGGATGATGATTTCTCCTTCTCCTTCTCCTTCTCCTTCTCCTTCTCCTTCTCCTTCTCCTTCTCCTTCTCCTTCTCCTTCTCCTTCTCCTTCTCCTTCTCCTTCTCCTTCTTCTCCTTCTCCTTCTCCTTCTCCTTCTCCTTCTCCTTCTCCTCCTCCTCCTCCTCCTCCTCCTCCTCCTCCTCCTCCTCCTCCTCTTCCTCACACAGATTCTCCATGTGTCCTTGAGACGCGGCAGCCTCTGAAGAAGCCCCAGCCAAGGCCTCAGCAGCTGCATGCGCTAATGGAGGCAGCCTTTGGCAGCCATTGCCGCGCATGAAGCACCCTCGCTCCGTCTTCGCTGCTTCTTTTGTTGATCTTTCCCCTCCTGTTTTATACCCATAAAAGGGGGGAACAATCTGACATCCTCCAGTTCTTAGGAGGGCCTTGGGGAAATCTGATTAGACAGATAATCTAAGCAACAAAGAAAAAGCTCCAATTTGTTTAGATTGAGTTTCGTCAATGCTGAATCCCACGTCCCTTCCTATTCCACTCCAATGACTAGGAGCCTCCCAGACAGACGCCAAGCATCTGTTCCAGCAGGATGCCAAACTGGCGGAAGACAAATAAGAACATGGAGGAATTATTGGGATGTTTGCTAACCACCCATTTCAGGCTAAGTAGGCTCCCCATGTTAGGAAGACTAATGAATTCCAATTCTCCCAAATATCCTTTGCTTTTAACAAGCGAGATGGAAGGGATCTGTACATGCACACGCCGGGAAGGGAAGGCAGAGTTGTGAATGATGCAGCACGGGAAGCAATTACGTTGGCCAGCTGGCACAGCGAGAAACTCAGAAAGGAGACAAGCTTCACTTCTGTCTCCCTAGCTTTCCCCCTCGTTGGCATGGGAAGACGGGGCAGAGAAGAGAACTTCCTCAAAGGTGGCCAAAGGACAATTGAAAAGGATCGTTCCAGCTCTTTCCTGCTTCCAGGAGAACCCACCGACCGACCCACCGAAGCAGGTGGAGGCAAGGGCTCGTCCCCCACCCTTCGGTGTGAGAGTTTCCGTGCTAGCCCCACCCCGGGCTGGCAGATGAGGGGGTTCTGGAGCCTCCCTTTCTTACACCACTTGGGCCTCTTGCGAGCTCTGCAGCTTCTCCATCCCTC
Source organism: Python bivittatus (assembly GCF_059951505.1). Taxonomy (NCBI): domain Eukaryota; kingdom Metazoa; phylum Chordata; class Lepidosauria; order Squamata; family Pythonidae; genus Python; species Python bivittatus. The sequence continues at coordinate 1,845,933 of NW_028277052.1, read as the reverse complement.
CTGGGCGATGATGGCACCTTTCCTGCCCGCCTCGCTGTGATGCATCTCCTCCCACCAGAGGTGGCAAAGCGGAAGGATAAGATTCCTCCCTCATTCTTTCTGAAGGACTGGGCTCTTCTAAACTTTCCAGTAAGAACGGCTGACTTCCATGCTCTGTTTTCAAACCCTGCACATGTAGAGAATAGGCATCATTCTTAGCAACATGCTTAATGTCAGAGGAGCTAATGGGGGGGGGGGGGAGAGAGAGAGAGAGAGAAGTGGGTGATTTGCTTATGGTGCCAAGGGCCTGCAGCCTGCCACTTCATCAATGGTGATTTTCCAGGGCCTCGAAGACGCAAGAGCTGGACACAAAGAGCTGGGGGTCCGCAGCAGCAGCAGCAGCAGCAGCAGCAGCAGCAGCAGCACGGGAGGTGGGGTGGGAGGAGTTCCTAAGGACCCATTTCTTAAAACCAAACCGGACATCAGGCTCAGCTCCTGCTAATCTGAGACTGGGATGAGATGGGGATGAGGGATGGCAAAGGAAAGTTAGCCAGCTGAAGGATCTCACCTACCTAGAAGCCCCAGCGGGTGGGAAGAAGCACCTCTTCTTCATGCTTTATTGCTGGGCCTGTCCCTCTGAACGTTCCTCCCCTTTGGACCCCCAGGAGATTGGGGTGGGGGCATCCCACTCCCATCTGGCCTTGCTTGCATCTGGACTGGGGGGAGGGGCCTAATGACAACCCCTGAGCAGGCCCTTTCCTTGCATTTACAATAGGAGGACAAAGCATCCTTGAAGGCCCCATGGAAACCATTTGGCATTATGTTATCTCAGGGCAGAAGAGCCACCCAACACTTTCCCTATCCGGAATCTCTTCTCTCTTCCCTCTTGGCATTTCTACTGACGCTTTCTGCCTCCCCCGGCCATTTCCCTTCTCCCTCGCTGTTGGGCAGCCTCTTCCTGAGGCACCGAGTGAAAGCGATGCCAAAGACAACAGGTTCCTCCTGAGGAAGGAGGGTGGGTCTGTAGAGTGGCTATGACAAGGGAATCCCTCGAGCACACTGCCAGCACGGTGTGGGTGGTTCCCTTAGTGCCCTCATGGCGTGGCTCCCAGAGAGTCAGGACCCATCAGATTCTGCCCCACCCATGCATCCTCGCAAGGTGGGGAGGCTGAGGGGGCCCCACTCTGTGACGCCAAGGGGGTGGGGGCCCCACAGGGCATGGGCCATCTGTAGCTGCCCCCCTGCTATGGAGTCAGTTTTTGTGATTACGCAAAACACCCCAAGCCTTCTTGCCTTTCCTGGGTCGCGCAAGAGCTGGTTGTCCCACCAAGCATTTTGGCCCTGAGGGCTCCGGGTGCTCCTATTTTATTCAGATACCCATTCGTTTTGTGAATGACCCTGGGTCCTCTGGAAATGGGTGGTGTATAAAGCCATGTAATAAATAATAAACCATTAATACATTTCTGTATCTGCCTAGCACTACCCACTCCCGGCTGCAATTCTATACTTTCTATACATTTCAACAGCCCACCCAACTTGGAAAATATTCTGATTTACCGAAAAGGCAAGTGAGTAAGCTCTGTTGCTGACAAACCATCTTTTCTTCTATTATTGAAGTATGGGTTATTACTTTTAGTTGCTTTGAGGGTCTAAAGGAATATAAATTAATTAAGAGAATGGATTTCCAGAAATAAAATCCGCCTGCAAGCTTGATCCTTGACTGCTGGCATCTCTTTCCCTGCCTGCCTATCTACCTACCTACCTGTCAGATCTCTTTTATTCTTTAGAAGAATTGCTCCACCATTTTGCCAGATGCTCATGAAAGACATATAGTCAGGACTAATTTAGTTTCATTGGCAAGTTTCCCAGAAGCTTCTGAAAAAGAAATAAAAAAAGGCTTTTGAGAAACTGCTTCACTATTCATTTCTCTGCCTTGTACAAGCAGGGCACACTCCGTCCCCTTGCACTCACCTGTTCTAGGCATACATCGAGGCGCTTTCCCCCCCCGACATCTGAGTCTTGCTCTTCACGGCTTCCCTGCCTGACCAGTTTCCTGGCACCTGGGCTTCGTCGCTTGCCGACATTTCCAGCCCCAGCCCTGCCTCCTGTTCGCCTTGGCCACGGTTCGGCTAAGACTTACTTCCTTAGCTTGCACTTGCAAATGCCTCTGTGCCTGGAGCAAAGGAAACTGTAGGTTTAGTGAAAGCCAGCAGCTCTCTTTCTTCCTTCAGGGGATGCTGGCTGACTCCCTGGTCTCCCATTTCTTTATTTAAATGCCACCAACGTGATCAGGAACAACAAACCCAGGAAGGTGGTCTCAGCACGCAGCCCGGGAAAGTCTTCCTTCCCATCTGACGCCCAGAACCGCACTCCCGTTTTAGCAGCACTTGGAACACAAGTGAGCAGGTTGAAAGAATCGGGGCTCAGTCGTGAGGCAACTTGTGAGTTAAAGTTTAGCAGGCTTCTGTGTTGTTTTGGACAATCGGCATAACTCTTGGGGAGGCTGCAAGCAACATGTGCTTGGCTTCACATTTGCTTCCCCCTTGGGGAGGGAGGTCTGGTTTCCCGCAACTGAGTCAATTTCTTCCCTCTGAATTGCTCAAGTGATTGGTAAAGACGTCTTCACTTTTGTGCTTGGTCTGACTCGAGACCCAAATGAAGGCTTGAGACTCAGTTTCATGGTTTCCTTTGGGTTCATCTCAGCCTAGGAAGGGGACCTTGCTTTCGAGAGGAGCCACAATGAGATCAAGAATGACTAGCGGCTGTTCCTGGACGGCAATGAAAACTGGGCCACCTTGCCTGCGTATTCACTCTGGAGGCTTCGAAGGAGTAAAACAAATACCTGAACCACGACCTCCAAAATACCAGGGCTCCTGAACTCACCTTAATTTATTTATTTATTTATTTATTTATTTATTTATTTATTTATTTATTTATTTGGCTTGTATGCCGCCCATCTCCCCCACGGATGACTCTGGGCGGCTCACAATAAAAACGAAGAAATACAATTCTCTCCAAGATGGCTAAAAACTATAAATAATTTAAAAACATATTAAAAATACCGTAAAAAACCTCCTCTAATTTTGGCCCTATAAAAATCTGTAAGATGCTGGGGGGGGGCAACCCATCACCCCACCAGCCATCTCCACAGGTGCGAGCCCCCCTCCGGCCCCCAGGGCTTCTGGCAGAGCCAGGATTCAACCCCTTTCCTGAAGGCCACGAGGGAGGGGGCACACCGGACCTCGGGAGGCAGGATGTTCCACGGGGCGGGAGCCACAGCAGAAAAGGCCCTCTGCCTGGACCCCACCAATCGGAATTCCCTGACCGGTGGGGTCTGCAACCTGCCCCTTCTGCTGGACCGAGTGGGGCGGGCTGAAGTGACCAGGGCGAGGCGGTTCCTCAGATAGCCCGGTCCCGTGCCATGAAGGGCTTTAAAGGGCTTCAATAGCTTAGGCATTTGCAGATGCTGGCTCATCGGTTATCTTAAACTAACACTTGTATCTTTACATTGGAACCACGACATAACTAACCACAGAAACTGACTGGTGCTGACCTCCACTTTATTATTCTGCTAATCTCACTATAAGCAGGAAATCTAACCCATGTTATGATTGGCTGACATTGTTACTGGTCAGAGTTGATTATACAGCTAGGTAAAGGTTGTTTGTACCCTCCTTCAGTGGGCAGAACCTTGTGGTCTGTCCCCAGCGCTGTTCAGATAAACTTGGTCCAAGCAGATCGTGTGGTCTCCACTCATAATACGGGTCATGGAGAATTCTCTCCTCACTTTGCTGAGATTCAGTTTCAGCTGAAGATTGGAAACATCCTCATCTAACTTGGTTCTCTTGTCCTGTTCTATTTCTGCATACCTATTCTGTTTCCCTGCCTCAACCTCCCCAAGAGAATACTGTACTTCATATTTTAATTCATTTATAGGCAGGGCAGTTTAACATAGTTCTTAGGCTAGCGCTAGGGCAAAGGTGGGTTCTAATAGCATTAATAAGAAGGCAAGAAACTACTCCAAGAAAATCCAGCTTGTTAAAAGGGGAAAAACGTGTTTGCTTCTGTGGGTAGAAATGCAGCAGTCTGTCAGGCTCCTTCCAGGCTAATACCTGATCAAGAAGGCTGGTGGCCAGAGAGTCAAGGACACAGCTCAGAACACACCGTCCCCTCCACAGCTGCTAGAAAAACCCTTACTAACAAATCAAAGCAGCTACTACAAACTTTAGGACTTATGGAGTAGATCCCAGGTTTATTGAGTAGATCCCATCATTGCATCATAATGGTCTGAGAGCTGCACATTCCTCAGTAGGAAAAGTAGTTTATTTATTTATCTAAACATTTTATACGGCCGCCCATCTCCTGGCAGTGACTCTGGGCAGCAAACCCAAACTACCAGCAGTTAAAACAAGCCACTACTAGTCCACAAACAATAAAAACAACATAAAATAATAAAGGTCAACAAACCACGCCAGCCAGTATTGCTCGCTCAACCTCCTGGCCCAAATGCCTGGGAGAACAGGCAGCCTTCAGTGCCTTGCAACAGGCCAACAGGGTTGGTTCATCTGGCCAGGGCAACAATAGCTGGCCCCTCTGTGTGGTTGCTGTAGTGCCCTGGTCTGCCTCTGGCCTTTGGCCTTGCCAGCTCAGGCTCTCAGATGGGCAAGTGAGCCTGCTCTATTGTAGGGCACTCAGGCAGACCTGAGAGCTTTATCTTGAGGTATGCAGAAAGGAGGGAGCTAATTTCTCCATGCCATTCACTGGAGCAAGGATGAAGGGGAAGGAAATGTCCTCTTTGTTTAGATGAGCTTCTCAACTGGGAGCAAACACTTCATTAGTTTTAAAGGTACCAGCCTGCAAACTTTATTAATGTTGGAGCAAATAAAGGAGAGTGTTTAAACAGAGTCATGCCAGAAGCATCCTCTGTAGGATGGCAGGGGAAGCGGGCACATGCTTTCTGTGGAGAAGACACCCAGCCAGATGTGCATGTGGCCAACTGATTCTCAGAGCTTGACTGGTCTTTGTGAAGCTGGGCAAAAGCAAGGCTTCCCGCCAGTTGCTTCCTTCCCCGTTTCCAAGGATGGAAGCCCTCCAAACAAGCCCAAAGAGCCATCATGTCAGGATTTCTGACAACAGAAGTGTGAAGCGTAGAAGGACGGCAAGCAGGTATCTAGTGGATTCATAGATTACGAATCTCACCTCTGAGAACTCGAGTTTTGTTGTTCACAAATGCCTTCATGTGGTGGGCATGGTTGGTGAATCCAGTGGGACAGCTATTGTTAAATTCCAAGAAAGCCCCAGAAAATATGGGGTTATTCCCATGGGAAACTGTGCTCCAAAGACGCAGCCAGACTGTCAAGAGCCATCAGTTTTTATCGGGGAAAAAAAAGGAAGGAAGGAAGGGTAAACTTCAGCCACCTCATACTGAAAGACAAGACACAGTGCTTTGCATTTGCCCATGCTTCCGCTCAGCACTAATGTTCACACTGATTGAGGCTGCAGAAGTATTGCTCACATAACCGAAAGACTGGGAGCAGCATTGCAGGCTGTCTGACTTTCTCTCCCCCCCCCCACCCGCCCGCCTTCCTCTTCTCTCTGTACAGATTCCACATCCTTCAGTGCTTTTTTGCTGGAGAAATGAGGAGGGTGGGAGAAGACAACCTGATCTGCAACCTTGTGGCTGAAAGTCAGCCTCTGTTGGTGTCATGAAGGCAGCTATGCAAGATTGAGTGCCAGTGGGGTCCTCTGCCGATGAGACAGTTGGCATCTAACCTTGGGTAATATTCTAGCTCAAGCATGCAAGTGCTGAATGGGCATGGAACGAGATTGATTCCATTCATTAGCGCCAATGGGCTGCAAATACCTTTTGTGTACTTATTATTACCTGGCGGTAATGGATAATGAAATGGCATAATATTGCTAACACCTGAAGGGTGTCTAATGGTTGATGTGGCTAAATCGAAACTATGCCTTCTTTTGCTTCCTTTCCTTTGCTGGGAAATTTGAAGGCAAGGAAATGGTTTGCCTGTAAGACAAGGGACAGGATTCGGCTGCCCGGAGATGAGCAGGTAATTCAGGACCACGGACAGTTCACCCAGGAAGTGGGCCCGGAAGGAGGCGGCGGCTTGGCTGATTTGGCCATTCATTTGAAACTGATTCAACTGACTCTCTGGATGGAATCCAACTTTCCGTATTGAATCAAAAACTCTAATCAAACTGTCGAATCAGATCAGATGCCTCTACATTGATCAGCTGATTGAAAAGGACTTTTGTACATGCCTAAAAGCGCCTTTTTCCAAATCAATACTGGAGAATCAAATCATCTGATTTGTCATTTCGTCCTCAAGTATTGAGTCCATTCAACTTGACTTTCCAAATTGATTTTAAGCTTGAAATCAAATTAGTTGATCCAATTCGAACCAATGTTGTACATTCAATGGGAGCTGTTCTGCAGACCTGTAGTGGAGTCTTTAAATTATCTGGAATAACTTCAGTAGGTAGTTATGTAAGTCTGTGTAAGCCAGATTTCCCCAAATTGATATCCTTTATGCTTCAATGCCAGCTCCTATAATGCCTATCCAGTGTAGTCAAAAATTGGGAAGGACAGTGTAAGATAAACTCATAAACTCATGGTAACCTGAGGTATTGCTAGAAAGCATTAGAGGGGGAGAGTTTTCCAAGTAGCATTCAATTGGCCAGCCTAGGAATTGGGATAACCAACCAATGGATCTCTGGTGACATGATCCAGGAGGACTTCATAAGCTCTCGTGGGAATTGGTCTGAGTCCGCACTGATAGGATTCAGTTAGGTTCCCTGTGGTCAGAGTATGAATGGCCAGTTCTTGGTAATTGTGGACCCTCAGAATCTGGAACAAGGGTAACATTCAAAAGCAGGATGGTTCAGAGTCAAAAGAAATCCCGCTGAACACTGGAACTGGCCCTACCCTAATCAGTAAGTATAACTAGGGATAGAAGTAATGGTAACAACAACATGGAAACTGTGTCACAGTGAACTCTCTCTGGATGGCATGGAGCAGACAGCAAGGGCAGCTAGCTCACTAACAACAGAAGCAGCCGAGGGATGTATTCTGGACTGGTCAGAATGGCCTCAGAGTCACTTCACTTCTTGAAGAACAAATATTTGGGCCAAAGCATGCCACACTGAGGAAAATGCCACCATCCTCATTCTCTAATCTTTGGCCACCAGGTCTGCCAAAGCAGCCTGTTCCACTTTCCAAAGAGAAGTTTCTCTTACTTGCTGCGGTTGGTTCCTTGCCCACTGGGCACAAATTATCCATAACATGCACACAAAATGTTGAGCCTCAGACACTCTTCAGATGCTTTCTCCAAGCAATACCACCCCTACTAGGAGTCTCCTCCTTTTGACTTCCACCAGCTTTAGTAAAAAGGCCCCGCAGCTCTGTACTCCGTACCCCATCAGGACAGGACAGGTCGTGCATCAGGCACTTTGGTCTAGCCAAGTGTTTTTTTAAGTGTTTCTTTTCCACACCATCTTGTAGTATGTGGCTGATCTTAGGAAGTTTGCCTCCTGGATGAACGTTCCTTGTGGAATTTACTATCCAGAAGATGCATTTGATTACTGGCAACAGCCTTTTTTTTTTTTATAAACAAGCAAACCAAAAAATGATTCTATGCCTTAGCACGGTTGAAATTCGACAAACAAGCAGCCAAGATCACCAAATCTTTCTGATACTTGGATGACAATGCAATCCTCTTTACACTCTTGATGGCATTGCCTACATATACACACACACACACGCAGAGAGAGAGAGAGAGAGAGAGAGAGAGAGAGAGAGAGAGCACCTTTTAGAGCCACAATAGCCCCCTTCAAGATAGTATAGAAGATTTCCTAAAATATCATCCTGATTGTCATAAAATTTAATAAAGACTCATCCAGTTCAGATTATATTACAGTCTGAGTGTAGCAGTTGAAATATCAACAGCAATTAAGGGAAGCAGCAGCAATTAATAGAGAGCAGAGTGAAATAAAAATGTTTTAAGTGGTTTCTGAAAAAGTTCCAACCAAGTACTCTAATTTGCTTCCTAACCCCCCTGGGCTTCTACTTTCACCATATCCTGCTCTCTCCTCTCCCACCCCCGGAAACTAAATGGCACAACCCCTTGAAATCAGTGGGGCAGTTGACTAGGAGCTAAGTATCCTTGGTTTTGATCCAGCCGTTTCATCACTGTCATGTAATTAGATTTAAAGTTATATGCATCCTTAATTCATGACTCTCCCCATCTCTGCTGGGAAATGCAGGCTGGGGAACCTGTTGCTTCAAGGAGGATCTTGTCACTTCTGCAGGCGTGGAGAAGGGGCCTTTCCGTCATCCCAAATGCACTTCCATGGCTATTCCACACGAAAGGAGGACTGACAACCAAGGGTATTGTGGCCGATCTGAATCGCTGCTTGCATCGGTTGACAGTAGCTCTCACACTGTAGTCTGTGATTCTGATTCACTTTCTGAGGACTGAAGCTCAGACTACTGATCTCGGGTGAGGGGAGAGACAGTTAATAAAGCACAGAGGCAGAGGAAAAGGGAAGAGGAGTGACCATGTTATCCCTCCCATCCTGCTTTTTGTTGGAGGCCTGAAGCTGGCCTGCAAAAGACTCCACTCAAAGGTTGCCAGCATTGAGAACAACAGCAAAATGCAGTGCCCGGTAGAAGGCAATAACCCTTGCACCTACCTCCCCAGAACAGCTGGGAACGTTTGACAGCGTTGCTGACCAAATCCACAATTCTCCCTCTTCAGGCCAACTTCTCTTCTCCAGAACTTTTATCATCAGGTAAACAAAGGGGCTGCGATAACTGCCAATTTATGACCTGATCGTTGGTGCCCATTTTAGCCTCTATTATAGTCAAGGGGTGGAGAATACAAGGGACAGGTGCAGTGGCCATCACTCAGCATTAATTATGCATGACACTTTCCAAAGCACCAAAAGATCTATCCATGTGTGCAGACTGGACACCTCGCAGAGGCAAGGACACCGGGGAAAAATGTGTATTTCTTTCCATTATGTATTGTTGAGGGCTTTCACGGCCGGAATATGCTGGCTGATGTGGATCTTCCGGGCTGTGTGGCCGTGTTCTGGAAGTTCTGTTTCCTAATGTTTCACCAGCATCTGTGACCAGCATCTTCAGAGGACAGGAGCACAGACAGTAGCAGTTCTCTTTCCATTATCCTTAATCAAGCTAAGGTGGAGAAAGGACTAGAGGCCTGTGCTATTTAAACATCAGTTCTAAAGGAAGTGAGAAAAAGAGGAAGTCACTCAGAACGCACAGAGAATCTTAACTGAAATCCCTGAGCATTTTCTGCCGGAGACTCTCAAGATCTTCAGCCAACCTGGATGGCAGGACTCATGTTGGAGGCAACTCCCCGCAGACACGTGCCATTGGAAGCATCCATTTTCAAGCCAGCAAGCAAGGCCAGAAGCATTTAGGCCAGCAGGGAATCAAGTTGTGGAGAAGATGCGAAGTTTCCTTCTTACAGTTTCTCCCACCCTTGCACAACAAGGCTGGTGCTCTTCTCAGTCTGGACTGGAAGACAGCTGGTCTCTGTCCCTCCACACCTGGCCAAGTTCAGTTGTTCATGTAAATCAGTGTTTCTCAACCTTGGCAACTTTAAGATGCGTGGATTTCAACTCTCAGAATTCCCCAGCCAGCATAGCTGGCTGGGGAATTCTGGGAATTGAAGTCCACGCATCTTAAAGTTGCCAAGGTTGAGAAACACTGATGTCACTTGTAGTTTTTCAGTAGCACAGGGCTCAAATGCTCCCAGAGCTGGCTCTTAGGGAGTTGCTAATTAAACACGGAAATACAGTAGGAGACTTCTCGGTCTCATTCTGCAGCCATTTATTCTTCCGGCACCATTCTTTATTATCTTTGTTCTCTTATATTATCAAGCATGTAAACACATTGGGCAAGTTTTCTTATCAGTCTCATAAATTCTGATTTCCGTAGAGCTGTGCACATCAACTGAGAAGCCATTACTGTACACACAACTTTGCTCACTTGAATTGACTCATGAAAATTCAAGAAAGCTAGGGACGGGGGGCGGGGGAGGACTCTCCATGAATCTAAGTTGGTCCCAGTCACACTGAGAAGGGCGTGTTAGAAGCACCACGTATTTGTGTATTTTCTAGCCAACACTAACACTACATTTTGGAAGGAGAAGAAGGAATCGTGCCTTTATGACATAACTCAGCAGAACTAGAATTTGGCCTTCATGAAATCAAAACTGTGGAAGGAACACAAGACTATGCAAATAGAAATAAAAGGATGACAAAGATTTTCACGTTACCATTTTGACGGCATGACGATGTTCACAAATAGTGCCTTGGCTCTTCCTTGCAACTGGCTCATGCATGCTTCCAGCACTGTTTTGGTCCCATAGCATTCCAATGGCCCATTGAAGATTGGAACGAAATCTGATGGACCTTGTTGTGACCAAATTTGCTTCCAGCAGATCTGTGGCCAGACAAATGTGAGCAAGGATGAAGTCTTGTCCTTAAACAAAATCCAGAAATGCTCAGCCAACCCCACTCGGTTCCTTGGGTAATTTGCATTCCTGCAAATTCCTGTCATAAGTGTTTTCAACTACTCAGCTGAAGACCAGGGCCATTTTCAGGTCCCACTTTGCTCTGTAGCTCCCAGTCCATCTCTCTTTATGGTGAGTTATTTACCTAAAGAGACATTTACGGCTTCATAATTAGCAAGACAATGCAGCCCCCCCTTGCCCCCCCAAGTGCTGGTGATGAGCTGCCTCTTAGTAAGGGAGCAAAACCCATCAGTGTCGGAAATGACCCATGACAGTGATTAAATTAGCATGGTGTGTAGCATTGCTGCCTCTCTTCTCACAAAGTACTCCAAGCTTTCCTCTGATCAGATCCAGGAGCTGCAGGGAAGGGCCAGGTACTTACATTTCTGTTTAATTTTGCTGCACAGCAAAACTGAATTACAGTCACCCCCTACCCAGGCCATGGGAGAAGCAAGAGAGAGCTCTCCACGGCATTTGAAGAAAAGCTTTCTGCTTCTGCGGACTGGTGATATGGCACCACATTCATAGCCCACAGAGAATTGACTCCCCAAATGAGAGACATTAAAGGAGAGGCCGCAGTGGGAAAAAGACCGGAAAGAATTAAGGAGCACAGGAGCACGGAGAAGTACTGCCAAGGGCTCCGTTTCCCAGCAGTCTCTGTTGAGTTGGTGGCTGCCGTGGATAAAGCCCATGTTACAGTGACAAGGGTGGTCACTCACCCCCATGGGGTCACTGGGTTTCCAAACTCCTGTGAGGATCACAAGCTGATCAGTTGAACTTTGGCAAAATTTGGCTGCGGTGGGGGACAGTTGTCTTGTCAAGACTGCAGAGGAAGAACAGCAGTATGGCAACCAGGAGATTCAGAACATGCCAACTCTTTGCTGACATCCTGTGGTCATCTGGAACTTGGGAGCCCAGATATGGTAGCCCCATCCTGTGCAATGAGTTCATTGATGACTTGGGGCAAAGAGATGGGTGGCAAAGAGGAGCCTGGAGGCAGCTCTCTCCTGTGAGCCCCAAGATGGGTCTCCCTGCCTTCACTATATTTAGGCCACCTCTACTGGCCATGGAGGCACTGCAGTAGAAGATGGGGGACATCTTCAGCTTGTGAGCCACCAGCAGTAGAAAGAGTAAGAGGCATGTTTTAATCCAAGTTCACATCACTTTGGCTGGCCTGCAGACCTCTTGGGCAGTTAATGCCCTTCACCTTCTGCTTCACCTGGGTCTCTTTCATTTGCAAGTAGATATCCTCTTCCGGGACATCCTCAGTGCTTTCTTTCCAATGCATCAGAGACTTGGGTCTGCGCTAGCCCCCTGCCCATTTCTTCATCTCAGAAGAAGGTTGTGTGCCCAGACCTAGCTGAATTGGTGTGACCAATAGCATGCAACCCCAAGGCTGTGTCAATATCCACAAAATGGAAGGCTTGCGCAGCCCAACATATCGCCACCTGCCTGATATCCTTCAAAAACCCATTAGCTTTTATGGGAAGCTTGTCTCAATCAAGGAAAGGAATAGCTCACCGTGCAGCCATTCGAAAAGCTGTTCTCCATCTCAGACACACTGCTGTGGAGGGGGCAGGGCTCTGCCTTGGGGCCTCTTCTCGGCAGCTCCGCGGGGGGGGGGGCGCCTGCAACTATGCTAACTGGGGGGAATAGTCCTATTCCTTCCTCCTTCCCACTTTCTCAGGAAGTAATTGGGCATGAGGCACGGACATTGGAAAGAAATTCAGTGAGTGGAATGGGTTGAAGTCAGCAGAATGTGACAAGTATTTATGTAGACTTCTCTCAGCCCCCCCCCCCATGCCCTAATGAGAATGTGAATTTCAATAAGTAGGGAAAAATCAGGGAGGTAATTCTGGGAATGGTATTCAAAGCAAGTCATGCGTTCACCTACTTTCCTTGAGCAAGCAGCACCCAAGAACAGGGATCCCCAAGAATTGTCCAGGAAAGGAAACAGTTGGCAGAGGGCCTCCCGCTCCCAAAAATGTTTCCACAGCTTGGAAGAAAATGGCCATAACCTTCTCTGAAACAAGAAATGAAAAGTGGAAGGAACAAGTTCATGCAATCCTTCACTTCTATGCAATTCCTAGACCTACCTGCAGTATTTTAAGTGGAAGGGCCCAGCATCCTTCTGCCTGTTTTCATTTCCAGTCTTGTGGGAAAAAACCTGGCCACTAATCAACTCTGGCTGGTCTTCTTGTGTTGCATAGCAAGATGGCAGAGTTTGGGTGTTGTAGAATTTAGGGGGCACCATTTTCTTTTCAACCTGCCTTGTACAAAGGAAGAAGGAGAAGGAGAAGGAGGAAGAGGAGGAGAAGAAGGAGAAGGAGAAGGAGAAGGAGAAGGAGAAGGAGAAGGAGAAGGAGAAGGAGAAGGAGAAGGAGAAGGAGAAGGAGAAGGAGAAGGAGATTTGCACTCAGAAGGTGGAAAACTTAGCAGGTCAGTGTACTGACTTGGTAGAAACTTTGTCCCTACTCTATAATTTGCCCACTGGAAGTAAAAGTTGCTATTCATTTTGTCTAGGTAGGAGCATCTCCAGGACGTGCAGGGTCTCTGCATAAGTGAGAGCCCACTTTTAATCTCAGGTCATGTGGAACCATCCAGATGATCACAATTCTCTGCCCCTGGGGTTAATCTAATCTTCACCTCATGTGTTAATTTCAATTTTTAAATAGCCTGCAAAGGATGCCCCAACACTAAACTTAGCATAACACAATGTAGTCTAACTTGGAAGTTACCAGAGTATGGGGGATTGAGGCCAAGTGACCTCTGTTCTGAAGGAGTGTCGCTGGACCCACACTCTAGGCTGGTAAATGGTGCAAATCTGTGCCTCCTGGGACAAGGGTAGACGGACCTGTCCTTTCAACATCTTCTTGTACATGACAAACACAACTATCAAATGAATCCCTTTATCAGTTACTCCCATTTTATCTAGATTGAGTATCAATTGCTTAGTCCTCTTCTAATCGGTTAGCCAGGCACTGAAGTCACCTTGCACGGCTTCCTCTAAAAGTAAAGAGGAGGAGGAGGATGTCAGCACTGTTTGCCTGTGAAACCCAGGACTTTCTGCACAGAAGAAAGATGCCCTCTGCCGTTGGGCCTTGACCACCTTCCGGCATAATGGCCTTCCCACCTGCTTTGGATCTGCAATCCTAGGTTTTGTGGGCAAAGGGGGAGACATGAAACTGCTTGCACAACAACTGTGCTGGTTTTCAAGATTTGGTTACCGTGCCCTATCTAATTAGCCTGCCAGACTGGAATTTTGTACAACAGGAGCAACTGAAGCACAAAGTCCTCGGCTTGGACCCCGTGCTCAGCAACGGGCTGATTTGTTTGGAGACAGCGAAGTTTGTTATGGCCCAAGGAGAGCGCCTTCCTTCCGCTGCTTGGTAGTCTCTAGACACTGAGCGTCTTTGATTTCCTGGAAAACCGATTACTGAACAGCAGATTAGAGCGCTAATAAAATCCCATTATACCATTTTCAGAAAGTAAATCTGATTGGGATGTTGCCAATTTATCTCTGATGGCCCACAACATAGGCATCCATTCTGCAGGGCATCCTGTTAGCTGTCCTAAATGGATGGGGCAAAGGCATGGAGGTGCGGAAAATACAAAATGCTGGTCTGGCAGGGTAATTAGATAGGGCACGGTAACCAAATCTTGAAAACCAGTCCAAGTTTCTTTGGGTCCCAGCTTAGAGTGAACAATTCAAGGTGGGGTTATTTTGAGTCCTTCGTTTGTTTGTTCATTTTATTAAATTTATTATAGCCTCCCACTTCAAGAATATAAGCCCAGCCGTGGGGCAGGATCAGGCCAAGGGCTCTTTTGTCCACCTCCTTTCACCCATGGGTGCCAACAAGAGGCATTCAGGAAGTTCCCAAGCCAAGGACAAAGGAACCACCTGCCCCCCAGACTTTGCCTTTCTATGGGTAATAAGCCCCATAGAATCTCCTCCCCACAACCAATAGCCTTTAATAGTTGGGTCTTCCATGAATTTTTCCAGGCTTCTTTTAAACTCTTCAGTGGGTGGCCATCACCACAACTGGTGACCGCAGTTTAACAACATGGAAAGCTTCATCATGGCTGGCCGGCTGGAACTCAACTACTCTCTGCATTTTTTTTTTTTTATTTATTATCAAAATTCAATAAAAGCCAACTGCCCTTCTGAGTCATTTCCACTTTGCCGGGAGGAGGCCTCCTATCTGCTAACAGAGTCAGGAAATCAAATTAGCACTGGTTTTATACTCACTTTCTCCACGACATGACAACTGGCAGTCAAGGGCTAAGTCCATCAGCACCGCGCACTAATTTCTTAACTCCCTTAAGTGACTCTGTGCTGCTCTCGAATGCAACTGACCTGATGGAGACCGGCAAGGTGATGGCGAGCATCCTCCGTTTTCCCTTCCTTCTGACCTGCTGGATGAAAGACTGGATTATCTCTCTCCCTATATAAGTCTGTATCTATGTCTGTCTGTCTGTATCATCTATCTATCTATCTATCTATCTATCTATCTATCTATCTATCTATCTATCTATCTATCTATCTATCTACCTACCTATCTACCTATCTACCTATCTACCTATCTACCTATCTACCTATCTACCTATCTTCCATCTATCTATCATCTATCAATCTCTATCTCTATCGTCATCATCATCACCATCTACCAACCATCATCTACAAGGGACTAACAAGAGGATAAACATCACCAGGGGGTGCTGGTGCTCGCTTCCCCCGGCTGATTCCCAAGAACATCCTGCTGAAGCTTGGGATTTCTGACCAACCCTTGTCTCCTACCAAGATTTACACACTGGAGGCAGAAATTGGCTGCTGCAAGGCGTGGTGGAAGTGGTGGTTATGGGCTTCGATCACTTGGTTATGGTTGGGCTTTTTGACTCCCCACTGAGGATGCCCCTATGGGCTGCCATGGAGCATTAGGACCCAAACTGGATCGGTTGGTGCAGTGGTTAAGGGGATGGTGTAGGACTGGAGAGATCCAGATTCAAATCTATGCTCAGCCACAGAAGTTCATTGGTGAACTGGGGCCAATCCTTCTCTCTCTCTCTCTCTCTCTCACCCACCTAACTCACAGTTCTATATAATTAGAGAGGACATTCACAGAAACTCCCCGGAACCCTTGAGGGGGGAAGGCCGAATATATGCTGATCCAGATAGCATTGTTGCTGCTGTCCTCCTCATACAAAAGATCAAAGGGTCAAGAAGAGTAGATAAAAAGGGCCGCCAGATCCCTTCTCTCCAGCCCCTGCTCATGGGTTCCAACCCCCAGGCCGATGGAGTTTGAATTAGCCAAACACGAGGCCCCAGTCGGTAAGTGGGTGCTGTTTTAGGGTGACAGCCACTTCCTGCACACATCAGGTGTCTGCCCGAGATCTTGGCTGTTCCCTCATTAGAATTCTTGTTGAGTGGGGCTGAGGGTGGGCTCCGCCAGGGATGGCGCCAACATTATCTGGTCCTGCTTGCAGGGACGGTCCCTGAAACTTCGTGCGGACTCTGCCCCTGGTGGCCGTCTAAAAAAGAGGCAGCAGCCAAGAGGACCCATCCCCGATCAGTTTGCATGACATCAGCTGGGGGGGCGGGGGGGGGGAGTGAGTATCTTAGAATCTTCTCTGCCTGAAACTTGAGGCAGCGGAGAGGGACTGATTGCAACATTAATTATGCATTTTTTAAAAATCCAACAGATAGGGAAAAGCAAGAAAGGAGGGGAGCCAAGCACTCCCTGCTTCCTTAATTACATTTAATTTCTCTGCCGAGGCAAAGATAGAGGAAGGGGTGCGGGAGAACTGCAAGGCTCACTCTGCTGTTGTCAAGCCGATCAGAGGAAGGAAGGCGAATTAAACACTTTCTACCCTCCTGGAGGCATCCATGGCTCGCTCTGCTCTGTGGGTTTCCCTGTTCCTGCTCGCATTTGCTTCCAGGGTGCAAAGCAAAGGTAAGGAAACTCGAGCAAAAGTTCAAAGGGTTGGGGATGCCTGGCTGGTGACTGTAGCGTGGAGGCATTTGTACGAGCGGGGTCCGCGTAGAGAGAGGGCCGTGTCTTCCAAGTTGGTGACGCATCTCTACTTCAGAAGTTGAGGCACAGTGACAGAGGAATGCAGGTGAACAGCCCTTGATCTTGGCGTGAAAATGAATTGGTCAAGGGCAGTCCGCTGGAGTTTGTGCTAAATATTCATCATAATAAAAGAGGTTGCACGGATAAAGAAAATAAATAAAACCCTTCTTATCCAAGATAGGTGTGGAAAGGGTTGCTACAAAAGGCAGAGGTGGATACTGGCATAGATGCCTTTAAAAAAAAATGAAGGAGGATTAGAGCTATCCACGAAGGATGGTCTTGAACAGAAATTTGTCATGATAATTTAATGCAGAGACTCCATGTTCAGAGATGGTCTACTTCCAAAGAAAAGAGGCAGGGGGTAAATCATGAGATGGCTCTCGCTTTCATGCCCTGTATGAGATACTCCCAGGGATAGGGAGCCATTGCTAGCCATGCTTGGAAACAAGATGCTCAATAGACTTTTGGTCCAACACTTCAGAGCCGATATCCTTTCATTGAAGCTCCTGGTGCTGGGTGGGTTTATTAGGGGATGTTAAGAGCATTCTCAAACATAGTTCTTTAGTGGTTGCAAAAGTTAAGTATAAACTCACCATTGCTGCAAGAGGAACTCACATTTAGTGTCCCATTAATTGTCTTCTCCGTTGTAAAAGCATTCTTCTGCTTTTCAACTAAATAGAATGGCACATCTGGGAAATTATAAAAATTTGTAGAATTATTGAGAACAACATACCAATGAATAATAAAACCAAGTTGTGAAGCTACAGTCTAAGGCCAGCAGACTCAGAAAAACAATCCCAAATTCCTGGTTGCTTGGAATGGGGGCTGAATCCTTGGATGATACCAAGAGCCCAGAGAACAGATGACTGCATAGCTGTTCAGACTTCCTGTTCCTGCAAGCACCATGTGCTGCTGCTCATAATGGTAATTTGTTAATTAGGAGCTTTTCATCTTGCTAAGCCACAAGAGCAGAATCGTGAGGAGCTGGAAAATGCTGATGGGGGACAATTGGTATTATTTGGTTGCCCTTCGAAGACACATTTTGAGACACACAAATGCATCCCCCAAAAGTTAGCAAACACCATCATTCTGGGAAAATGACTGGATTACAGATCTACAGATCCACATCTTCCTGTGGTCAAGGACAGGTGGCAGAAACTGTTGGAGATTCCCAATGAAAGAAGGGTGATTCCACACACCAGGCTTACTTGAAAGGGCTATTTCCTGAAATTTCCATAATCCATTAGGATCCATTGTGTTGGATCAGACTAAAAGAGCGACTAGTCCAGTATTTGCTTTCTTAGCAACCAACCAGAAGCATCCAAAGCAGCTTTATGAAGGCTTATTTGAAGAGGCTCAGTCAACTCCATATGGAAGCTTACTACACTAACACCAGTCCCCTAAACCAGCCTTCTCTAAGCATCAATGGGGCATCAGAATGAAGAAGGCTTCCTAAGACTGTCAGGTCAGTAGTTCTCCTTGTTAGGCTTGGTGGCATGTTGCCTTCTTGAAGGGATGAGCTGCAAGTGATGCAAACTGGACAGCTCCAGAATGCAGGAAGAATTCTGGTGAAGGACAATTCTTGCCTGACCCAACTGCTTCTGACAGAGATCCAGCTTAGGTAGAGATGGAACAGTTCCTTTTCAAAACCCAACAGGTGGTTTCCACCCAAAGGTCCTTACTCCCACTAGCTCCATCTTGCTCCTGGAATTCACTTGAGGTTCTAGGAGACTCACCTGCGCTTTTCAAGGAGCCTCTTCCTAGATCCTTGTGTCACTTCCTCATGAGATGGGTGGTGCCTAAATTCTAAATCTAAATAAATAAATAAATAAATAGATCCTCCTGCAAGCTGAAAGAGAGCCTCTTTTGTCCTCAAACTGATCTTGCTATGCTGCCATGGTGCAGGAAATGTGGTCAGTTTTAACCAATACTATTGACTACGGGGACATGTTCCAATGTATTTTCCTGTGTACCTTGTAATGACAGGAAACTATGTCTTGTGATTACATGCAGCTCAAGAGAAATGTCCTAATATAGGGCCACATGAAAAAGTTATTTATCTCTAGTCCTGGGAAAAAGCACATGAAATTGTTGATTGCTTTTCCCCAGAATGATCTTCTGGGCTGGCAACAGTTATCTGTGTCTTCAGGTGTCCAGGAAATAGCCACACATGCCATCTGTAACCCTTTCTAGGTAACTGCATTTAGGGTTGTGTCAGGGACTTTCCATCAACAAGATGCAGCCAGTCAACTCCAAACCCAAGAGATGAGTTGCACACCGAGCCTTCTAGAATCCGAGTCTTTCCATTCCCTCACGAATCCACTTTTCTTGGGAACTGAGTGAAATGGAAAGCTGTATCTTCAGATCTCTTCCCATTCTGCTCAATGTGATCTCATCCTGTTGCATATGGACACAGTGCTGGTCCAGCTGCTGCCATACAAGCTGCCTCTTTGCCTTTTCCATGGTGCTGTGGACTTTGTCTTCCTAGCATATAAAAATCCAACAAACGCTAAGGGTACTTTACAGATCCCACGACCAACTGCTGCATGCAAAAAATATGGGGGCAGAAGAGATGGTAAGATCAGTAATGGTATTCCTAGAAACCATAATCTTCAAAACGTGCTGAGCAATGGAGGCAGAGACCCCCAGCTCCTTCCAAAGATTAAAGTCTTCTTCCTGAGAACTGTGTCAGGTAGCTTTGGCGCTACACTTGTAGACTCCAAGAGAATGTCAAATGCTTTGACTCAAGACCTTCCTGAATTGATGAAACTTTTTTATCTGAGACTTGTATTACGGCCCATAAAACCATCCCTTTTCCTTTGTAATAACAGTAAAGTACACTCTGCCCATGGCGGGGGGGCGGGGGGGGGAGGGGGATGGAAGCAACACGTCTAAGGGCTGATCCTGGAGCCCGGCCAGCTGTAGAATTTGCCACATGTCAGTTGCGTTTTAAAGGGTCACTGAGAAAAAACGAAGGCAAATCCTGCTGCACAATTAGGGGAGCAGCCTGCTTGCTGCTGAATCCCCTAATTTGTTTTCTTCCTTCTCCTCTGCCCTCCCCAGAGTCTCTCCATCCAGCTGCCTGGTGCTCGTGAGCTCAGTGAGCTTGCAGGAATTAGGGATTGTGTGAAAAGGCAGAGAGGCCTGCTTGAAAAGCCGCCTCCAAGTCTGCTCCCCCCAAGCACCGGTAGATCTATTCCAATTAGGGACTGCTTGGAAGGTGTGAATTGTGCCCCAATGGTAGAAAGTCATGTACAGAAAGAGACATTGCAGGTAGCAGCTTCGGGGTTATGTCTTCTCTTCCCTCATCGTGAGTTGCTTTACAAGATGAAGTTGCATCAGAAGCCAATATCTATGCTGCTGATGCTGGAAGAATTGTTCCTGGGAAATTGGGGGATATCACAAGATTAGCAAAATATGCTATTCAAAAGGTTGCCCATCAGTTGGCCACACAACTGACTCTTTCTTCGTAGAAAACATATTCTCTCAGTATAAGTTCTGCATAGTTAGTGGTTATTTATTATTGTTTGCATAGAAGAAATTCTGCACAAATGCACAGGACTTTGCCACAAGAAACTCAGTCTAAATGCCAGTAAATTACTAGGCAGGATTCCATGGCCCCTGATGGGTTTAGTCAAAGGATATTGTTACTGTTGTATCTTGAATTTTACCTGTAGCATGGATGGAAAGCAGAACAGGCAGGACTGAGAACGTGAAGGCATATACACCTGGCCTTGTGAATGGGGAAGAAATGAGTGAGTCATTAAGGGGGGACTTGCAGAAAAGATGACTCGGTCCTGAAAAAGAAGAAAGGTGTGAGTGTGAGAAAGAAACTCAGAATAACCCCACCCAATTTTGTTGGGTACGAGATGGGGCACAGAGAAATTCTGACAAGCTTTTAAGATTTCTAAAATGCCAGCCATGCCTGTTTCTTGACCTGGCCTACCTCAAAGGGCTGACAGACACCAGCAAAAGGCTTACTACATGTAGCAGCGGAATAGGAACTGAGACAATGAATAAAGACCCACAAAAAGTACATAGGAAGGTTCCAGTGCTGCACAGTAGAACATCTGTTAATAGAAAGGGAAAGAAAAGATGCAGAGTTAAGCCTTGGGGGACAAGGAGAGAAGGAGACCAAGAGCCCAGAATGTTGCAAGGACAGGAGAAGGACTAGGAGAAAAGACAATGAATGAGACTACAACGTTGGAGCTAGAAGATCATGAAAGGGGAGAAGCCAAGGGCAAGATAGATAGAGATATAGAGATGATAGAGATAGATATGTTCTTAACAGTGTTGCATTTAGACCGGTATGCCCAGGTTCATC